>NC_040908.2:71203763-71575013 GCF_004126475.2 Phyllostomus discolor
AGAAAGACCTTGTACAGACCTGGTTTCTTAAACAATAAAAACTACCCCATAAGGTTTTTATAAACATTAAATGTAGTGATGTGTACCAGGTTCCCCGAGAGCATCCTGCACATATATAAAAAAGAGGTGTTTAGTAAGTAGTGGTATTTTTCATCACAAATAATTGAAAATAGGCTTCCTTATCTGGAAAATTCCCTTTTGTGGAATATCTAATTTCCTGATCATATTAAATAAAGTCACTGTAGCTCATTTTAATTTATATGTTAAAAAAACACATTATAAAAAGAATGGTAACTTCTAAATATAAAACAGCAATCATAATGTTCTTCCACAGATTATCTGGAGGGTTAAAATATTTTCCTGATTTTGGATGTCAAATGATTTTTTTTTTGTCTTTAGAAGTAATTAAGCATTTTGTCAGTATGGAAATGCTAGATAAGACCCATCAGCTATAATGTCTCTTTCAAATTATACACACAGCTGAAACTCTTACAAAAATAATATTTTCAAAAACAAATGAAAACAGGAACTATAATGGGTGAGTTATTTTAATGCCTTGATAATGGTTATCACTGTCCTCTTTGTTTTTATATATACTCAGATGCCAGAGGGAGCCCTAAATTTAATAAAAATGTCAAAAGAGTTTATTGATATGTGAGACAGTGAAGCAGACCAATCACGTGTAGAAAAGTCAAGCACAGCAGAATTACATCACTGGTGTCAGGCAAATGGCTAACACTCCCTCCTGCACAGGCTTTTAGAGGGTGAGACAAAACACCAACCGACTATACAATGCAACCTCCAGTTTAAATCACTCAGTGATAAATCAGTGTATTTCAACAGTATTTCAGATTATTCTCTCCAACACTTAGTCTCAGGTGATGTGAAAATTTGTGTGACAAATGCAATTGGAAAACTAGGAAGTGCCCCTGGCTGGCATAGCTCAGTGGACAGAGTGCGGGATGCGAACCAAAGCATTGTAGGTTCGATTCTCAGTCAGGGCACACACCTGGGTTGCAGGCCATGGCCCCCAGCAACCACACATTAATGTTTTTTTTCCTCTCTCTCTTTCTCCATCCCTTCCCCCTCTGAAAGTAAATAAATAAAATCTTAAAAAAAAAAACCCTAACAAGTAAATAGACTTAAAATGAATGGTACAGTACACCCGCCAATGAAAATAAATAAATATAAAAAAAAGAAAACTAGTACGTAATTCAAGCTACGGTAGATTTTATTTATTACAATTAATTGTATGAGAATAACACAGTGCATTAAACTCCTGTTCTTTAGTTATATTCTTAGGTAGGTAAGCAGCTGTTATTCCTTAAGAGACAAGAAAATCAAGTGACAGTGCCGTGACTTGCTTGGAATTACAATGTTAGTGACACTGCAAAATTTCTTATCCCAGGTTCTGCATCTTCCTATGTCACTTCAATTATAATACATTTATTTTTATCAAAAAGATCCATTTAACAACCAAATTCTAAATATTCTGCATCTATATTCCTCACAACACAGGAAATTCAGCTTCATTTTACAAGATTCCACATACTTTAATCAAGCAGTTGGAGACTTTTTAAAATATTAATTGATGAGTTCATTACATTTTTTTTTGTTAAGTCTAAGACAGACTTTTTATCGTATTCAATTAGTACAATGACACAAAACAACATCACCTTACTTTTACCACACACACAAAGTTTCAACAGTACAGAAAAACACCCTGACTGGTGTGGCTCAGTTGGTTGGGTGTCGACATGCAAGGTGAAAGGTCACCAGTTCGATTCCCAGTCAGGGCGCATGCCTGGGTTGCGGTGTATGCAAGAGGCAACCTATTGATGTTTCTCTCACACATCGATATTTCTCTTTCTCCCTCCCTTCCCCTCTCTCTAAAAATAAATAAATAAGACCTTTAAAAAGAAAGTACAGAAAAGCTGTCACTTCTTACATTTACTTAGTGATGTCAATTTAAACATATCTTCTCTAGAAAACAATTTTATGTTTTAAAAACCAGAACTAAACATATTACTTCTGACTGAATGACAGGATCCTTTAAGACTTCTCTAAATAATATAAAAAGGATACTCTAGATGGGGACACCAATGTGTGTCTGTTGTAAACACCTTAAAAATTTTACAGATATTTTAATATATAAAAATAAATATTTTAAATCTTACAAATCTTTACTTAAATACATTCCAAGATGGTTTTGGCTATTATTATTTTAGCAATGGGTTAATAAGCAATATAAACAAACAGTTTCTAATACATAAAATATAAATAGTTTAATCTAAACCCAATGGCACCTTATTTACTTAAGTAAAAATTATACAGTAAGCCTAGACTTTTAACTATATAGGTAACTGCATTAAATTATAGGTCATGTCTACTCTGTAGAAATTAAATTCTCATGAAAATAAACCTTAACATCCCAAACTAATACTCTGGTTAATTATACAAGCAATGAACTAACCATTCCAAACAACATAATTCATTTTTAATACTTATGTTGTGAAAATACTTATCCCTTTAGACAGAATTACAAAACTGCTGACTGATTCTGTTTCTCTCAGTGAGCTACATATGCAGCATGTACTGGTACATCCCAGAAGGATGTAAAGAAATGCTCAAACATGCTGCTAAGGATAAACTCAGTTGGATAGTGGGATCTTCTTACTGAGAACTCAGGAACACACAGTTCACAGGAGAGAGGGAAGGTCCAATTTTTAAAAGCAAACTAATAAAAATAAATATCCCTCTTACAACATGCCAGACCCAGATGGCTTCACTGATGAATGCAACAAAACATTTAAATAATAATTAATACCAATTCTTCACAAATTCTTTCAAAAATGAAAGAGGAGAGAACATTTCCCAACTTATTGTATGAGGCCAGTATTATCATGAGGTGACAAAGACATTACATGAAAATTGCAGATAAGAAATCAATTAGAAGCAAAAATCCTTAGCCAAATGTTAGCAAGCCACTCCAGAAACACACAAAAAAAGATTATCCACACTTACACAGTGGGGTTTATTCTAGAAATACAAAGTTAGTTTAACACCCAAATCAATTAATGTGAAAAAATAAAACAATAATTTGTATCCTTTAAAGCAGCGATTTTCAAACTTTTTCATCTCACAGAACACATAAACTAATTACTAAAATTCTGTGACACATCAAACATTATATTTTTGCCAATCAGACAAAATAAGGTATAACTTTGACTAATTTACACCTGATAGTTATTGTTGTCTTAGTTGTTGTCATTTTTTTAATTTGACAATCTAAGGGAAAAGAGGTCAGTGACCCTGACTAAATAGTATCACATGCTTTAAAAATTCTGTGCCATGGTAAATCAGTTGAAAATCACTGTTTTAAAGTATTAAGTTTGACACAGAATAAAATCTGATTCTTGTGAATCTTAATTGACATCCTACATTTATGTTAGCTCAAGGTCCTATTAAAAGTTTAACTATTAATAGTAATATTTCAATGAACAATGTTTAAAAGCTTTATTATTTTATTTTTAGAGAGAGGGGAAGGGAAGGAGAAAGAGAGGGAGAGAAGTATCGATGTGAGAGAGAAACATCAATCAGTTGCCTCTCATAGAGCCCCAGTCAGGAACTGAACCCCAAAACCAGGCAAATGTCCTAACCAGGAAGGGAACCAGTAATCTTTTGCATGCCTGGGTTGCAGGTTCAGTCCCTGGTCAAGGCGTGTGCAAGAGGCAAGTGATTGATATTTCTCTCTCACATCACCGTTTCTTTCTTTTTCTTTCTCCCTAAATAAAATCTTTAAAAAAGAAGAAAAGAATTTAAAAATAAAGGAAACAATTTTACCTAAATTTTTTAAAAAAGAAATTAATGCTTTTAATTTAAGCATTAGAAAAATTATTTCTAATGAATAAACTTTAAATAATGCCAATCTTAAACTGTGAAAACTATAAAATATCATTGAAAGAAATTAAAGATCTAAATAAATAAAAGATATCCCAAGTTCACAGATCAGAAGACAATATTAGGACAGTGATACTCCCAAAACTGACCTATAGATTCAACACAATCTCTATGAAAATGCTAGCTGGCTCTTTGCAGAAGCTGAGAAACTCATCCTAAAATTCATAAGGAAATTCAAAGGGCACATAATAGCCAAAATGATCTTGAAACAGAAGAACAAAGTAGGAGTACTTCCCAATTTCAAAATTGATTATAAAACTATAGTAATGAAGACTGTGTAATACTGACATAAGGATAAACATACAGGTCAATGAAACATAATTGACAGTCTAGACATAAACCCTCATATTTATAGCCAGTTGATTTTCAGGTGACAAAACAATTCAATGGGGAAACTACTCTGTTTAACAAATGCCAGTGGGACAGCTGGATATCTTCAAGTAAAAGAATGAAACTGGAACCCTATCTCACACCACATATAAAATCTGCCCCAAAATGAATCACTTAGGAAAGAACTAAAATTATAAACCTCTTTAAAGAAAAACATAAGTGTAAATATTCATGACTTTGGATTAGCAATGGTTTCTTAGGTACATATCTAAGAGAAGTGAAAACATGACCACACAAAAACTTTTACACATGTTTATAACAGCATTATTCATGACAGCCGGATAGAAACAATCCAAATGCCCATCAACTAATGAATGGATTAAAAAGAAATGCACTGACACAGGATAACACATGGATAAATCTTAAAACCAATATACTAAGCAAACGAATCCAGGCACAAAAGATCACATCTTATATGATGCTGCTTATATAAAATGTCCAGAGTAGGCAAATCTATAGAGACAAAAAATACAAAGTAGTTGCATAGAGCTTGGGGGACTGGAGAAGTTTCACAGTGGCTGCTAAGGGTATAAAGTTTTGTTTATGAAAATGGTCTACAATTAGAATGAGGTAATGGCTGTAAAACTCTGTGCACAGACTAAAAACCAGTGAAGTATATTCTTTAGATGGCATGTGAAGGTATGTTTCAATAAAACAGCCCCCTAAAACAAACAAACAAAAAAAACTAAACAACTTTACGGTACTTCTGGCTAAGATGGAGGTGTAGGTAGACATACTGGGCCTCCTCACACAACCAAGAGAAGTACAACAACAAATTTAAAAATAAAAAAATAACCAGAACAGCAAGAAAATCAAATTACATTGGAAGTCCTACACTCCAGGAGTTAAAGAAGAAATATTCATCCAGACCGGTAGGAGGGGAGGAAATGGGCGGCTGGGGTGGAGAGGACTCAAGGCAAAGCAGCAGCTGGGGGACTGGGTGGTCCCACATTTGCATGGGATAAAACCAGGAGGAATAACTGGGGAGTAAGACAGACCACACAACCCAGGGTTACAGCATGGGAAAATAAAGCATCAAAACTTCTGACTGAAAAATCCTATGGGGGTTGAGGCAGAGGGATAAACTCCCAGCCTCACAGGAGAGTTTTTTAGAGACCCACAGGGTCCTAGAACATACACAGACCCACCCACCTGGGGAATCAGCACCAGAAGGGCCCAATTTGCTTGTGGGTAGTGGAGGAAGTGACTGAAAGCTGGCTGAGAGCTGAACAAGGGTCAATGTTCCCTCTCCAACCTCTCCCCTACATACAGTGCCACAATGTAGCTACGAGGGTTGCCTTGTCCTGGTGAATACCTAAGGCTCTGCCCTTTACTATGTAACAGGCATGCCAAGACAAAAAATGGCCCAAATGAAACAACCGATTAAAGCTCCAGAAAAAATACAATTAAGAGATAGCTAACCTATCAGATGCAGAGTTCAAATCACTGGTAATGAGGATACTCACAGAAATGGTTGAGTATGGTCACAAAATACAGAAAAAAAGTGAAGGCTATGAAAAGCAAAATAAAGGAAAATAAAGGGAACCGACAGTGAGGGGAAGGAAACTGGGACTCAAATCAATGGTTTGGAGCAGAAGGAAGAAGTAAACATTCAGCCAGAACAGAATGAATCAGTAAGAATTCAAAAAATGAAGAGAGGCTTAGGAACCTCTGGGACAACTTTAAATGCTCCGACATCCAAATCACAGAGGTGTCAGAAGAAGAGGAAGAGCAAGAAATTGAAAATTTATTTGAAAAAATAATGAAGGAGAACTTCCCCAATCTGGCAAAGGAAATAGACTTCCAGGAAGTCCAGGGAGCTCAGAAGTCCCAAACAGGTTGGATCCAAGGAGGAACAAACCAATGTACATCATAATTTCATTACACAAGATTAAAGATAAGGAGAGAACCTTAAAAGCAGCAAGAGAAAAGGAGATAGTTACCTACAAAGGAGTTCCCATTAGACTATCAGCTGATTTCTCAAAGAAACTGTGCAGACAAGAAGGGGCTGGAAAGAAGTATTCCAAGTCATGAAAAGCAAGGACCTACACCCAAGATTACTCTATCCAGCAAAGCTATCATTTAGAATGGAAGGGCAGATAAAGTGCTTCTCAGATAAGGTCAAGTTAAAGGAGTTCATCATCACCAAGCCCTTTTTTTATGAAATGTTAAAGGGACTTATCTAAGAAAAAGAAGATAAACAAAAACTAAAACTAAGCAAACAACTAGAACAGGACCAGAATCACAGAAATGGAAGATCACATGGAGGGTTATCAGCAGGGAGGGGAAGTGGGGAGAATGGGGGAAAAGGTACAGGGAGTAAGTAGCATAAATGGTAGGAAGAAAATAGACAGGAGGAGATTAAGAATAGTGTAGGAAATGGAGAAGCCAAAGAACTTATATATACAACCCATGGACATGAACTAAAGGGGGGTGATGCAGGTGAGTGGTGGGGTGCTGCGTGGAGGGGAACGAAGAGGAAAAAGGGGACAACTGTAGTAGCATAATCAATAAAAAATAGTTTTAAAAAAGTAAACAGCAAATGAAGTTGTCTCAGGAAAGAGAAAATTTACAGGCACACAGATACAGAGACTGTATTTCTCTCTGAAAAACACATCTATAGTATAACTGCCCTACCAAGATGCTTATTATACCCATATTGTTTGAAGGATACATATTATTAAATTGTCCTCAC
The DNA here is from genome assembly GCF_004126475.2 of Phyllostomus discolor. Classification (NCBI taxonomy): domain Eukaryota; kingdom Metazoa; phylum Chordata; class Mammalia; order Chiroptera; family Phyllostomidae; genus Phyllostomus; species Phyllostomus discolor. The sequence continues at coordinate 71,210,809 of NC_040908.2, forward strand.
CTCAGTCTCCTCATCTAAAGATGGTGCAATACTTACACAACTTTTGATAAAAGTAATGTTATAAAAATACAGGTTTCTCCTGGCTCGTGTAGCTCAGTGGATTGAGCATGGGCCTGCAAACCAAAGGGTTGCAGTTCAATTCCTAATCAGGGCATATGGTTAGGTTGCAGGCCAGGTCCCCAGCAGGGGGCATGTAAGAGGCAACCACACATTGATGTTTCTCTCTCCTTCTCTCTCCTTCCCTTCCCCTCTCTCTAAAACTAAATAAACTCTTTAAAAAATACAGGTTTCTCAATATCTCTAATATTGTACAGATTATCATAAAATTAAAAAACAAGACAGCAGCTATGAGGTCCTTAACTACAAATCACCTAGACCTACAAGAGCAATCCTAGCTCAGTCAAAAAATGCTGGTCTGGTCCCTTAAAGAGATACTGAAGTACCATTTACAAATAACTAGGAAAGGTATACAAAAAGATGCCTAAAACTAAATGCCTAAGTAAAATGCTTAAAAACACAAAATGATTAAAGTAATATATTTAAAAATCATATAAAATGGTAAATCTATAAAGATGTTCTGCAGTTAATTATAAGCCTCCAATGGATGTCATTGTTACTTTTTTAAAAATTAGAAAAAGCTTCAAATTGTTAAATTGTTAAGTTCTTTGGCTAGCTTTTCTCATATGCCTAGCAAAAATGTAATATTGATTATTACTATTGGATTGGCCAAAAAGTTTGTTTAGTTTATTTCTGTAAGATGGCTGTAGCAGCACTTAGTTGTCTTTAACTTCATCCGAAACAATTTTGTTAAATTGTATTGTGACAGCTGTCATATCAGTGTACACTGAAAAAAAAAAAACATCAAAATCGGTTAATTTTTGTGTGCTCATTTTAATATTGAAGATGGAAGTATGCAACATTTTCAACATATTATGCTCTTTTATTTCAAGAAAGGTAAAAACACAACTGAGATGCAAAAGAGGTTTGTGCAGTGTATGGAGAAGGTGCTGTGACTTATTGAAAATGTCAAAAGTGGTTTTCAAAGTTTTGTCCCAGAGATTTCTTGCTGGATGATGCTCCATGGCTGGGTAGACCAGCCGAAGTTGATAGCGATCAAATCTAAACATTGAGAACAATTAACGTTCATTATACCATGTGGGAGATAGCTGACATACTCGAAATATCCAGATCAATAAAGTTGTTGGTGAAAATGAAAAATGTGTATTTTATTTTACAGAAAAAATTAAATGGACTTTTTGGCCAACCCATACTTTTACTGGGATTATAATTCAAAAGCGGTACAGGAATAGCACTCTAACCTGTTTTTTTTTTTAATTAATAATTTTTCAAATATATTTTATTGCTTATGCTATTACAGTTGTCCCATTTTCCCCCCTTCACTCCCCTCCACCCTGCACACCCCCTCCTACCTTCATTGCTCCCCTTTAGTTCATGTCCATGTGTCATTTATGTAAGTTCTTTGGCTTCTACATTTCCCATAGTATTCCTACCCCGCCCCCCCCGTCTATTTTCTGCCTACCATCTATCCTACTTATTCTCTGTACCTTTTCCCCCTCTCTCCCTCTCCCATTCCCCTGGTGATAACCCTCCATGTGAACTCCATTTCTGTGGTTCTGTTCCTATTGTTTGCTTAGTTTCTTTTTGTTTTTTTTTTTTAGGTGAATGTTAATAATTGTGAGTTTGCTGTCATTTTACTATACATGTTTTTTACCTTCTTTTTCTTAGGTAAGTCCCTTTAACATTTCATATAATAAGGGCTTGGTGATGATGAACTCCTTTAACTTGACTTTATCTGAGAAGCACTTTATCTGCTCTTCCATTCTGAATGAAAGCTTTGCTGGATAGAGCAATCTGGGATATAGGTCCTTGCCTTTCATGACTTGGAATACTTCTTTCCAGCCCCTTCTTGCCTGCAAGATCTCTTTTCAGAAATCAGCTGACAGTCTGATGGGAACTCCTTTGTAGGTGACTGTCCCCTTATCTCTTGCTGCTTCTAGGATTTTCTCCTTCATTTTTACCTTGGCTAATGTAATTATGATGTGCCTTGGTGTGTTCCTCCTTGGGTCCAACTTCTTTGGGGCTCTCTGAGCTTCCTGGACTTCCTGGAAGTCTCTTTCCTTTGCCAGATTGGGAAAGTTCTCCTTTATTATTTGTTCACATAACTTTTCCACTTGTTGCTCTTCCTCTTCTCCTTCTGGTACCCCTATAATTCGGATGTTGGAACATTTAAAGAGATGTCCTGGAGGTTCATAAGCCTCTCCTCATTTTTTTGAATTCTTGTTTCTTCATTCTTTTCTGTTTGGTTGTTTCTTTCTTCCTTTTGGTCCACTCCATCAATTTGAGTCCTAGTTTTCTTCCCATCACTATTGGTTCCCTGTGCATTTTCCTTCATTTCACTTAGTGTAGCCTTCATTTTTTCATCTAATTTCCGACCAAATTCAATAATCCTGTGAGTATCTTGATTACCAGGGTTTTGAGCTGTGCATCTGATAGGCTGGCTATCTCTTGGTCACTTACTTGTATTTGCTGCGGAGTTTTGAGATATTGTTCCATTTGGGCCTTTTTTTTTTTTGTCTTGTTGTGTCTGTTATGTGTAAGCGGGGCAGCCTTATTCACAAGGGTGGGGCAACCCATGTGGCTGGGTTGTGATGCTGTATGTGGGGGTGGGGTCCGAGAGGAAATGATGGTGCTTGCTCTGCTCTCCATCAGACTTCAGTCCCTTCCACCACTTGCCCCAAGCAAACTTGGCCTTTCTGGTGCTAATTCCCGTGTGGGTAGGCTTGTGTATGTTCTAGGACCCTGTGGGTCTCTCCAACAAACTCTTGTGAGGGTGGAAGTTTCTCCCGGCACCTCAGCTCCCACAGGTGTTTTCAATCAGTGCCCCAAGGCTCTATTTCCTGGCCCTGGGACTCCGGGTTGTGTGTAGTGCCTTGCTTCACAATCGTGGCCTTGCTGGGTCTACTGGTTGCCATCCTGTACCCGGGGTCTGCCAGCCACCACCTGTGCCCTCAGGGTCCGCCCTCTGCAGTCTTTCGCGCCCAGGATGCCTCGTGCACCCAGTCCCACCGCTCTTTGTGGTGCGACCCCTCTCCGCCCAGTTGCCTGACTCGAACCCTGCTACTGGTCCAGATGAATGTGTCTATTTTAACTCTTTGGTTGTCCAACTTCCATAGAGTTCAATTTTCTGTCAGTTCTGGTTGTTATCTGTTTCTAAATTGTTGTTGTCCCTATCCTGGCTGTGTGAGGAGGCCCAGTGTGTCTACCTACGCCTCATCTTGACTGGAAGTCCTATTGTTTCTTCTATGCTAAGTCCTTCTTTGTTTTACTGTCCACAGCTTTAAGAAATTCATCCTCATAGTCCCCTGGGCTAGTGTTGTAAAATCTTTCCCACACAAAGCCAAAAACCCACAAACTACCAGCTGGCCCTATGCAGACCCACTCTGGGACAGGTTTCCTGTCTATAATGTTCTTAAATCACTTAGAATATGCCCTGACTTTGAAAATTTAAATATATAGTTGATAAAAACTCGGGGGTTAGGTTTACTTAAGGGATCTCCTATAAACTTGACTATATTTCTATTATCATTTGTTTTATCATTTTGTAAGAAAGCCAAATTTAAATCTACACTACTGTATAAATATTTCCAAATTGTGCATAAGCATTCACAGTGGCTCCTATGACCTTAAATCAAAGAAAGTATGCATTTCAAGTAAAAATCTAAAACTCACTATATTTTATTATGCTTCAAATACAGAGTAGCAATCTGTTTTTGAAACCACAGTTTCAACTTGCAAAGTATAGTGGCATTTTCCTTATTCTGACAGTTTCATTAAAGTTTATGAAAAGATAAACAGCTCAGGCTGGAGAACAGTGCTTTCTATATCTAAAACTCTATCAGGGGTGCCCAACCTGCAGCCCATGGGCCGCATGTGCCCCAGGATGGCTGTGAATGAAGCCCATCACAAAATTGTAAATTAACTTAAAACGTTATTAGTTTTTTGTTGTGATTACGTGTCACAATGTATTTAATGTGTGGCCCAAGACAATTCTTCCAGTGTGCCACAGAGATGCCAAAAGGCTGGATACCTTTGTAGCAATCACTTTTCAACAGAGTAGCTATACTCACATCAATATCCTCTTGTGTAAAAGTTTCTGGATCTTCTCCCATCATGTTGGCTAAATGTCTCTTTCCTAGGTTGAACTCCTCAATCTGCTTTTTAATAAAATCCACTGTGTACGTTTCACATCTTAAGGAAGCCACATTTTTCTTTGTTGTTACAACTGTAGTATGTCTTAGCCTTAATATCTAGCAGAAAACATAAAAGGAAAGAAAAGAAAAAATTTACATTAAGCAATTAATGATCTTGTAGACAATGGTCTCTAAAGAAAACAGGATATTCAAACAGTTGTCCTTTTTAGGATACTCAGATGGAAGAAGTCTGAAAACAAAGTAAAAGCCTGTTAAGAAAGCTGTTAGAATTGTCCCCAACTCAAAAGCTTGCTTTTTAAAGCCTGTGCTTACAAAGTAGTTTAAACTACTATCATTTTAACACATTAAAAACAAAAATATTTGTAAGAGATATGCCACTTCCTTATTTACTACAAACATCCATATTCGATACCCACCGGTCAACCTCAGCTAGTTGTGATATCTGACACATATGGAATGAAGAATAACTGTGCCACTCCCTTAAAAGGAGACAGGTACCTGCAGACAGAAACCAGCGAGCAGAAGTGAAAGTAAAGGGACATGTACTTGGAAACAGCACTTTTAGACTACAAGGCACTTACCTTGTTTAGGCTACAAATACAGCCTATCTTTAAATGCCTTAAAATAGAAGGTGTAGCTTAGTTTGAAACTTTATTACATGGTCCTTATTTTAAGCTGGCACAACGAAGAAACTGTTTCACTGAATATCAAGACAATTTCTTAGTATTAATTTGGCTCAATATGCTCTGTAGAAATAAAGGCTTTCACATCCATTTACGCTATCAGTAATGATATCACACTTGCTGCTGTGGGCCCTTTTATGCTGTGGCACTAGGAATATCCCCCCAAAGAACTAATATTTCACCTGCAACAAAAGGAAAAAACTGGAAAAATGTTTCCAAATGACCATTCAGTAGCTGGAGAGAACTAGAACAGATCTTTCTGGTCCTGGCTTTTCTCAAAATTTCAAATCTTGTGGTTCTCAACCTGATCCCTGCCTCAACAATTTTAAAACTCTTAAGCAATATTCAGACTTAGTAACTCATTCATCTCCCTTTCACAAACATAACTATTTCTCTCATACATACCACCATAGCACCTTTCCTCCCCAATCCATTACCTGCTCCTTTGATAAGCAAAAGATTCAAATAATTCTATAGTAATTTGTCACCAGTTACAATAGAAAATGAAAGAAAAAAATACAGGACAAATATTAAAATATCTAGTTAATAGCAAAAATTATCTTGTCAAACTCTTTTAAAATAGTGATAAAACAGTTTCTTGCTACTCTTTGATGAATAAGAGGGCAATTTAAAATTCCATGAAACTTTATAGTTCACTTTTCCTCAGGAAAGCACAGAGGAGTTTCTCTTTATATTGTCGTTCAACAATTATCAATTAGTAGATAACTGACCAGAACTGGCTTATGTACATAGTCAGCCTGATTTTGTATAGACAGAGCCTGTTTTTACTCCTGCCACCTCTCCCCACAGCCAAGTGCCACTAGCACTAATTCCCCATCCCAATAGTTTTACCATCTTGTTTTCACCTTTTCCAGGCTTTTCTTTATATATTTTTTATGATTCCGTATCTTCTTTGAACAATGGAGAATGTTACTTCCCATATTCAAAGTGAAAATGCCCCAAGAAACATGGCAAAGGTATGAACTTGGGGAAGAAAAAAAAAGCAGTCATAGAGTACAGGTAATTCTCCTAAATGTTCCATTGTCAAAACAATGATTCGACTACTGGTTTTGTAAATAACATGACAAATGTTTCTGTACGTAGCAAAAACAATCCATTCATAATATAGGTAAATCCATTACACCTCCCATTAATCATGAGCCACAACCCTGACAAGGTGAAAATGAGTATTCTAGTGATCATGGCTCTATTCACTGAAGTAATGAATTCTAGAGAAAGCTACATCAGGGAGGAAAGTGATGTGTTCAATTTTGGCATGATGAGTTTGAGATGCCTTATGGGCATCTCAGGAGAGGGGTGTAGCAGTATATGAGGCACAGGAGAGATCTGACCTAGAGATATAGTCTGTTAATCTCAGAGGACATGATATTGATACCATAAGAAGAGGGGAAATGGTAGACTCTGTTAGAATGAGAAACATCTCTTCCATGCAAAGAAGCAAAATAGTTTGTGAGGAAGAGTAGGTGGAAGAGTAAGGTTACTTAGGTCTTTTGGCCACTATTTTGTGAAACAGGACATGAGATGATCTGCAGGGTAAAGAGGGACAGGTTTGATAGACTGCATACATCGTATCCAAAGAGTGGTTGTAAAGGATAAACAAAATAATTAAAGAAAAACAATTTAAAAATTTTAAGTAGTTATTTATCTGGATGTGAGCAAAGAGAATAATACCAAAGAAAGAGGAATCTATACCTACATACTATTCATAATATTTTCTTTGTCAATTATCTTTTTGTTCCCTGTATATATCCTCTGTATGTTTCAGTGGTATACTGAATGCACTATTTAGTTCAGGAGAGTTCTATCTAAAGGCAGACTGTACCTTCAGCATTATAAAGTGTTCCATTTATGTGCAGTACTTTTTATCCTGAACTCATTCTGTTGGACAATAATATTGCAACACTTTTAAACTCCCATTTGCATATCACTTCCCATTTTTTTAATTTAAATTGAGTCATTGTAAGTTTTGTTCTTTTGACCCAATCTGAGTTTTTAAAAAAAATACATGAAAATATCACACATAAATGGGCTTTAATACATATACTGTCTTATTTTTAATCGTATTTATCTTTATATATTTTTATGCTTCCTTTTGTTTTCTTTCTTTTGCTTGCTATATGGTCTGTACTTTTAAAATTTTATCTTTTGACTCTCAGAGGAATCAGCCAAAAGCAATGGGAAGAAACTCTCAGGAGAAACTGGGTCCTAATCAAGGGAACATTCCTCATACCTAAAAAATAGTGGGACATCGTGGCATGTTCCCAGTGTAATTTCAGATTTCCTAGAACAATGCCATGAGCCTCTTAAACCTCTCCTTTCCAAATGGAAGGTTAAGGAGGTTCCCTATCACAGATCAACATGGTTGTCTAAAGCGTAGAGGGGAGCAGATAATTTGTGTTTTCAGTTCCTAAGTCTCCAGAGCAAGGCCTTATGTTGGTCATGAAATATCCTAGACTTTGTGTCTGGTGCCATGATTATTTAAGACAGCTGAGGGATGGTATAAGTAAGATTTACTCAGTATGTTTTAAAAGTAAAACAGTCACCTGCCTATGTAGCTAACTTAATTTCACTATAGTAGTTAAAAATATTGTAATTTTGTGCCACTATATTTTAAAGTTTTGTCTTTGTCTAAATATACATTGTTTCTTGTAAAGTTTCTACTCAGAAAAGCCAACATATGTGGGAAAAACCTGATTATTTTGTTGATAACTAAAAGTACTTATCATTCCAAAATACTTTAAAATTTTAAATTTACATTACAAAAAAAATTTAGCATTATTTTTAACTTAGTTATTCTGGAAGAGCTAAAGATTTGTGGGAATTGCTTCAGGAATATTTTGTCTAGAATTTCCTTAAACATACTGTTTTGCTCATATTCCCTATTACAGATTTTACCCTGCATTATCTATATATCAGAAGTTTTTCCCATAATTTTTAGGAAAACAGAAGAACAATATCCTGTAAAATAAAAATGGTAAAAATGAAAAAAGTTATCTTTTGATCTGGCAATTTAGACAATACACAACCTGCTTTTATTTTACTAGTGATTATCAATATGCCTCTGATAAAATGTATTTTACATTTCTCCTACCAGGAGACATGTATTTCTCCTACTAGCTTCAGCAATAAAGCCACACCCACTGAATTCTTGCCTACTTATTCTGTTCTTTTTTCAATCACAGTAATTAACTATTATTCCGTCCTCCATATATGTATCAGCCTTTCTTAAGTCTTATATTTTTTTAAGGTGATTGAATTTTCTTGTTTTACTTATTTATTTAAGTCTTATTTCTTGACCCCCTTTTCCTGTTCTATATGATTTTTAAACCTTTACTCCATGTTTTTTTCCCTTTTTCCACTGTCAATTCTGCAATCACTGAGTTTTTAGCTTTTTATATCATTGATCTATCTTCAAAATTCTTTCCTTAACAGTTTCTTTTAATTATATCTTCTTGTCCTATCCCATTTTACAGAATGTTCCCTCATCCAACCTTTTTAAAAATGTTCCTGATAGTATGACGTAGTTAAAATTATTCCATTTTGTTGAGTAAATTTATTTTCTCAACAAAATGGAATAATTGTATTTTCTTCATCTTCATTGTATTTTCTTCATCTCTCTCATTTTCTTCTTTTGTTCCTACATTTTAGCATCATCTCAAATAAAAGAGTTGATTACTGAAAACTTATTTCTTCACTTCATTTAAAATTACTTTTTGTCTGTCTATATTCTCTGGAGTTGGTGACATGATGTGGCAGCTTCGGTACTTTTAACATAAATGAGACTTTAAAAATATCTGCAAGCCCTGGCTGGTGTGGCTCAGTGGACTGAGTGCCAGCCTGCCAACCAAAGGGTCCCAGGTTCGATTCCTGGTCAGGGCACACACCCGGGTTGCAGGCCAGCTCTTCAGGAGGGAGAATGCAAGAGGCAACTACACATTACTGTTTCTCTCCCTCTTTTTCTCACTTCTTCTCTTTAAAAATGAATAAATAAAAAAAACTTTGTATCTGTAAAATGTTTATTGTTCATAAAGGGCTTAAAAAAACATGTTCCTAATTTGCTATTTTCCAGACAATTTCTTTAGGATCTTTAGAATCTTTTCAAAAACATTTGTACATACTGTGGAATATGACATTATGGAAATTCATAATTTATTAAAGTTACAAAGCCAGCAAAGCATTGGTATCAGAGTACTGAATATACTTATTAAATGTTATAAATTATTCCTGAAGTGAATTCACACAAAAATATTTACATTCAAAGGAGTCCATTATTCATTAGTGCAAACCACTAAGAAGAGGCTGCATGTGAAACAACCAGACCTTTATCTGAGAACAGTAAAAATTATTGGAGAGAATCTGCTTTGCCACTGTTAAGTACAATTCCTAATAAACTTTCCTGCAGGTTCTATTTCCCACTGAGAAGCTATGACAGAGAATTTTCTTCAGATTTTGTTTTTATGGAATTGTATAACTATAATTTGACAGATATGTTTCTTTTCAAAGATAAGCAGTGGGTCAGACAACTATAATTTCAAGCAAGCAGGCTGCCAAAGAAGCAGACATATCCTGACATAGCGGTGAAATCCCAAATTTGGCCAAATGCCAATGCTACACACCCACCACTTTACAGGCATTAACAGAAGTATCAAGGAGTTTCCTTTTGTTCAACTGGATAAAAATGGAACACAAAGAATCTGCTGCTAATGTGAATATAAAGGAAAAAATAGTTTGAGGAATAAAAGGTTAAGACAGATATGAGATTAGAGAAAATGTAAATACAGGACATTACAGCTTCCAGGAGCCCATACGATGAGAGATGAGAACCGCAATGTTTTTACAATAAAACCAAAATATACAAGGGCTAAGCCACCAAACATCATTGATCATTTTGCTCTGGCAGACAGTGCAATTCAACAAGGGCATATTAGCTCAGTAAAAATGGAAAGTTTAAGCACTAAGAAAGTGCTTAGTAGCAAATAAAGTTAAGAGGACATATTATCAAGATTTTGTTGCAATACCTTTCAAAATAGAAGTTGGCCTGCTGCTTTTCCTTATAAGTCATAAATATTGCAGGAAGCTAAATTAGCATTCCTAAATTAAATGTATTGATATATGATTTAAGAATTCATGGGTGACCTTTGTAGTACACCATGACTATAAACTGTTAATAATATACATAATAATCTAATTTGTGAGAGATAAAAACATTCAAGTTCCTTAGCATAGCAAAACAGACCATTACCTGAACACTGTCAAGCTTTCCAATCCCATCTCTCACCAATTATCATAGTGATTAGAACTGCTATAACCAATTATTTGTTGTTACTGGAACCCAGTGACTCTGTACATTTCTGTGCCTTGTGTACCTGTTATATCTTCCTAGAAGAAAATATCTTTTTTTCACACAACTCCTAATTGCTCCTACAGACTCTGCCATCACTTCCCCTGAACAGCCGTCCAGCATTCCACACATTACAACTCCTCTGAATTACGCATTGTACTTCTGTGCTCTTCTGTATTTACCCTGGTTAATCTCATAGTCCATTGTATACAGACCCCTGATAGTCATGGGTCTATAATCTGAAAAGTTGGCCATTCACAAGCAAAATGCCCTCTTCCACTCAAATTTGGGACAATCAGATATTTGCAGTTATATTTCAGTATTAATATGAAACATGTGCCACAAGACTGGTATGCAAGGGGAAATCTGATGTGGAGGGTCCCAGCTGAGTACCCAAAAGTTATTGCTTAACAAAACTTGTTTCTTTTCCCTTGTTGCATCAGTGTTTCTCACTGTGAACCACAGTAACATATACTGTTTATATCATCACCTACTACTCTTACACATACAAACAAAATGCAAAAATACTCACTCTGTATGAGATGCACTTTATTATTATTCTAATTCTCCATGCTCCCTTCATTAAGTTGTCTGTAATCTCTGAAGGAATTTCATAAATAATGGGTTTTGACTGCCCCCCCCCAACTCCCACAAAAACAGGTGTGTTTTAGCCACTCACAAAAATGTTGTTTTATGAAACATGGCCCTTGAGAGAAATATAACTATGTAGTAAGGTTGGAGATGGAAGTGAAAAACCATTAATATTTAAGAATCCTTAAAGGTCTGATTGGGTCACTTAAGACTTTGACTTATATCTGAACTGTATCTCATTTGGTTAAACATGTGCTGTGGAATTTGGGATTGCTAAGGATTGATACTGCCTGGTAATTATTTATTTCACTATGATTTGTTTGCTTCACAGTGTCTGGCTCAAGTAAATTGTTCAGTAAACATCTGCCATATGGATAAAGAAAAACTTTATTTCAAGAATGGTAAGGGAGATGAAAATTACAGTAACAAGGAGAAATTTTCACCCATCTGACTGGGTGATAGTATTTGACTTCACAATATTTGGCAATGCTAATCACTTTCCCTCCTTGAACATTTTCCTGTTTTCCATGACCCAACCCACTCTGTTTGTTCCCTTGTGCTCATTCTCAGTCTCTTGGGGGCTCTTTTTCCTTGACTGTTTGTCCTTCAGGGCTCTATCTCTCTGCTCACTCCTCACTCAGTACACCCTCCCCTAAGTGATCTAATTCATTTCCAAGGCCTCAATTACCACCTACAAGGTAACTCGGGACTTGTAAATCAGTTATCTTCTTAAACAAGACTTTCTTATCTATGGGCCTACTGGAAATCTCCACTTGGACATCCCACAGATGCCTAAAATACAATTATATCCAAATCTAAACTTGTTTTCTTCCCTCTCAAATAGGTTCCTCTTTTTGAGATCCCACGTCAGAGAATGGTATCATCCTACCATCTTCCCACTACCTTCAGGATTAAATGAAATGCTCAGGGTCTGGTCCCCATCTCTCCACAAAGTTTTCGTAAAATTAAAACAGAAACTGCACAGATGGAAGACACTTTAAAAGTCACTATCTATCTTCTCCACTGTGTGACTTTCTACGCTAAGTCTCTAGGCCACTGCAAAAGTCCAGGTCTCAATCACCTCCTGTGGAGCGGCCCCGCTCGTTCCTGGACGGCTCAGGAGGGTAGGATTGCACCCAACACCACACCTACTCAGGGACTCCTGGCAGCCAGTCAAGAAAAGGGTCGTTCTAGTCCCTCCTGCACCCTGCGAACCCCCGCAACAACCTCCAGAGTGGCCACTAAAAACCAATACCCACTTCTCCTCTCTCAACCTCAGAACTCTACTAAGTACGTGAGACCCTAAGGGTCCCTATATGAGGACAGGCGAGACAGCAGGGGAAGTTGGCGGCGCCTGCTCCGTATCCTTGCACTACAAGAACCAGCTCTTCCACTTCTCCCAGGCCTTACCTGGGATCCGAAAACTGTTTGCAGCTCTGCAGCTGCGGCTTTCCAGAGGACTTGCCTACGAGCCAGGTTAACCCTGCCCCCGAGAAAGAGCCGACAGGAAAGTGCAGCACAGCAGGACACACAGGAGGCCGCCATCTTGGTTGTGGAAAACCAAAGCAGGAAGGCGGAGAGGCGGGGCCTGGAGACTGCGCATGCGCTAATGGGCCGGGCTCCCGAGGTCTGGAAGCTCCAGCTAGAAGTTTGAAACAGGGGGAGGGTACAGTGGTCCGAGGTGACTGATAGGGCATGTGAGCCTGTGGGGAGTGTCCGACTCCACCCTCTGGCCCTCAGTGACAGCCTGTTGGGGAGGTAGTGGGTCATCCATTCATCTTGGCCACTTTCCTCCTCTGCGCCTCTTGAGTTAAGTCCTTCTCTAGTTCCCCTTGTTACTGACTTCACGTGTCTCTTCAACCAACCTTTTCTTCCCTTGACTACTGCTGTACCTTCTTTACCTAGCTCACCCTGGGCAAGGGTACCTGCGCAGCCTTCTAGCACCCCCCTCTCCATTCTGTTTGCCCCACTCTGGGGCAATCCTCTCTTCCTCAAGCAAGACTACCTCTCTGCTTTCCTATCACGGGTTTTCCCTCCTCTCTTCCTTTCCACATTTTTCAGGGTCCAGGGTCTCCACCGACCTCCAGTAACTGCTAAACCACTAGCTTCCAAGCATTCATTATTGCTTTGTTTTTAAAAAATTTTATTTATTTTACGGGGGCAAGGGAGAGAGAATGAAAGAGAGAGAAACATCCACGTGAGAGAGAAGCATCCATAGATCGGTGGCCTTTCTCATGTGCCTAACTGGGAACTGAACCTTGCAACCCAGGCATGTGCCCTGACTGAGAATTCACCCAGCGACCTTTTTACTTGCAGAATGATGCCCAACCAACTGAGCCACACTGGTTAGGGTTTAGGATATTTTATAACTGTACAATGCTAACAGGGTAAACCAAAAACCCCGTATGGGCAAAATGCTGTCTTAGCTTATCTTTGCACATCACTCCCTGTAGTGTTAGTACTAAGCCTTACTTGAAACTCAGTCAGAACTAAATAAATACGTGTTAAATAGAGATAAGTATGCTTTGCCTTCTGAGACCTGTGTCCTTCTGACAGTAACTCCCAGGTTGCTTCACATGGGATACATGTTAAATGAAGTGGTAAAGAGCTGTGAAAGGATTTCTGAACATTTAGATTTGCAGGGTCAATAAAATGAAAACACAAGCGTACTCAGAAAATCTGAGCTTTGTACAAAGTTTTCAAACAAATAAATGCCATGTACTATCACCATCATTTCTTAAAACACAGACCATTTTAACATTAAAAAGGTAGAACTAACATAATCTCAGAATAAAGATCAATAGTTCAAATGGATGCATTTAGTTGTACATAAAGCTTACTCTGTTGTTTTCTGTTATTGCCTTTTAGGCTAGTGAAGCTTTTGTCAGAAATTGGCAGAAGTCCATGACCTAGCATTTGGGAACCAAACTTTATAGGTTATTAAAAATAACTCCTATATATTGTAAAAAATTATTTTAACTTAATTGTGGAAATTTAACCAAGTAAAAACAATCAAATAAGTCTGTAAAGCAGAATTTATACCATTTTTATTTAACTGGAAACTAACATTTATTTAAATGGTAAGTCAACAGGAGCAAGAAGTGGTTTGACAACCCTAGTAACAGATTTCTCAAGTGTGTGATGGACAGGTAGAGGAACCTGGCTATCATTCAGGAAACTGAGCATATTAGCTCTGAGAAGATCAGTGACTGCACCTTCTAGCTCAGCAGGAGCCTTGAACAGATTAGCAAGTGGTCTCCTTCAAACTTAGCTCCCTTCCTCCATTAGTTGCCCAGCAGAGGTAATAATGCTGCATGTACTCCTCCAGAAGCTCCATTTTGTCCAGGAACTCAAGGGGTCCAATTCTACTGTACAAATCCATCATATTCATGACAGATGCTGCTCCCCCCCCATTTAATGGGAACCATATTTTCTGAGGTTTCCACCCCCACCAGGTCACATTGTCATTTCTGCTGGTTTTCAGTCACGATCTGCTCAAACCAGTCATCCATGTCCATCTGTTTGTAGTTATGAAAGTGGCAGTCCTCAAACTGTTGGCTGCCCACCTGATTAGGTTTGCAGACTACTCTGGAGTCTTGTAGACCAGCACATAATCAGTTATCACACATGTCACAATTGTGTTTTCGTGTTACTTTTCTTTAGTTTCCCTTCTAGTTAAGATAAATCTTGAAGATCTGCTCCAATTAAGGCATATCTCTTTGAATCTGTGTGTTCATCAATTTAAAATGTGTCCTCTGAATTTAATTCTAATATGGGTTTTGATAGGAGAGGCTTGAATTTGATGGTGTATAGCTTTCTTGTAACTATCAATAGAAAGTCAATTTCAAAATATTTACTTGAGAGAAGATCTTGATTCTTAAATATTCAGAAGGTGGTATCAATCCAAGTCCCAAGTTTTAAAGTGTGAGAATGACATTCTGTCTTCTGTAGAAATGCCTTTGTAAATTGACTGATGCCATGGACTTGAGCAAAATATCCTCTGTTAATTTCTGGGGCCTTTGTCTTTTAGACAGACAGTCTCACAAGATGCTGGATGTAAGGATCATCCCAGTAGCCAATGCTCACTGCAAACCTGTTGCATGTAGAAACATCTTCACAGGTGCTGGCACCCCTTCTTTACTTGTTTTGGTCAAAGAAGAAGAATGGGAGTTGAAAATGGGCCTCCCCAGGTTTGTGGCTATGGGTGTGCAAGTTCTGGGGCTCTTGTGCCCACTTGAAACATAGGAGCAAGGTTGACAGCCACTGGGGGAATGCTATACCATTTTAAAAATAAGTATGTTGGAACATATAAGAACTATGTAAGTACTGAAATCAGGTTAGGAATTGTGGAGGTTTTATTCTTTTTTTCCTCTAAAATTCATCTTGCAGACTTTTATTGTATTACAGAAAAGCAAATGTGATACATTTCCCACTTCTAGGGGCAACACCTGGACTGCTACATTAAATTTTCTGTGTAGCTTGAGTTTGGGAACAAATACACCATTATAGGTTGACATTGGGTACATAATTTGTAGACAGAGGGAATGATTAGAATCAGGAATGTGCTGATAAACATTTAAACAGATCTGTATTTTACCAAACACCTACAGTTTAGATTCATCTTATTGTTCTCTCATAAACTGAGCACCTATTATGGCATAAGTATCAAGCACCCTAGGTATCATGATCATCCAGTTCCTCATCAAGTCCCAGAAGTCCAATATGGTGGAGTCACATCTAATGTAAGGGTCTGGTTCTAAATTCAGATTGTAAGGTAAACACAAAAAGGAACAAAATGTTGGGCTAACAACGAATGTTGCTAAGATGTGAGATAGCAGGAACTATTAG
Organism: Phyllostomus discolor; assembly: GCF_004126475.2. NCBI lineage: Eukaryota > Metazoa > Chordata > Mammalia > Chiroptera > Phyllostomidae > Phyllostomus > Phyllostomus discolor. The sequence continues at coordinate 71,226,525 of NC_040908.2, forward strand.
ATGCTGCTGGTGGGAGTATATGTTGGCACAGCCCTCTTGAAATCAACCTAATCAATGATCTAAAGTTAAGATGGGTACACCCTACAATCCATCAATTATATTCCTAGGTATATACCCTGTAGAAATTTTTGCACAGTGTACATGGAAACATATAGAAGACTTTTTGTAACAGCAACTATCTATCTATTTGGTGAGAGGATGGATGGATAGGAGCACCATAAAGAAATGGCAATGAATGAACCACAATTACTTGTATGAACATGGATGAGTTTCACCAAGAGGAGGGAAAACACTCACATATACTTACATGGCATGATTCCATTTACATAATGTTTAAAACCCAGCAAAACTAAACCAGACATTGTTTAAGGGTTTATTTATACGTAGTAAAACAATAAAGAAAAAGAATGAGAACCCCAAACTTCAGGATACTTAATATCCAGGGAGGAGGATATTTATATCTATGAGCAAGGAACACAGAAGCAGCATCAATCCCCCTGCCAGTGCTGCTATCTTTAGATGACCAGTGAACACAGAGGCGCTTGTTTTATTGTTATTATGGAATTCCTAAACAAATGTTATAGATATATATAACAGGAGGAGTTCATTTGCATCTTCCATCCCACTCTGACTCCCACTGAAAGATGTGCAAGCTGTGGCTGTAGAGTAAATTGATACAATTGTTATTTCTTTTTCCTGTGTTTCTCATTTCTTATTTTCTCCTCTGTTCTTTATTATCTTTTATTTATCCCCTACTTGAGAGGACTGGTTTGTTTCAGTCTGGCAAATGTGACTCAGCTCTGTATGGAAAACCTACAGAAGTGAAGTGGTGGGCAGGAGCCAGACCTTCAAACCAAGTTTTCCCAAGGGAATCAGACCTAGAAAATGCATACTGACTGTTATGGCTTGTCCTAGCTAAAACTCCATCACCCTGGTCTAAAACAACAAACGTGTATTGTCTATCTTCAAGGTAATTTCCAAAGCCTGTGTGAATTCTCCCAAGGACAGAGCTAATCAGCTCATCGCCATTCCCCTCTGCATGTTATTTTCATTTCCTTGATTGTACCTAAAATATAGACAATAATATTCTATGTAATAGATAATAAATCTTTCTCTGATGTAAGACCCTAGAAAAATAATAAAAGCCTGTCTAGGCAAGGGTCGGGGCGCTCTCCTTTTGAGAGAGTGGCCAAGACATTCACAGGCACTCTCCCCTTGAGAGAGTAGTTGTGCTGTCCCCTTTTTCTCCACAGGATTGCTGTCTCCTGTGCACTTATTTTCTCTTTCAGCCACAACAGGTGGACTCTGCTGGCTGGTGTCTGCCACACTTACTCTCTCTCTCTCTCTCTTTTCCTACCAGTTCAATAGCTTAAATGCTGAATGATGTAGTCCCCATAAAATAAACACACACACACACACACACACCCCTTTAAAGGTTTCCTAGAAAACATCTCTGTATCTTCAGAGCTTTGTGGATCAATATAAAAAAAAAAACCTTAGCCTAGAAATAACAAAAAGGCTTCATGGACTTCACAGGTAACTGAGATCCTCAGAGAAATTTGATCAAAGATGACCCAACACAGTGTGGTTCATGCAAAATGCCATAAATGTGGATTTAAAAAAAAAACAGTGTTAGCTGAGCCCTGCCATAAATTCACTCTTTGACACTTAATGGTTCCTTTAGTTGATGGAAAAGCTTACTTTTCCATCAGTGTAAGGGTTCTAGGAGTGGGGGTTAGACCAGAGGTTCTCAAAAGTGCCATCCCTGCAGTAGGGGCATCAACATTATCTGACTGAATTGTGGGTTGAATTGTGTCACCCCAAATATCATAATGTGACCTTATTTGGAATAAGGTCTTTACAGAAGTAATTGGGTTAAAATGGGGTCATTAGGGCTGGTCCTAATTCAATATGACAATAGTACTTGTAATAAAAGGAAATTTGCATGTAGACACAGGCATGTACAGAGGGAAACAATGTAAAGACACAGAGAGAAGATGGGCATCTACAAGCCATGGACCACCTGAGGTCACCAGAAGCAAAAAGCTGGAAAGAAAGCAAAGAAAGAGAGCTGGAACAAATTCTGCCTTATAAGCCTCAGGAGAAACCAACTCTATTGATAAGTTGATCAACCTTCCAGCCCCTACAACTGTGAGACAATAAATTTGTTGTTTAAGCCCTCTGGTTTATGGGATTTTTCTTATAGCAGTACTAGGAATACATGCAGTGTATTGGTTGTAAAATGTACATGTTTGATACTCCTTCTTTCAATAGGTGGAGTCCCTTCCTTTAAGCGTGAGCTGGATTTGTGGACCTGCCTCTGAGGAGTAGAATAAAGTGGAAGTCACGGTGTACACCTTTGAGTCCTAGTCACAAAAGGTACCATGGCTCCCTGTTTACTGTCTCTTGAAGTGCCCACTCTGGGGGGATTCAGATGTCCTATCACATGATAGCCCTATGCAAAGGTCTGCCGAGTGAGAAATTAAGGTCTTTTGCTAACAGCCCTGAAAGTGGACCTACAGGAAGTCTTCAAATGACTGCAGCTTCCATCAACATCTTGACTATCACCTCATGAGAGATTCTGAGCCACAATTCCTGATCTGAGACTCCTGAGCCACAAAAACGTATAGGAATTTGTTATACTGCAATAGACAACTACTATACATGGAAATTTGTTAGACATGCAAATTCTTGGGTCCCAGTCCAGACCTATTACATCTACAGGTGAGGTCCAGCATAAAGTCCTTTAAATAATTCATAATTGTCATTTTGTTTGGTTTAATTTTTTGAGTTTAAAACCTGTTATTTCATAGTAGGTCAGATTGCATTACATTCAATCCATTGGCAATGCCCTTTCCATCCTGGCAATCCAGCAGATTCCTACACATCTTTTGTGTGTGGGTGTGTTTTAAAAATAGATAACATAAAATTTACTATTTTAACTTTTTATAAGTATACAGTTCAGTGGCATTAAGAACATTCACAGTGTTGTACAACCATTACTGCCCTCCATCTCCAGAACTTGCTCATCTCCCTAAAGTGAAACTCTGAACACATTAACAAGAAGTCCGATTTTCCTTCCTCCCAGCCCCTGGTAATCACCATTCTACTTTCTGTCTTCATGAATTTGACTGTTATAGGAATCTCATGTGAGTGGAATCATCAGTATTTGTCCTTCTTGTGCCTGGCTTATTTCACTTAGCATGTTTTCAAGGTTCATCCACATAATAGTAGCATGTATTAGAATTTCATTCCTTTTTAAAGCTAAATAATTATTTCATTGTTGCTGTGTCATTGTATGTATATGCCACATTTTGTTTATCTATCCATCTCTCTAAAGATACATGATTTGTTTCCACATTTGGGCTATTGTGAATAATGCTGCTGTGGACATGGGTATACAAGTATCTGTTCAAGTCTCTGCATTCAATTCTTTTGGCTCTATACCTACAAGTGGCATTGCAGAATTCTTATTCTTATTGTGACAAGATTTTTAACTTAATCTACACAGGCAGGTGCCCACAGAAGATAACTTGAATGGGATTTAAATCTGCAACTTGATAAGTCTTTAATTATCTATACCATTCCTAGCCAAATAACTGTATACATGGGTATGAAAAAGAGTAATGTAAGTTTCACTGGAGTTTGAAAATATTTATGAGAAGTAATTTTGGTGCGTAATTGTGATACATCAAGCTTCCATAACAAAAAGACTGAATCTGTCTCAGCCTACAAACTAAATCAATTATCCCAAAATGCATATACCTTACCATATTAATTGAATTTTAATAAATAACAAGTGGAGTAAATATCTTCTTTGATTTTTCCCCAGTATGGAACCAATCCTTCTACATATGCTCTTTACCTGTGAGCTGTCGGTTATGTATGCTGTGCAAGAGACAGCACTTAGGGAGCTGTCAGCCAGTGCAGTTATAATGCTTCAAGAATCATTTCTCCAGGCTTCATTATCAAAAATAAAACAAATTTACATGGAACATAAAGATGAATTGATCACACCATTTGCTGTGCATTGAAAATGACTTTACACGTGCACAAGCTCAGGAGCAGTGTTCTTAGGGCCACTGTCTTTCTCACCATATTTATAATTTCTTTCCATAGATGCTGTCATTTAAAAAAAATTGCATGTAGACAGTGAAAGTAGTTATTTCGATAGGGCGGTTAGATTATGAGTGGCTCCACTATTTGAAATAATAGTGTGTGGAAAATATTCTGTGACATTATAGCTGTTTCTTTTACCCACACCCTAAGCATGGATTTGAGCTCAATACAGGACTCCCCATGATAGATGCTGAGTGGAAGTAAAGAAGATCTAGAAAAGGGAACTAAATGGTCAAAATTATGGATGATATAGTCAATATATTAGATCTTTCAGAATGAAAAAACATATAATGGAATCACAAAGAGCACAGCTAAAATAAACACAGGCTTAATGATCAAATTCCATAAACTAGACCCAAAGTGAAATTCTGGAGGCACAAAAGAGACTATTTTAGGACAGAGGAAATACCACTTTACAGAGCAGGGAGGTGAATTATAAACTGCTTTGCTCTTAAGAAGTTGATGCAGCCTGCAAACGTAAGTAAGTAAAAAAAAAAAAAGATTGTGATATAGATCTGAAAAATGAGAAGTGCTTTGAAGTGTAATTTTCATTCTTATTTTTTTGTGGATGTAAGGTAGGACCAACAGATCTCCAGTGTCTCTATTAGAGAAATAGTATGAATTTAGATGCACCATGTGGTACAAGTCTAAGAAATATAAAAGAGAATTATATAAATTCTAAATGCATATACATATAAACATACACATATAAAACAATAAAATTTTTTAAAAGAATTATATATTATTATATGGCATTGATTGAGCACTGTTCTTTTTTTTTTTTTTCCCAAGGATGAAATCTCCACATTTATTTTTCTTTCATGTGCATAGAAAATGGCAGTGAACTGTCCTATGAAAGAGGCAGGGAATGGCCATGGCGCTGCTATACCAGACTGGACTTTGTGCTTCAAAGGTACACTACTCATTTTTAAAAACAAAAGATGTAATTTGTTTTTAATCGCTAACAATTCATTGGATTCCCCATTTGTTTTCTCAGCTGTCAGTTTCTTCAAATCTCTTTTCAAATGACACACTGCATTACAAATGATGGCACTTAACCAATGTGGCATTTCCATATTTACACCAACAAAAGAAATTTACAAGACATAATAGCATACAATCTTGACTTAGAGCACTGTTCTAAGTTTAATCTCATTTAATCATAGGAACCCTTTGAGGAAGACACTATTATTGGAAGCTGCAGGCATGGAGATGTTAAATAACTTACAAAGGTCCCACACTAGGAAGGGATGGATCCAGGCAACAGGACTCAGGAACGCACACAGAATTCCCCTACTCTATATTATGTCCAGTCTTACACAGGATTACTGGTTAGGTAGGACTTCAGTCTCGTCTGTGTCTATGCATCTGCTTACTGTTACCATTTACTTCAAGAACCCAGGTCACTTGTATTCTTGCTTCGGCACCCAACCCCACTTAACTCTGTCTGCTGCTTTCATTCAAAGGACTTGAGATTACCTCTGTCTAGGTTACTTTTCAGAGGGCAAAAACTGTCCTTCAGATATGTTTTCTGTGGCCTGCATTGTGTGTGTATGAGTTAAATTTAAATATGAATGTGATAGGGGAGCTCAAGAGTTAAAGACTTTAGCTGTAGTTATTATAGTTGATAGGTTTACATGATTAATGTATATGGAAAGCTGTTATTCCATGAACTGGAATACATGACTCCAAGAGGTCGACCAGCAAATTCAACCTTTATGCTCCAGGGAGTCCACTAGTCAGGGAGATGGTGTATCTGAGACATTGTGTTGCAAGAAAGGAAGTTTGTGATGAGGATAGGAAATGTTGATCAGCAGATAAAGAAATGTTAGGAAAATTGCTGCTGGACTGCAGCACTTATCTAAATAACCCTTTCCCAAACCCCAGCCTACCCTTTTCTTCTTATCATCAAAAGGTCGAGCTGAGAAGAGATGTTAAGACAATTTTTAGAGTACGTAACCTGCCATCTTCTCAGAATGCTGGCATCTGAATAAAGTGCCCATAAAAATTCAATCATTATCTGTATTTATAGGATTTGGTAGTAAAAGGCAGCATGAACACCGATGTTATGGTTTTAAATGCTTTAGGTTGTTTACACCTTCCCTTTATCACATCCCCCCCACTCTTGGTGTCCTACTTCTGGCTGTTCCCACATTTGTGTTAATCTCAGGTTTCTATGGTGCCCACTCTGAGTGCTACATATATGCATTAGACGAATGCTTTCTGATACAAATGTGCACCCCCAAACTATCCAGATTTTGCCTACTCAAAGATGGTTAGGGATGCTGGGGCTCTAGAACCGGAGAGATTCTTCCAGAAAGGCCAATCTGGAAACTGGAAATTTCGTGATTTGGCGACATGGATAAACCTACCTAACAACTCTGTTGACTTTGCTGCCCAACTGGTAAGTGGAATTTTTTAAAAAGATTTATTTTGCCCTGGCTGGCGTAGCTCAGTGGATTGAGTGCGGGCTGCGAACCAGGCATCGCAAGTTCGATTCCCAGTCAGGACACATGCCTAGGTTTCAGGCCATGGCCCCCAGCAACCACACATTGATATCTCTCTCTCTCTCTCTCTCTCTCTGTCCCCCCCTTCTCTCTCCCTTCCCTCTCTAAAAATAAATTTTTAAAAGATTTATTTATTTATTTTTAGAGAGGGAAGGGAGGGAGAGAGAGAGAGAGAGAGAAACATCAATGTGTGGTTGCTGGGGGTTATGGCCTGCAACCCAGGCATGTATCCTGGCTGTAAATCGAACCTGGGACACTTTGGTTCACAGCCCATGCTCAATCCACTGAGCTATGCCAGCCAGGGCTTGGTAAGTAGAATTTTGATACCTTAGGAAATAAAGAACTTAATGTACACAAGGACTATTTTACCTTTGTCACCTAATATTTATTGATACATACTTTGCAAGGCTCTGTGATAGGACACTTAGGTATAAAGATGGTACCTGTCTTTCAGCAGCTTATAATCTTATGGGAGAAAAAGATATTTACACAAATATGATTATTATAGAAAGACTGTGATATAGTCATAAAAGAATTATAAAGTGATTTGGGAATTTGAAAAGCAAAAAAATTACTTTCTGCCAAATGGATCGAGATTTTCTAATGTTTTATAGAACTGCAAATCAAAATAAGGAAACCATTTAACTCATTTCTTTACATTATGCAGAACCACTTCTGAACTTAGTCTGAAAGCAATTAACCTACCACATTTTATAATACCTACAAAGTAGAATATTTTTATGTCAATTTATCAAATCAGGAGATTAAGAATTATTCTTAAACATTCTTAAATGACTCTTAAGCATTTGTATACCACCTTTCCTATTTTCACTGAAGAAATTTTCCTGGCCCATTTTCCAAGTGTTTTCTAAAATCAAGTGTCTTATCTGAAATCTGAAATTGTGTCCAATTTCATCAAGCATGTTACAGCTTAGTGTGTGATTAAACTATCTTATTTCTTTATGAATAAAGTTTGCTGTCATTAGATTTTAAACACCTGCATGGGGTTATTTTAACTTTAGATTCAAAGGAACATTTTACCATGGGAAATACAGATTTCTGAAATAAGAATATTGGTTTTCAAATGAAGCTACATTCTTAATGACCTTTGAAATTTAGAAACATTTATGTTTATATGGTAAACCCATGATTTCTTGACATTTTATTTATATATCCAGCACTCTTTTTTAAAAAAATCTGCACTTGAAAATATACTTATTGATTTTTAGAAAGAGAGAGAAGAAGGAAGAGGGAGACAGAAAAACATCGACTGGTTGCCTCCCATACTCACCCCAACTGGGGACTGAACCCACAACCTAGGTATGTGCCCTGACAGAGGGTGGAACCCACCTTTTGGTGTATGGGATGCTGCTCCAACCAACTGAGCAACCTTCCAGGGCTCCAGCTCTCTTTAAATATAGGTTGCTTACCTCAGGGCATACACTTGTCAAATATTCATATTCTTTATAACGTTTTATCTAATCAGAGCAACGTGTTTCTTTATGTCAGAATCAAGAGTTCAGTTGAAGAATTCAACTATTCATGAAGTTCATGAGTGGGAAGATAAAATTGATAGTACGAGTTAGCATAACTTCCAAATTTGTAATACACATTTGGCCTATGTTGGAAAGAGAGAACCTAAGAAAAAAATGAGAATTTAGTCTTCATCTTTTGTTTTTGTTATGCAAGTAATCAGACTTATAGGTTCACACTTTCCTATAAGCAGGGCACAAACATTTGTTAGTAACATTGTATTCATTTGTCCTCAATTGCAGATGGGATTTTTTTTTAACCAGGTGTTAACTAACTTACAAAATGATTGAAAGGGAAAGTGGATCAAGCTGTCCTGAACTTGGGAGGACAAATGTATGCCTCATGCTCTACCCATCTAACCCACTTAATCCAGTTACAAATGTAAGTCTCAGGTGAGTGCCCCTGATTGGCAGAAACTAAATCATATATGGAACTCTAGCTGCAAGGAAATCTTTAATTTTTCAGCACTAGCATTCAGGAGGGAAGTAATTTTTTTCTGCTCTATCCCTATCAGTTTTCTGAGCAGTATCCATTACCTAGAAGCTGGACCATAAATGTTTTTTGAAAGAAAGAAATTAGAAGGGATGTTGAACAAGCTAATCCATAGTTTTTGCAACAAGCACTTAATAGGGGTGTTGCTTTAAAGGGGGCTTAAGTGTCTAGCAGAAGCTTAGATGAGATAAATTTAAAGTCCTCTTCAAATCCCATGAGGGCAAGATCCATGTCTATATTATTCATATTGTATTTCCAGTTCAACTGTGCCTGGCACAATACCAGGCTATCAATGAAAACTTGGTTGCATGAATGATTACATAAAATGTAAGTTGTCTTTTTCTCCTATCTCTACCTGTCTTCAGTGGTCAAAGTTCATATACTGATTGTTCTACAATTTTTTGATATTACATAGCTATTATATTTGATAATTGTCATTTGATTTCTCTTTCCTAAATTAAGAATGTGTACAAATGAGGATTTGTGGGGTTTTGCACATTCTTTCTATACTTACAGCTAAATTTATTTTGATGCTTAGTTAAATCAGTGTAAAGCTGGTCATTATACCAACAGCATAGTTGTCTAATAGGTTCATTTCTACTTTTATTGCACAGAAAGTATTATTGATGAGTTTTGTCCTTGCAGAAGATGATTACCTTCTAACCATAGAAAACAGCATGTTAGCTTTTAAAGCAAGGGAAATGCAAAATTATTAATCAGATAATAATGAATGTCACATCAGTTTTCCAAACAGCATGTTCTTTTTTTTAAATCATTGTTCAAGTACAGTTTTCTCCCTTTTACTCCCAATCCAGCCCACCCACCCAAACCTCCCCACTTCCTCCCATTACCACCCTTCCCCTAGTTTTTGTCCATGTGTCCTTTAAGTTTGTTCCTACAGGAACACTTCTCCCCTAGAATTCTCTCTTCTCTCCCCTCTGGTCACTGTCAGCCTGTCCTCTATTCCAGTGTCTTTGGTTATATTTTGCTTGTTTCTTTGTTTTGTTGTTTAGGTTCCTGTTAAAGGTGAGATCATATGGTATTTGTTGTTCACTGCCTGGCTTATGCTGCTTAGCATAATGCTTTCCAGCTCCATCCAAGATGTTGCAAAGGATAGGAGCTCCTTCTTTCTTTCTGCTGCATATAATTCCTTATTTCCATGATTTGAGGTGAAGGATAATGAGGAGAACTGATAGTGTTCAGCAAATGCCTCCTTCTCTTGTTTCCATATTCATAATAGGTTTTTCTACTTATTTTTTATTCCTTATTTTTTAAACTCTGATTTTTTCTTTCCTAAAATAAAACATTGATATTTCATTTTCTACACAGAATATGTAGAAACCTCATTTTTTTGAATTGAGGAAACCACTTATTTACCCTAAATATTTACATAAGATTTCATGAAATTCTCCTTATTTTATGTGCAGACCCAACATCTGCATGTTTCTACAAATGAATCATTGTAATGATTATTCAATGAAGTACCCAAAGTTTAGCATCTTTAGAAATTAAAGTTAATTTATTGCACATAATATACAACTCCATATTTCATTTTATAAATATGCACTATGTAGACTTGTTCTTTTCCAAAATGAAGCTTATAACCAAATGTAGAACTAAATGTATACTGTATATTTATTCAATAATTTCTATTTTTAAACTGTTTTTACATGTTTTACCTTATTTGATTCTCATAACAATCTAATTATATTTTAACCATACTAGAAACTATGTCAAGTTTGGATACACTGGCTTGCATATTCTAAATACTAAAAGCACATATTAACAATGAAACAATGTTATTTTATCTTTAGAAGGAAGAAATCTATTAACACCATAAAAATAAAGCACTTCAAGGTATAAATAAAACAATAAAAGCATGGTTTTGAAAACAGAATAACCTTTTAAATTTCTTAGGTGTTCTTAATTCCTTCACACACACACACACACACACACAAACACACGCACAAACATACACACCATAAATAAAATTACCCTGAATAATATGAAACAAAGATCCCTTAATGAGTTTGAGATAATCTCAGCACCACAAACACTTATTTACCCTAAATATTTACATAAGATTTCATGAAATTCTCCTTTCACCAGGGCTCAAGCTTATTCTCTAAATTCCAAGTAACAGAGACTTCTGGTCAAGATGCAAGCAAAGGTAAACACACCTCACACCTTCACACAATGATAGCAAAAATTACAGCCAGACTACAAAACAAATATCACCCAGAATTATCAGAAAATTGAGCTATATGGAAGTCTAAAAACCAGTGACTTGAAGAAACCACATTCATCCAGATGGATATGAGGGGCTGAGACATGGAGATGTGCAGAGAGGTGTGGAAAGGTGCAAAGACACAGAATGGACAGTCCTAAATCTCCATGTGGTGGATAAAAATTTGGAAGGATCCTTAGGGAGTGAGGGATCCAAGCCCCACACCAGACCACATAGCCCAGGGTTCCAACACTAGGAAGATAAATCCCCATAAATTCTGGCTGTGAAAACCAGTGGGGTTTGGGGTGGTGGAAAAAACTGTGGGGTGAGACTACTCTTAAAGGGATCTCAATGGACTTAGGACTCACAAAGACCCACTCCTTTAGGATTCAAAACCAGAGAAACAGCTGGAAGGGCACCAGTGGCATGTGGGAAGAAAGTGAAATGACTGGCAACAGGGTGAGTGCTGAGAGACAACTACCTCCCAGCAAAGCCCCAGAGGCTAGAGAGTAGCATTGTCCCTTCTCTGAGACCTCCCCCACAGAAATCCATGGAGCAGTGACATGGGTTGCCACATCTGCATGGTTACCTAAGCCTCCACCCCATACAACTTACAGGTGCACTTTTCTACAATAAGCCACGATACTAAGACAGAAAGTCAAAGCAGCTCTTCTTAATACACTGAAACAAACTCAGGAAGGCTGCCAAAATGAAGAGACAAGGAAACATGGTCCAAATGAAAGAATAGAAAAAACTCCAGAAAAATAACTAAACAAAATGGAGATAAGCAACCTATCAGAGGAAGAGTTCATAATACTGGTTATCAGGATGCTTGAGGGACTCACTGGGTACTTCAACAGCATGAAAAAGACTCAGGCAAAAATAAAGGTTACAGTTAGTGAAATAAAGAAAACTCTGTCCTGGCTGGTGTGGCTCAGTGGACTGAGTGCGAACCTGTGAACCAAAGGGACACAAGTTCGATTCCCAGTCAGGGCACATGCCTGGGTTTCAAGCCAGGTCCCCAACAGGGGGCAACCACACATTGATGTTTCTCTCCCTTTCTTATTCTCTCTCTTCCCCTTGCTTTAAAAATAAATAAATGAAGTTTTTTCAAAAAAAGAGAAAGAAAAAGAAAAATCTACAGGGAATCAAGAATAGAAAGGACGAAGCTGAGAATCAAATTAACAATTTGGAACACAAGGAAGAAAAAAGCATTCAATGAGGAGAGCAAGAAGAACAAAATAATTATATAAAAAAAACAAGGATAGAATAAGAGGCCTCTGGGAAATCTTAAACCTACCAACATATGAATCATAGGGGTATCAAAAGGAGAAGAGGAAGCCCTGGCTGGTGTAGCTCAGTGGATTGAGCGCGGGCTGGGAACCAAAGTGTCCCAGGTTCGATTCCCAGCCACGGTACATTCCTGGGTTGCAGGCCATAACCCCCAGCAACCGCACATTGATGTCTGTCTGTGTCTGTCTGTCTGTCTGTCTCTTTCCCTCCCTTCCCTCTCTAAATAAATAAATAAATAAATAATCTTAAAAAAAAAAGGAGAAGAGGAAGAGCAAGAAATTGAAAACTTATTTAAGAAAACAATGAAAGAAAACTTCCCTAATTTGGTGAAGGAAATATACATACAAGTCCAGGAACCACAGAGAGTTCCAAACAAGGTGGATCCAAATAGGATCGCATTAAAACACATCATAATTAAAATGCCCAAAGTTACAGAAAAATAGAGAATCTTAAAAGCAACAAGAGAATAGGAGACAGTAACCTACAAAGGAGTTCCCATCAGGCTGTCAGCTGATTTCTCAAAAGAGAGCTTCCAGGGAAGAAGAGGCTGGAAAGAAGCATTCCAAGTCATGAAAAGCAAGGACCTACAACCTAGATTACTCTATCCAGCAAAAGTATCATTTAGAATGGAAGGGCAGATAAAGTGCTTCCCAGACAAGGTAAAGCTAAAGGAGTGCATCATCACCAAGCCATTATAATATGAACCGATAAAGGGAATTATATAAGAAAAAGAAGATAAAACTATGAACATTAAAATGGCAATAAATTCATAACTCTAAATAATTGAATCTAATAACAAACTAAACAAATAAGCAGAACAGGTACAGAATCATAGATGTGGAGATCATTTGGAGGATTATCAGTTGGAAGAGTGAATAGGGAGAATGGGGGGAAAGGTACAGGGAATGAAAAGCATAAATGGTAGGTACAAAATAGATAGGGGGAAGTTAAGAACAGTATAGGAAATGGAGTAGTCAAAGAATTTATATGCATGACCCATGGACATGAAGGAGGAAGGAATTGATGGAGGCAATGGGGGTAGTGGGTGGAGGGGGCCAAAGGGAGAAAAACTAGGACAACTGTAAAAGCAAAATCAATACAATAGATTAAGGAAATAAATCCCAAGTAAGAGTGACTAAAAATAAAGATTTACAAAAAAATGGCTAAGATATCCCTTCTATCAAATTCTAGCCATTTTCCTCCATTGACTTTATACTCTCCGCATAAACCTTTTCTTTTTAAACTTCATGGGGATATCTGTATTTTTCCTTATTTTGGGAAAATGAATATTACATAAAACTGGTCACCTTAAATATTTTAAGTTACAGTTCAGTGGCATTAAATACATTCAAATAGTTGTCCAACCATCACCACCATCTATACCCAGATCTCTTCTCAAATTCTGAAACTTAAACTCTAAACTCACCAAACAATAGCCCTCTATGCTTCTTTCCTCCAACCCCAGAAACCCGCCATTCTGTTTTCTTTATGAATCTGACCATTCTAGGAACCAAATATAAGAAGAACTATATTGCTATATTATGTGTCTTTTTGTGACTGGCTTATCTTACATAGTACAGTATCCTCAAGGTTCATCCATGTTGTAGCATATGTCAGAATTTCCTTCCTTTTAAAGGCTGAATAATATTCTATTGTATGAATATACCATATATTGCTTATCCATTCATCTCTTGGTGGATACTTGGGCTGCTTCCACATTTTAACTATTGTAAATAATACTGTTATGTAGTTACTGTTTGCATGGACTATCTTTTTCCATCTTTTCATTTTCAAGATATTTGTGTCCTTGATCAAAAGTGAGTCCTTTGTAAACAGGGTATACTTGGGTCATGTTTTTAAAAATCCATTCTGCCAATCTCTGTCATTTGAGTGAAGAGTACAATCCATTTATACTTAATTAGTGATAATTTGGATTTACTTCTCTCATTTTGCTATTTTTTTCTCTATGGCTTATTGCTTTTTTGTCCCTTATTTCCCATATTATTATTTTCCTGTGTTTTGTTTATATTTTTCCAGTAAAGTGTTTTAATTTCCTTTAAATTTCCTATGGTGTATATTCTATAGATATTTTCTTTGTGGTTATCCTGGAGATTACATTTAACATCCTAAAATTATAACACTCTAACTTTAAATTATACTAACTTAAATTCGGTAACATACAAAAGCTCTGCTCCTATACAATTCCATCCCCACTCCCTTTTATTATTTCACAAAATTATATTTTTATACATTATGTCCCAAAACATAAACTAATAATTTTAATGCATTAGTCTTTTAAATTATATAGAAAACAAAAATGTAGAATTACAAACCAAAATTAAGAAAATGATAGCTGAGTGGAGAAAAGATGGCAGCTTTACTCTAGGCAGCATGTTTTTTGGCTTCTGTGAAGAGGAGGGAAACTCATGGATTGGTGGAGAAACAGAGCAAGTGGCCTAGGTTACCAAATCATTTTTTAAAGCAGGACATCAAAAATTACTGCGATCATTGAAAAACCAGATGGCAAGGAGACTGCTTCAGGACAAAAGGGACCCAGGGATCAGTGGGGGGACCAAGGGGGTTGCAGTCCCCAGGCCCAGTGCTCCCGGGTCTGCCTCAGGGCTCCAGGGAGAGGGGAGTCACTGCTCCCTCCCCAGAATACGGGAGTTGAGCAACACCAGGGGAGAACTTGTTGCTTGAAGGCACAGAAAGGCCAGTTGGACTGGGGGGAAAAATCACCCAGGGTCTGTGAACACCCACCCAGAGCTGTGGGAGAAGTGAGGGACTCCAGCTGGCACAACCAGGGGCTGCCTGGAAGAGTGCCCGCACCCCTAGCCCGGTGGGAGTGTGGATCAGTGGAAAACACAGATATTGCAGCCACGATCCAGGAAAGGGCGCGGGTGTTCTCAGGTTTCTGGAGCCTGTGGTGCTGAACTGTGGAAGCGTGCACCCCATCGGGAATCCTGACTCTGGCGCTGTGATCCCAGAAGGGACTTGGCACTTTAGTGCATTCCTAGAGCCTGAAACTCAAAAATTTGGTGGATGGGTGCGCCCTTTTACGATTCCCAGAGAGGGCACAGTGAATCCCAAAAAGTCGTGAGTGCCTCCTGAGATCAAAGACCTGGCATCCTGCAGGGACTTCTGGAGCCCAGAAGAATGCAGCAGTGAGCTCCAGGAAGCAAGTGTACCTGAGAGACTTACTGAGATTTGGCTGGGAAGAGTGAAAAGCATTTCAGAGGTCCCTCAGCCAGCTGAAGCCAGCAAGATCAGAAAAACTGGTCTGGCCAGTTAGAAACCAACAAGAGGTTTTTTGTTTGTTTGTTTGTTTTGTTTTGTTTTGTTTTGTTTTTGTGGCTGTTGTTGGTTGATTTTATCTTGTCTTTTAAGTGACATTTTATTTTTCAATTCTTATTATTTTTATATCTCTCAATCCCTTATGTTTCTCTTCCATTCATCCTAGTATTATTCCTTCCACTCCAAATTTATCTCTCCTGCACTCCATCTTCTGCTTTTTTTTTTTGATCTTGCAAGTTACTGTAAATTTGTATTATCTTTTTCTCACTTTAGTGACATTTTTTATTTTAATAGTATTTTGGTATTCTTTTTCTTTCTGTATAATCTTCTTTGCTTGGCTGGTTATAGGGTCATTTGATAGGTTCCCGCTGGTGCCTTAGTTACAGTGTGTTGATAATTTACTATCCTTCATCTGTGTTCCATTAATACACTTCTCAAGGTTCTATACTCTTTATTCTTGTTACCTAGCTCTCATCGATTTTGCCACAAGACTGTTGCTTTAGTATTACTGTTAATAAGACCTAGTTCATACAATTGTAAATACTACTCAATACCCCTACCTGATCTCAGCCCACTTTACAATTTCCTGAACTATACTATTGTGGGGGTTGTCTCTATTTTTTTATACACTACTCCTATTTACTAATCTTTATTCCAACCCTACTTTAGAATCTGACCTCCTACAGCCTCACAGCTTTCTAGATCCAACTAACCATCCTCTCATCCCCAATAAGAGTCTTACCTTCTTTCCATCCTTTCTAAAACGTGGATAGTGGGGTGGAGGATCACGGCTAACACTATAAGGAGCCAAAGGATAACCCATCTCTTCTCTACTGGCTGCTAATGTAAATATCATAGTATACTGTCTTGCTGTCTTAAACTATTTCGCCTTACTCCTCCAAATGATCACAAAAAAGAGTAGGGGGAAGTTTTGAACACCAGGATACATGAAGACTGCACCACTGAATCTCACAAGTATTCTACCACAGAAGTTCACACCATAATTACAGGGAACCAGAACAGATCAATTTAAGAAGCAGAGGCTAACAAGAAGAAACCCACAAACAATGAGAAAACAAAGAAACAATCCCCAATTGAAGGGAAACAAGGAAGCCTCAGGAAAAATGCTAAATGAAATAGAGGCAACTCAACTATCAGATAGTGAGTTCAAAACACTGATTATCAGGAAGTTCAAGGAACTCACAATGAGCTATCAGAAACTACAGGGAAACTACAACAATCTCACTGCAAACTATATAAACATGAAAAAGGAAATAGAAACTCTCAAAAAAGGCCAAGAGGAAATGAAGAATACAATTTCTGAACTGAAAAACACAGTAGAAGGAATGAAAAGCCGGATTGATGAAGCAGAAGATCTGATTAGCAAGCTAGAGGACAAAGTAGAAAACAACACCCAGAAAGAGTAAGAAAAGGAAAAGAGGTTCAGAAAGAATGAAGAGGTATTAAGAGAAATGAAAGACAATATGAAACGTAATAATATCCATTTAATAGGGATACCAGAAGGAGAAGAAGAAGAGCAAGGGATCAAAAACTTATTTGAAAAAGTAATGAAAGAAAACTTCCCTAATTTGATGAGAGAAAAAGTCACACAAATCCAGGAAACACAGAGAGTCCCAATCAAGAGGAATCCAAAGAGGCCCACATCAAGACACATCATAATTAAAATGGTAACATTTCAAGACAAAGAGAGAATCTTAAAGGCAGCAAGGGAGAAACAGGAAGTAACATACAAGGGAGCCCCCAAAAGGCTAACAGCTGACTTCTCAATGGAAACACTCCAAGCCAGAAGAGAATGGCAAGAAATATTCCAAGTAATGAGAACCAGAGGTCTGCAACCAAGGCTACTTTATCCAGCAAGGCTCTCAATCAAGATAGAAGGCCAAATAAGAAGCTTCCCAGACAAAACAAGTCTAAAACAATACACCTCCACCAAACCAGCTCTTCAAGAGATTCTAAAGGGACTGCTTTAAGGAAGGGAAAGAAAAGAGAGAGAGAGAGGAACACACGTACATAAAAGACAATGAATAAGTACCTATCAATAATAACCTTAAACGTAAATGGACTAAATGCTCCAATCAAAAGATATAGAATAGCTGAATGGATAAGAAAAAATGACCCACATATATGCTGCCTACAAGAGATCCACCTCAGGATAAAAGACCTGCACAGGCTGAAAGTGAAGGGCTGGAAACAAATCTTCCAAGCAAATGGGCAGGGAAAAAAAAGCCAGGGTAGCAATACTCATATCAGACAAAATAGGCTTCCAAGAAAGGTCCATAAAGAGAGACTCAGAAGGTCACTTCATAATACTCAAGGGAAGAATCCACCAAGAAGACATAAATATTGTAAATACATATGCACCCAACACAGGAGTACCCAAATACATTAAAAAAATCTTAGAGGACTTCAAGAAAGATGTTGACAGCAACACAATTGTAGTGGGGGATTTTAATACCCCACTATCAAAAATGGACAGATCTTCCAAACAAAATATCAACAAAGATATTGTGGCATTGAACAATACCCTTGATGAAATGGACTTTACTGATATATACAGAGCCCTCCAACCAAAAGAAGCTAAATATACATTCTTTTCAAATGTACACTGAACATTTTCAAAGATAGACCACATGATAGGACACAAAACGAGCCTCAAGAATTTCAAGAAAATTGAAATCATACCAAGCATTTTCTCGGACCACAAGGGGCTGAAGCTAGAAACCAAACCCAAGGAAAAAAACCCAAAACACTCAAAATCATGAAGATTAAATAACATGCTATTAAACGATGAATAGGTCAAGAATTTGATTAGGGAAGAAATCAAAAGGTTTCTGGAAACAAATGAAAATGAACTCACAACAACCCAAAACTTATGAGACACAGTGAAGGCAGTCCTGAGAGGGAAGTTCATAGCCATACAGGCCCACCTAAAAAAGTTAGAAATATTCCAAACAAACAACCTAACCCTACATCTACAAGAACTCGAGGAACAACAACAAAGACAGCCCAGAGCAAGCAGAAGGAAGGAAATAACCAAGATCAGAGCAGAATTAAATGACATAGAGACTAAAAGCACAATTCTAAGGATCAATGAATCCAAGAGCTGGTTCTTTGAAAAGAGAAACAAAACCGAAAAGCCTTTAAGCAGACTCATCAAGAAAAAAAGAGAGAAAACCCAAATAAACACAATCAGAAATAAAAGAGGGGAGATTACAACAGATACCACAGAAATACAAAGGATTGTAAGAAATTGCTATGAAGAACTGTATGCCAAGAAATTTGAAAACCTAGATGAAATGGACAAATTTCTAGAAAAATATAATCTTCCAAAACTCAATGAAAAAGAAGCAGAAAGCCTGAACAGACCAATAACAACAAAAGAAATTGAAGCAGTAATAAAAAAACTCACAACACACAAAAGCCCTGGGCCAGATGGTTTCACAGGAGAAGTCTACAAAGCATTTAAGGAAGAGCTAACCCCCATCCTTCACAGACTATTGCAAAAAATCCCAAAAGATGGGATACTCCCAAACTCTTTTTATGAAGCCATTATCATCCTAATTCCAAAACCAGATAAAGACACAACAAAGAAAGAAAACTTCAGGCCAATATCACTGATGAACATTGCCGCTAAAATCCTCAACAAAATATTGGCAAACCACATCCAGCAATATGTTAAAAAGATCATACACCATGACCAAGTGGGATTCATTCCAGGGATGCAAGGACGGTACAATATTCGCAAATCAGTAAATGTAATACATCACATAAACATAAGCAAAGACAAAAACCACATGATCATATCAATAGATGCAGAAAAAGCATTTGATAAGGTACAACACCTATTCATGATAAAAACCCTCAGCAAAGAGGGAATAGAGGGAGCATTCCTCAACATAATGAAGGCCACATATGAGAAACCTACAGCCAACATCATACTCAATGGGCAAAATTAAAATCTTTTCCACTAAGATCAGGAAAAAGACATGGCTGTCCACTTTCACCACTTCTACTCAATATAGTAATGGAAGTTTCAGCCACAGCAATCAGACAAGAAAAAGAAATAAAAGGCATCAAAATCGGAAAGGAGGAAACAAAACTGTCACTGTTTGCAGATGACATGATAGTGTACATAGAAAATCCTATAGACTCCACCAAAAAACTGCTTGATCTAATAAATGAATTTGGCAAAACAGCGGGATACAAAGTCAATATCCAGAAATCAAAGGCATGTCTGTAAACCAACAATGAAACAGCAGAAGCAGAGATCAAGGAAAAAATCCCATTTGAAATAGCAAAAAGAAAAATAAAATACCTAGGAATAAACCTAACCAAAGAGGTAAAAGACCTGTATTCAGAAAACTACTTAACATTCAGGAATGAAATCAAGGAAGACACAAACAAATGGAAACATATACCGTGTTCATGCATTGGAAGAATTAATATCATCAAAATGTCCATACTACCCAAAGCAATTTACACATTCAATTCAATTCCTATTAAAGTACCAATGGCATATTTCACAGACATGGAACAAACACTTCAAAAATTTATATGGAACCATAAAGGACCCCAAATACCTGCTGCAATTTTGAGAAAGAAGACTAAAGTAGGAGGGATCACAATACTGGATACTAAAGTATACTACAAGGCCATTGTAATCAAAAGAGCTTGGTGCAGGCATATAAACAGGCACATAAACCAATGGAACAGAACAGAGAGCCCAGAAATAACCACAAGTCTCTATGGTCAATTAATATTTGACAAAGGATGCAGCAACATAAAATGGAGTAAAAATAGCCTCTTCAACAAATGGTGTTGGGAGAACTGGACAGCCACATGCAAAAAAAATGAAACTTGAGCACCAGCTTACACCATATACAAAAATAAATCCAAGGTGGATAAAAGACTTAAATATAAAACGTGACACCATTAAAGTCCTAGAGGAGAACGTAGGTAGGAAAATCTCAGATATTTTACACAGAAACTTTTTTACTGACTTGTCCCCTAGAGCAAGGGACATAAAGGAAAGAATAAACAAATGGGACCTCATCAAAATCAAAAGCTTCTGCACAGCTAAAGAAAACAGTATCAAAATAAAAAGAGAACCAACTGTATGGGAAACATATTTGCCAATGATACCTCAGACAAGGGTTTAATCTCCAAAATATATAAAGAGCTTACACGACTCCACTCTAAGAAGACAAGTAACCCAATTAAAAAATGGGCAAAGGACTTGAACAGACACTTCTCCAAGGAGGTCATACAGAAAATCCAAAGACACATGAAACGATGCTCAATATCGCTAGCCATGAGAGAGATGCAGATTAAAACCACAATGAGATACTTCACACCAGTCAGAATGGCCATCATAAACAAAGCAACAAACAACAAATGTTGGAGAGGTTGTGGAGACAAGGGGTCCCTAGTGCACTGCTGTTGGGACTGCAGACTGGTACAACCACTATGGAAAGCAGTATGGAACTTCCTCAGAAAACTAAAACTGGATCTGCCTTTTGACCCTGCAATTCCACTGCTGGGACTCTATCCTAACACTAAAACACCAATCCAAAAGAACCTATGCATCCCAATGTTCATAGCAGCACAATTTACAATAGGTAGATGCTGGAAGCAACCAAGATGCCCATCAGTAAATGAATGGATCAAAAAACTATGGTACATTTAAACAATGGAATTCTATGCAGCAGAAAGAAAGAAGGAGCTCCTATCCTTTGCAACAGCTTGGATGGAGCTGGAAAACATTATGCTAAGTGAAACAAGCCAGGCATTGAACAACAAATACCATATGATTTCACCTTTAACAGGAACCTAAACAACAAAACAAAGAAACAAGCAAAATACAACCAAAGACACTGAAATAGAGGACAGGCTGACAGTGACCACAGGGAGAGAAGAGGGAATTTCAGGGGACATTGGGAAGGGTTCAAGGGAACAAACTTAAAGGACACATGGACAAAAACTAGGGGGAGAGGGGTAATGGGAGGGAAGTGGGGAGGGTTGGGAGTGGGGCTGGATTGGGAGTAAAAGGGAGAAAAGTGTACTAGAACAATGATTAAAATAAAAAAATAAAAATAAAAAAGAAAATGATAGCTTTTGAACTAAAAATTTTTGAGGTATTAGTCTCTTAAATCATGTAGAAAACAAAAAGTAGGATTACAAACTGCAGTTACAATAGTACTAACATTTATAATTGCTCATGTATTGAATTCTTCATTGAATTCTTTATTTTTTCCTATGGCTTCAAGTTATTGTCTGGTATTCTTCATTTCAACCTATAGGACCCCTTTTAGCATTTTGTACAGGACATTTTAAAAAATTTTTTAAAGTATATTTTATTGATTATGCTATTACAGCCATCCCGTTTTCCCCCCTTTTTTCACCTCCACCCTATACCTGACCTCCCACCAGCATTTCCCCACCTTAGTGCATGCCCATGGGCTGTACATATAAGTTCTTTGGCTTCTCCATTTCCTATACTACTTTTAACTTCCCCTATCTATTTTGTACCTACTGTCTGTGCTTCTTATTTCCTGTAGCTGTTCCTCCATTTGTTCCCCTCCACCTCCCCACTGATAACCTTCCATGTGATCTCCATTTCTGTGATTCTGTTCCTGTTCTAGTTGTTATCTTAGTTTTTTTTTTTAGGTTCAGTTGTTCATACTTATGAATTTCTTGTCATTTTACTGTTTATATTTTTGGTCATGTTTTTCTTAGATAAGTACCTTTAACATTTCATATAATAAGGGCTTGGTGATGATGAACTCCTTTAACTTGACCTTATCTGGGAACCACTTTATCTACCCTTCCATTGTAAATGATACCTTTTCTGGTTAGAGTAATTTTGGATATAGGTCCTTGCCTTTCATGACTTGGAATACTTCTATCCAGGCCCTTCTTGCCCACAAGGTTTCTTTTGAGAAATCAGCTGATAGTCTGATGGGAACTCCTTTGTAGGTAACCGTCTCCTTTTCTCTTGCTGCTTTCAAGAATCCCTTCTTATCTTTCATCTTGGGTAATGTAATTATGGTGTGCCTTGGTGTGTACTTCTTTGGGTCCAACCTCTTTAGGACTCTCTGAGCTTCCTGTACTTCTTGAAAGTCTATTCCATTTGCCAGATTGGGGAAGTTCTCCTTCATTATTTTTTAAAATAAATTTTCAATTTCTTGCTCTTCCTCTTCTTCTGGCACCCCTATGATTTGGATGTTGGAACATTTAGAGTTGTCCCAGAGGTTCCTAAGCCTCTCCATTTTTTTTTTTTTTTTGTGAATTCTTGTTTCTTCATTCTGTCTGCTTGAATGTTTTTTCTTTCTTCTGCTTCAAATCATTGATTTAAATCCCAGTTTCCTTCTCTTCACTGTTGGTTCCTTGTATATTTTTCTTTATTTCACTTTGCATAGCCTTCACCTTGTCCTCTATTTTGTGACCATGCTCAGCCATTTCTGTCAGCATCCTGATTACCAGTGTTTAAAAATCTGTATCTGATGGGTTAGCTATCTCTTTGTCACTTAGTTGTATTTTTTTTCTAGAGCTCTGGTCTGTTTTTTCATTTGGGCCATATTTCTTTGTCTTAGTGCACCTGTTATGTTGTAAAGGGCAGAGCCTTAGGTATTCACCAGAGTGGGGCAACCAACATCACTGTATGTGGAAGAGGGGTCAGAGAAGGAACAATGCCTCTTGCTTGGCTCTCAGCTGGATTTCAGTCACTCCCCCCACTACCCACAAGAAAATTGGGGCCTTTGGTGCTGGGTGAGTTTGTGCGTGTTTTAGAACCCTTGGGTCTCTCCAATGAACTCTCCTGCAAGGGTGGGAGTTTCTCCCACTGCTGCAACCTATACAGATTTTTACAAGCAGAGCTTTTGAGGTTTTATTTTCTCGTGCTGGAAGCCTGGGTTAGGTGGTCTGTCTTGCTCCCCAGTTGTTCCTTCCAGTTTATCCGCATGCAAATGTTGGACTCCCCAGTCTGCTAGCTGCTGCCTTGTCTGCTCAGTGTTCTAGCTACTGCCTCACTGTGCGTCCTCTCTGCCCCAACTGCCTGTCTCCTCCCCTCCTATCAGTCTGGATGAA
The DNA here is from genome assembly GCF_004126475.2 of Phyllostomus discolor. Taxonomy (NCBI): domain Eukaryota; kingdom Metazoa; phylum Chordata; class Mammalia; order Chiroptera; family Phyllostomidae; genus Phyllostomus; species Phyllostomus discolor. The sequence continues at coordinate 71,250,096 of NC_040908.2, forward strand.
TGTTTCTTCTTAAAGTCCTTGGTTGATGAACTTTTATACAGTTCAATTTTCTAGCAGTTCTGGTTATTTTTTGTTTTTATATTTGTTGCTGTCCTTTTTTTGTTTGTGGGAGGTGGCAAACTGTATCTACCTACTCCTCCATCTTGTCTGGAAGTCCCTTTTGCAGGACAGTTCTAACATGGCAAACCTCCTCAGCTTTTTTTTTTATCTAGAAGTGTCATAATTTTCCCTTACTTTTGAAGGAGAGTCTTGCCAAGTATGGGACTCGGTGGACATTTTTTTTCCTGTAAGCATTTTGAATATATTAGCCCACTCCCTTTGCTTCAAAGTTTCTAATGAGAAATCTACTGATTATTTTATTAAGAATCATTGTTTGTGAAGAGTCACTTCTCTCTTGCTACTTTCAAAACTTTGTCTTAATTATAATATGTCTAAGTGTGAATATCTTTGAGTTCATTTAGCTTGGAGTTTATTGAACCTCTTGGATGTTTATAATCCTGTCTTTTATCAAATTTGGGAAGTCACTGGCATTATTTCCTCAAATTATCTCTCTGTTTCCTTCTCCTTTCTTCCCCTTCTGTGATTCCCACATGCATATGTTGATTCGCTTTATGGTATCCCTCTAGTCCCTTAGACTGTTCACATTTCTTCAATTTTTTTGTAGGGTAAATGGAGGCAATCTGGCTTTCTCGCCCAGGTGTCTGGGCAACTAAGGGAAGCAGTTTTCCATAGCCTTGAGAATGGCTTGATAAACAGAGTTCTCATAGCCTTGAGACTGGCTCCAATAAACTGTTCCTATAGACTTTAGTGGGCTTGCATGAGTAGTATGAAGCTCTGTTGTATAATATCTGTTGACATTCTTCTGGCTTTGTCTGTGTTCTAGTGTTTAAGGGGGTAGGGTGCTATGCTTAGTGCCACACTGAAGGACAGGAGACATGCAGGGACATGCAGGGGGACATGCAGCTTGCAGTGAGCATGGATTGCCCACTCTTTAATAATGGCATGTCAGACATCCCAATGACTCCATGGATATTCTGCCATATGCCCAAATTTCATGGACATGTCTGGCCTTGAATAGTTGCAACAAACTTTTTCCTTTTTCTTTCCTTAGACTCAATATTTTCAATTGCCCCATCTTTAAGTTTACTGGTTCTTTCTTCTGTTTTTTCAAAACTGCCTTTAAAACACTGTAGTGAATTTTTTATTTTAGTCATTGTAGTTTACAGTTCCAGGGTTTATTTTTCTTTTTCTTTGGGCTTTCTGTCTCTTCTTTGTTATTTTCATTTTGCTTATGCATAATTTTCTTGATTCTCTCCATACCCTCCTTCAATTCTTTCAACATCTTTAAAACAAGTGTTTTAAACTATTTGTTTAGGATTTCTCCAAGTGGTCTTTCTCAGGGACAGCTTTGTTCCCCCCACACACACGCTTTCAGTGAGCCATAGTTTTCTATTTCATTGTATGTCTTGCAAAGTTTTTTGTTGAAAACTGGACATTTGAAACTAATAATGGTAACTCTGGAAATCAGACTCTTCATCCTCCCCCAAATTATTGTGCTTGTTGTTTTTTATTTTTTGATTGTTGTAGACTGTCTTTGGGTTGGGGACACAATCAGTCTATGGTGTAAACTTAAGGCCATCCCAGGTCTTCTCTGAGCCTGTGTTTTTCCCTGGGCATGCATGATGACTTTCTAAATTCCTCCATATATGTGTTTGTTTTTGAATATCCTAGATCTGAAATGTCTCACTTCCAAAAGAGAAAGAAAAGGAGACTGAGAGGGAAATAAAACCAAAAATTTTAAAAAGACACTGGCCCTTTAAAAAAAAATTATTTACTTATTTTTAGAGAGAGGGGAAGGGAGGGAGGGAGAGAGGGAGAGAAACATCAATGTGGGGCTGCACCTCACGTGGCCCTCACTGGGGACCTGGGCTGCAACTCAGGCGTGTGCCCTGACTGAAAATAGAACCAGCAACCCTTCGATTCACAGCCCATGCTCAATCCACTGAGCTATGTGAGCCAGGGTGACATTGGTCCTTTAAAACCTATGAAAGACTTTTCAGCCTGAAGAGGAAAGGCTTGTAATGGTGGAGGGAATGCAACAATGACTTTGTGTCACACCTTGTGTCTATACCTGTGTGATCAGAAGTAGCAATCAGAGACCTGAGCACAGATCCCAGTATTTGGAAATGGGGTCCTTAGTATCCATCTTGGCTCCCTCAAGGTGTGGACAAGCTGCTTTTGAAACATGTGCACAGCTGCCTGTCATGGGGCCAGGGATGGAAGATGGATAGTTACTACCATGAAACTGATGGAGAGTATGTGCAATTTCGGTCTTCCCCTGGAAGTTGCTAGCCTTCAATTCACTCCAGAGTTACAAAATTGTTATATCAGACAGATTCTGCCAGTGCAATTCTTTCTAGGTGGGGACGTAGATACTGCTTCCTATTCTGTCACCTTTCAAGAATCCCTTTTTTATAAGATAAAAGAGAGCTTATTATTTCTTGAAATAATTCTCTTTATTTTGTATTTAAGAACAATAAAAAATTTCCCTGTAGATTTTGGCAAATTTATTAATAGCTTTTACTTGCACCTGTTAAACATTTTAGATAAATGCTAAATAATATATTAATGAAAAAAAGACTGATGTTTTCTGCCAAAAGCAATATATTTTCCCATTAACATGTTAGTATATCAAGGAGCAGAATGTTTTGTTTACAAACAAAACCTGTTTTAAGAAAGGCAGCCCCAGCCTTTTAGGAGTGTCATCAATATTGAGTTTGTACTCTATGCCAAAGGTTTTTAACGTTGGGTATGTGTTGAAAGAGCACTGATTCCAGGCACAGAAATTATGACTGAATGGTCAGGGGTATTGAATGAACTGGGTTTTGGTAGTTCTAAACATTCCCCAGGTGATTCTAATGAGCATGGGAACCTCTGCTCTAAGCCTTCTTTCTCTCATGGCAATGAACATGCCATCAAAATATGATTGCTCAGACATTTCATTATCTTCTAGGACAGAGCTCATGATTTTTGAGTGAGCATTTATCCTCATTTTACAATTCCAGACATATTGTCTAACAGTTTTGCACATATTGGACATTGTTGGGGCTTGGCCAGATTCAACTGGATCACTTTTATTTTTATGCATCCCTCCCCTGGTTTCTGTATGCTTTTGCTTCTGTACCACACCTGTGTCTTTCTTTGGAGGTCTACTCAAGGGTCTGAGGCCACTGTGGGCACAGTTCAGAAAGCAGTAAATGCCTAGGAGTTCAGGTCTCCTCACAGAGGCCCTTAGCCAATGGCTGACTAGTACAGCCAATGAAAGCCCAACTTCCTTGCCTCCAGTTGGGATAAGCTGAGGAAAAATGAAATAATCTAGTCCTCATGCCAGGTCAGGTTAGTTCTTCTCTCCAATCAACTTTGCCTGAGATTACACCCTTGCTTCCCTTTTCCCTTTCCTTGTTTTGCTCCCCCTGTCCCAATTTGATTTCTCCTGCAAGCACTTCTGAAAAAAATCATTTGCACACCTGTCTTTGTCTCAGGAGCTACTTCTAGGGAACCCAAACTGGTCCATGGCTCCATAGTAGACCCACTGAGTAAGTACCCCTAGAACTCAGTTAGTTAAGGGAGGACAGAGAAAATAAAGAATGAAACTTTAACTGGAAACAAACATTCAGAAGTCAACAAAAAGGACTTTGTATTTTTAATCTTCATTTGAAAGTGAAAAAATTATTTTTTTGTATTTTTTAAAATACTGCACAGAGATGTCATGCCATGGCCCCTGATGTTTCTGTCTATTAGGGAACAACTCCATCAGAATGTTTTAATTTATTTGATTATCAGTATCAAATATGCAGAGATAAGTACATATATCCTGCCAGCATGACTTAACCAGGCAGACTTTTTCAAACTACACTCACTAATTAAGTTCTTCAGTTACTGGGGTGGACTTTGATAAAGAAGGTAGTTACTAAGAAAGGCTCCTCATGTCTAACTGGGCTCAAATTAAAAAAAAAAAAAAGAGCCTAGCAGCCATTTCTATGTTCGTGCAAATTGCACTTCAGGAAGAAGTCTATACTGAACTACCTGCCTGTGCACTGAACTGCTTACCTGCACTAGGTTTCTGCCATTTGAGCCATGCCTTATAAAAACATTCCTCAATGACTGAAGCTTTCTCCATTCAGAGTTGTGCAGCTATATCCACATTGACATCTTCACTGGCCAGTCACAGCAGCTAATTTTTGACCAATCAGGACAGTACCTTTTGGACCTATCAAATTGCAAGGATTTGGAGTTCTTATTTGAATGGGGATGGACCAGTCAGGGTAGGATGGGGTTTGCATCTATATAAGCCAGCTTTACTCTGTCTTCAAGAGGGCATTTTCCCTTGAAGATTGCATTTCCCAAGGTTGAAACACTGAAGTCATCACGGAAGCAGGTTGGTGCTGGAGCAGAAAGGCAAACTGGCACAGAATGAAGCAGAGAAGAGCAGAGCTGCCTGGTTGAAGAGGGACCTGGCCCCAGGGCTGCCTCACAGCTGCAATAATGATTGGGTTCCATAACTGTGCTGCATTACAACTGAGCTGTTTTGCACTGAATAAAGTTTCCTTCTTCACTGCACCCCAAATTGGGGATTTCTGTTGGTATTGATGGCACCAATAACTATCGCTTGTCGTTGACATGAAACAAATTATGATAGGGCCATTCAGGGACATAATGACACGTAAAGTCAGAGGAAACAGGGGTTTTCCTCCATTCTTACAATGGAAATGTTGGGTTACTTTTAAGTAAGTCATGGTAGTTCAAGAGTCATTCTTGGGCCACTTGCAGACAGAAAGGTATAGTGGTTTCAATCTAAATTCTGATACACAAGGATCCAGAAAGCACTACTATGAGAGTTGCACATTTCCTTAGGTGAAAAACTTGGATCCATCCACCGAGAATGTACTTTCTTCTAAGGAACCGCAGTTGTGTGGATGCAGGTAGATGTTATACACTGGGATGAGTTATTACAGCATTATTACCTGCACGTTCCAAGTCAGTTGGATGCATCAGTCCTTTCTGCAGAACCTGCCTTAGGCACTTAACCTTTTGTGGCTCAGGTGTGCCAAGACAAAAAAAAAATATGGCCCAAATGGAAGAACAGATCAAAGCTCCAGAACAAATACAATTAAGCAATAAAGAGAAAGCCAACCTACCAGATGCACAGTTCAAAGCACTGGTGATCAGGATGCTCACAGAACTGGTTGAATTTGGTTGCAAATTAGATGAAAAAACGAAGGCTACGCTAAGCGAAATTAATGAAAGTGCACAGGGATCCAACAGTGACGGGAAGGGAACTGGAACTTAGATCAATGGTGTGGACCAGAAGGAAGAAAGGAATATCCAACCAGAAAAGAATGAAGAAACAAGAATTCAAAAAAAAATGAGGAAAGGCTTAGGAACCTCCAGGACATCTTTAAATGTTCCAACATCTGAATTATAGAGGTACCAGAAGGAGAAGAGAAAGAGCAGGAAATCAAAAACTAATTTGAACAAATAATGAAGGAGAATTTCCCCAATCTGGCAAAGAAAAGAGACTTCCAGAAAGTCCAGGAAGCTCAGAGAGTCCCAAACAAGTTGGACTCAAGGAAGCACACACCAAGGCACATAATAATTACATTAGCCAAGATGAAAGATAAGGTGAGAATATTAAAAGCAGCAAGAGAGAAGGAGACAGTTACCTACAAAGGAGTTCCCATAAAACTGTCAGCTGATTTCTCAAAAGAGAGCTTCCAGGCAAGAAGAAGCTGGAAAGAAGTATTCCAAGTCATGAAAAGTAAGAACCTACATCCAAGATTGCTCTATCCAGCAAAGCTTTCATTTAGAATGGAAGGGCAGATAAAGTGCTCCCCAGATAAGGTCAAGTTAAAGGAGTTCATCATCACCAAGCCCTTATTTTATGAAATGTTAAAGGGACTTATCTAAGAAAAAGAAGATAAAAAACATGGACAGTAAAATAATAGCAAACTCACAATTATGAACAACTACACCTAAAACAAAAACAAAAACAAACTAAGCAATCAACTAGAACAGGAACAGAACCACAGAAATGGAGATCACATGGAGAGTTAGCAACAGAGGAGTGGGAGGGGGAGAGAGGGAAAAGGTACACAGAATAAGTAGCACAAGTGGTAGGTAGGGAATAGACAAGGGGAGGTTAAGAATAGTGTAGGGGGCCCTGGCTGGCGTAGCTCAGTGGATTGAGCACGGGCTGTGAACCAAAGTGTCGCAGGTTTGATTCCCAGTCAGGATACATGCCTAGGTTGCACGCCATGACCCCCAGCAACTGCACATTGATGTTTCTCTCTTTCTCTTTCTCCCTCCCTTCCCTCTCTAAAATAAATAAATAAAATCTTAAAAAAAAAGAATAATATAGGAAATGTAGAAGCCAAAGAACTTATATGTATGACCCATGGATATGGACTAAAATGGGGGCAGGGGGATGTAGGTGGGAGGGGCTGTGCAGGGCAGAGGGACAACTGTAATAGCATAGTCAATAAAATATATTATTAAAAAAAGAGTTGCACATTTTACACTTAAGAGTACAACCTCAGCAAAGAAGCAAATGCTAGCTTAAGGTTAAAAGTGACCTTTTCTTAAGAAGTTGTCTGTCTAGTGCAAAATTGAGGCTAATAGTAGCATGAAGGCAGTTCTTTTCTGAGCATACAGATATGGACTGGATAAGATGCTTCATTTTCCAGAACTGTCGGTTTGATGCCTTTCTCAACAATTAGATTTACTAAAGAATTTTACAGAGAAAAAAAAGAGAGAAATTAAGCAAAATGTCCAGATGTCATCTGTTAAACATGTTTTATTGAGACAATAAACAAATAACATCAAGTGCTAAAATTTTAATTAAAATATGATTTACAGTGTTGCTATATACCACAAGAAGCATTCTTATTGGTGGGAAATAAGATTGTACTGCTTGTATCCTCAGGACACTCGAATGTTCCATTTGACTTAGTGGCCTTTTCTGTCAGTACTGTGCTCTTATAATGTCTTTTCCATGCCCATGAGCATGAACATTTTCAACACTTTAAAACACAATGGCAATATCAAACACTGCATTTCATTGCTGGCTACACCACTACATAGATGTATATTATATTTTCTTGTCTTCTGCTCAGAAAAATATAAGTATTGCATTTCTGTCAATTCATTGATTGAAGAGCTTCCGCCTCAGAATGTTGACAGCTGTGTCAGATGTTTATAAAATAACTTTGCTAACAGCTGAAAATGGATTGGCTAAAGAAGATTTGGAACCATGTAATTAGCATTCATCATATGCACACATTTCCTTGGAAAAACCTCTTCAACCCAAAAGTTGACTATCAGGAAGCTGATAATTCTTGTTAAGTCTCAAGACAGGCATTGATAATGTTTAATTCTGCATAAGCTAATTTAAAATGGAGCATATTAATATAGTTACCATTTAATAAGTTATTCATATATGCTCTCTGTAGCTAATTTACTTTAATTTTTGTCCTTTAATAATCAGACAAGCAGCTACATGGGAATGGTGGACTATTGTTTAATGATACAATACACTAATAATTCCCTTGTACTTGATGAGATGTAATTCTCAATTATAAAGTGGAAATAAATCCAGTAACCTAATTAATTATTTTTATGGACTTAAAAATATTCTTTGCAGGAAACAAAATGTACATGTATTGTAGTCACCATTGTGTTAAGAAGTGCATTAAAATCCTTGAAGTAAACACCAGAATGTTAACAGTAGATGCTTAGTGTCATGTGACTGTGGGAACTTTTTTCTTCTTCCTATATATTGTAAATTTTATTTGAACATGTAATTCTTATATAATTGAAAAATATAACTTTACATCAAAAATGCTTTGACTACTTAAAGGATGCAATAAGTGTACCTCCAAAGTCAACTGGGATCACTAGTCTTACGTCTTACATATCTTGAAATCTTCAATTTAAAGAGAACTTCCCAGGAACTAGGTTGTTATGAATAGATGAATAGATACTACTGTGTGTACAGCATAAACATTGCAGTGCCAACAAAAGGATCTTCAATTTTTCCTCATGTTGTTTTCTAGATTTATTTAATTAAACAGACCATCCAATTAGTATTGAACACATTTTTCTGGTTCCTGATGTTAGTCAGAATGACTTTATATTTTCAGAATTGTTCACTATTGATTTCTTATAAATATTGTTTACAATATTTAAGGAAAATTTATTTTATTAAGCACTTTTAATAAATGGATACAGATTTTATTTTTTACTATTTTACATCCATTGAAAAAATAAAATTACCGCAAGTTATTTTGCTTTTATTTTTGGTTTATTAACATAATGTTTTTAGTTTTCTAATGCTATCTCTTGCAGCCATTCAAGGTCCAGCAGGTTTACTTGGGATTCGGGCAGACAGGAGAAAATGTGCAGAGCTGTGGGGATACCTGACATACCTTTACTAAAGGGTGGGGCAATCCACTCACACTGCAAGCTGAATGTCACACTGGAAGGGAGTCCCAACTCCCTCATATACTAAATGCACACAAAGCCAGTAGGATGCCAAGATATTATATAACGAAGCATGATTTTATGCATGTGGGCCCATTCTTAAGGCTATAAGAATACCACTTATCTTAGTTGCCCAGACATCTCCGTGAGGAAGACTGACTGACCCTATTTCCCCTACATGCTGCTAAGTTAAAATGAAGTCATTAGGGTGTGGGCTAGTCCAATATGTCTGGTGCCCATACAAGAAAAGTGATTAGAACAAAGGTTTGTGGGGAGAGGGAAGATGGCGGCATGGTAGGAGGGAGCAGATTTCACTTTCTCCTACATATGGGAGAAAAACCTAGCCAATCTACAGAAGAACAGAGCAAACAGCCAATAGTACCACAGCATATATGAAAATAGGAGACCAAAAACTGTAGCGGACATTGAAAAACCAGATGGTAAGGAGAGTGCTTCAGGACAATAAGGGACCAGGGATCAGCGTGCGGACTGGGGAGGCTGCAGCCCCAGGCCCCCTGCTTGCTTGGTCTCCCACAGGTCTCTTGGGAGAGAGCTGGGTCAACCACTCCCACTCTGGACAAACAAGGATTGAGCAGCACTGGGGGAGGCCTGGTTGCTTAAAGGTGCAGAGAGGGGAGTGAAGACTGAGTGGCAAACACACAGATGCTATGAGCTATCTATGCACAGCCCTGGGAAGAGTGTGCACCCGAGCCTATGTGACCAAGGGTGGCCTGGCCTTCAGCCTGTGTCTGCAACCTGGGGAGAGTGTGCTGTGTGTAAGACCTGGAGCCCACACCCAGGGCCCTGTAGAGAGAGGCGCGAGACTGGCACTGGGGAGTACGCGTGTGCGACTGAGTGCTGAACAGGAAGGGAGAAAAATGAAACCACTCTCCCCTCAGCCTGCTGCAGCCAGCAAGACTAGAAAAACCAGTTTGGCCAGTTTGAAACCAAGAAGAGGGGTTTTTTTTTTGGTTTGTTTGTTTGTTTCTTTGATTTTTTAAAAGTATTTTTTAAATTTTTAAATTCTTATTATTTTTATATCTCTCAGTTCCTTTTACTTCTCTTTCCTTCTTTCTTCTTTTATTCCTTCCTCCTTTCTTTCCAATATTATCTCTTCTACCTTCCTTCTTCTGCCTTTTTAATTTTCTTTTTTCTTTTTAAATATCCACAAGTGAGACAAAAAACCCGAAACTGTGAAAAGACCAGAGTTGGACCCAAAGAGGGGGCATCCCAACAGCTGAGAAAGAGAAACAAATTTCACTTTGCTATTACAGAGAACCTGAACATTATTGCATATTTGTATTATTATTTTTCATTATTCTTACATCTTTTATTGTAATAGTAATTTTGTATTTCTCTTCTTTCTGTATAGTCTTCTTTGCTTGGCTGCTTATATTGTATTGTTTGACAGGTTTCCCCTGTTATTTCATTCATAGCATATTGCTAATTCACTGTCCTTCACTTTTTTGTGTTCCGTTAGTACACTACTCAAGGTTCTATACTCCCTATTCTTGTTATCTAGATCTCATAGATTCTGTCATATGATTGTTGCTCTAATATTACTGTAAATAATAGCTATTCAATACAATTGTAAATACTATAACTGCCTTCCCGGGATCTTAGCCCACTTCACAGATTACTGAAACCTATTACTGTGGTGGTTAACTCTATTCTCCCACACACTACACTCATTTACTATCCTTTACTCTCACCTTACCTCAGAATCTGACCTCCCACAACCTCACTGCTTTCTAGATCCAACTCATAATCCTTCCCTCCTCAACCAGCATCTTATCTTCTTTCCATTCTTTTTAAAAAGTGGCTAGTTGGATGGAATATCACAGTTAACATTATATATAGCCAAAGGATCTCCTATTTCTTCTCTAGCAGATGCTACTGTACGTATCATAGAATACTCTCTTGCTGTCTTAAATAATTTTACCTTACCCCTCCAACTGATCACAAAAAAAGAGTAGGTGGAAGCTGTGAACACCAGGGTACCTGAAGGAGACTGCACCACTGAATCTCACAGGTATTCTATCACAGAAGTTCACATCATAAACCCAGGGAGCCAGAACAGATCAATTTAAGAAGCAGAGGCTAACAAGAAGAGTCTCACAAACAATGGAAGGCAAAGAAACAATCCCCAAATGAAGGTAAAGAAGGAAGGCTCAGAAAGAATGCTCAATAAAATAGAGGCAACTCAACTACCAGATAATGAGTTCAAAGCAATGATTATCAGGAAGTTCAATAAGCTCACAATGAGCTACCAGAAACTACAGGGAAACTACAATGAACTCACTGCAAACTATATCAACATGAAGAAGGAAATAGAAACTATCAAAAATGGCCAAGAGGAAATGAGGAATACAATATCTGAAATGAAGAACAGAGTAGAAGAAATAAAAAGCAGGACTGATGAAGCAGAAGATTGGATCAGTGAATTGTAGGAAAAAGTAGAAAAAAATACCCAGAAAGAGCAATAAAAGGAAAAGAGGCTCAGAAAGAATGAAGAGGGATTAAGAGAAATGCAAGACAATATGAAACATAATAATATCCATATAATAGGGATACCAAAAGGAGAAGAAGAAGAGCAATGGATAGAAAGTGTACTTGAAAAAGTAATGATGATAAACTCCCCTAATTTGATCAGAGAAAAAGTCACACAAATACAGGAAACACAGAGAGTCCCAGTCAAGAGGAATCCAAAGAGGCCCACATCAAGACACATCATAATTAAAATGGCAACATTTCAAGACAAAGAGAGAATCTTAAAGGCAGAAAGGGAGAAACAAGAAGTAACATACAAGGGAGCACCAATAGGGTTAGCAGCTGACTTCTCAATGGAAACGCTCCCAGACAGAAGAGAATGGCAAGAAATATTCCAAGTAATGAGAACTAAAGGTCTGCAACCAAGACTACTTTACCCAGCAAGGCTCCGAATCAAGATAGAAGGCCAAATAAGGAGCTTCTCAGACAAAACAAGTCTAAAAGAATACACCTCCACCAAACCAGCTCTGCAAGAGATGCTAAAGGGCCTGCTTTAAGGGAAGGAAGGAAAAAAGAGACAGAGAGAGAGAGAGAGAGAGAGAGAGAGAGAGAAAAGAGAGAGAGAGAATGAGAGGAACACAGGTACTCTCATTGCAATGAATAAGTGCCTATCAATAGTAACTGTAAACATAAGTGGATTAAATGCTTCAATCAAAAGACATAGAATAGCTGAATGGATAAGAAAGCATGGCCCACACATATGCTGCCTACAAGAGACCCACCTCAGGATAAAAGACCTGCACAGGCTGAAAGTGAAGGGCTGGAAACAATTTTTTCCAAGCAAAGGGACAGGAAAAGAAAGCTGGGGTAGAAATACTCATGTCACACAAAATAGACTTCAAAAAAAGGGCCATAAAGAGAGACCCAGAAGTTCACTTAATAATACTCAAGGGAAGAATCCACCAAGAAGACATAAACATTGTAAATATATGCACCCAACATAGGAACACCCAAATACATTAAGAAAACCTTAAAGGACTTTGAGGAAGATATTGACAGCAACACAATTGTAGTAGGGGATTTTAACACCCCACTATCAAAAATTGACAGATCTTCCAAACAAAATATCAACAATGATATTGTGGCATTAAACAATGCCCTAGGGGAAATGGACTTAACTGATGTATACAGAGCCCTCCATCCCAAAGAAGCTAAATAGACATTCTTTTCAAATGTACATGGAACATTTTCAAAGATTGACCATATGATAGGACACAAAACAAGCCTTAACAAACTCAAGAAAATTGAAATCATACCAAGCATCTTCTTGGAACACAAGGGACTAAAACTAGAAACCCACCCCAAGAAAAAAACCACAAACACTCAAAATCATGGAGACTGAATAGCATGCTACTAAACAGTGAATGGGTCAAGAAAGAAATTAGGAAAGAAACCAAAAAGTTTCTGGAAACAAATGAAAATGAGCTCACAATAACCAAAAACTTATGGGGCACAGTGAAGGCACTCCTAAGAGGGAAGTTCATAGCGATACAGACCTACCAAAAATATACAGAAACATTTCAAACAAACAACCTAACCATACGCCAACAAGAACTCAAGGAACGACAACAAAAATAGCCAGGAAGGAAGGAAGGAAGGAAAGAAAGAAGGAAGGAAGACAGGAAGAAAATAACCAAGATTAGAGCAGAATTAAATGACACAGAGACTAAAAGCACAATTCTAAGGATCAATGAATCCAGGAGCTGGTTCTTTGAAAAGAGAAACAAAATCGACAAGCCTTTAAGCAGACTCATCAAGAAAAAAAAGAGAGAAAACCCAACTAAACACAACCAGAAATGAAAGAGGAGAGATTACAACTAATACCACAGAAATATAAAGGATTGTAAGAAATTATATGAAGAACTGTATGCCAAGAAATTTGAAGACCTAGATGAAATGGACAAATTTCTAGAAAAATATAATCTTCCAAAACTCAATGAACAAGAAGCAGGAAGCCAGACTAGACCAATAATAGCATAAGAAATTGAAGCAGTAATCAAAAAGCTTCTGACACACAAAAGCCCTGGACCAGACGGTTTCACAAGAGAATTCCACAAAGCATTTAAGGAAGACCTAACCCCTATCCTTCACAGACTATACCAAAATTCCAAAATGATGGAACACTCCCAAACTCTTTTTATGAAGCCAGCATGATCCTAATTCCAAAACCAGATAAAGACACAACAAAGAAAGAATATTTCAGGCCAATATCGCTGATGAACATTGCCACTAAAATCCTCAACAAAATATTGGCAAACCACATCCAGCAATATGTTAAAAAGATCATACACCATGACCAAGTGGGATTCATCCTAATAATGCAAGGATGGTACAATATTGACAAATAAGTATATGTAATACATCACATAAACAAAAGCAAAGACAAAAATCACATGATCATATCGATAGATGCAGTAAAAGCATTTGATAAGGTACAGCACCCATTTATGATAAAAACACTCAGCAAAGTGACAATAGAGGGAGCATTCCTCAACATAATGAACGCCATATATGAGAAACCTACAGCCAACATCATACTCAATGAGCAAAAATTAAAATCTTTTCCACTAAGATCAGGAACAAGACAAGATTGTCCACTTTCACCACTTCTGTTCAACATAGTATTGGAAGTTTTAGCCACAGTGATCAGACAAGAAAAGTAAATAAAAGGTATCCAAATTGGAAAGGAAGAGACAAAACTGTCACTGTTTGCAGATGACATGATAGTGTACATAGAAAATCCTATAGACTCAGCCAAAAAACTGCTCGACCTAGTAAATGGAGTTGGCAAAACAGCAGGATACAAAGTCAATACCCAGAAATCAAAGGCATTTTTGTACACCAACAATGAAACAGCAGAAGCAGAAATTAAGAAAAAAAAATCCCATTCAATATAGCAAAAAGAAAAATAAAATACCTAGGAATAAATCTAACCAAAGAGGTAAAAGACCTATATGCGGAAAACTACACAACACTGAAGAGAGAAATCAAGGAAGACACAAACAAATGGAAACATATACTGTGTTCATGGATCTGAAGAATTAACATCCTCAAAATGTCCATACTACCCAAAGCAACTTACAGATTCAATGCAATACCTATTAAAGTACCATTGGCTTATTTCACAGACATAGAACAAACACTTCAAAAATTTATATGGAAGCATAAATGATCCTGAATAGCTGCTGCAATTTTGAGAAAGAAGAGTAAAGTAGGAGGGATCACAATACTGGATACTAAACTGTATGACAAGGCCACTGTAATCAAAACAGCCAGGTACTGGCATAAAAACAGGCACATGAACCAATGAAACAGAACAGAGAGCCCAGAAATAAACCCAAGTATTTATAGTCAATTAATATTCGACAAAGGGGGCAGAAACATAGAATGGAATAAAAATAGCCTCTTCAACAAATGGTGTTGGGAGAACTGGACAGCTAAGTGCAAAAAAAATGAAACTCGAGCACCAACTTACAGCATACACAAAAATAAATTCAAGGTGGATAAAAGATTTAAATATAAGCCATGACACCATTAAAGTCCTAGAGGAGAACATAGGCAGGAAAATTGCAGATATTTCAGGCAGCAACATTTTTTACTCATATGTCCTCTAGAGCAAGGGACATAAAGGAAAGAATAAACAAATGGGATCTCATCAAAATAAAAATCTTCTGTATGGCTATAGAAAATAGTATTAAAATAAAAAGAGAACCAACTGTATGGGAAAACATATTTGCCAGTGATACCTCAGACAAGGGTTTAATCTCCAAAATATATAAAGAACTTACATGACCACGCTCTAAGAAGACAAGCAACCCAATTAAAAAATGGGCAAAGGACTTGAACAGATACTTCTCTAAGGAGGACATACGGAGGATCCAGAGACACATGAAAAGATGCTCAATATTGCTAGCTATTAGAGAGATGCAAATAAATACCACAGTGAGATACCACTTCACACCGGTCAGAATGGCCTTCATAAACAAAGCAACAAACAACAAGTGTTGGAGAGGTTGTGGAGAAAAAGGGAACCCTAGTGCACTGTTGGTGAGATTGCAGGCTGGTACAACCACTATGGAAAACACTATGGAGTTTTCTCAGAAAACTAAAAATGGATCTACCTTTTGACCCAGCAATTCCAGTGCTGGGATTATATCCTAAGAACCCTGAAACATCAATCCAAAAGAGACTGTGCACCCCAATTTTCATAGCAGCACAATTTACAATAGTCAAGTGCTGGAAGCAACCTAGGTGCCCATCAGTAAATGAAAGGATCAAAAAAGTATGGTACATTTACACAACGGAATTTTGTTCAGCAGAAAGAAAAAAGGAGCTCCTACCCTTCTCAACAGCATGGATGGAACTGGAAAGCATTATGCTAAGCGAAATAAACCAGGCTGTGAAAGACAAATACCATATGATCTCACCTTTAACAGGAACCTAAACAACAAAACAAAGAAACAACAAAATAAACAAAGACACTGAAATAGAAAACAGGCTGACAGTGTCCAGAGGGAAGACAGGAGGGAATTTCAGGGGAGACTGGGAAGGGTTTCCAGGAACAAGTATAAAGGACACATGGACAAAAACTAGGGGGGTGGAAATGGGAGGGATGGATGGGTAGGTTGGGATGGGATTAAAGGACAGAAAACTATATTTGAACAACAATTAAAATAAAAAATGTTTAAGAATAACACAGGTTTGGAGGGAAAACAATGTAGAAATACAGGAATAAGGTAGCCATCTGCAAACCAAGAAGAGAGACCTTGGGAGAAACCAACACTGCTGACACCTTGACTATTGTTAGACTTGCAGACTCCAGAATTTTGAGAAAATAAATTTCTGTTAAGTCACCCAGTCTGTGGTATTCTGTTATGATAGCCTGAGTGAAGTGATACATTCCCCAAAATATGGTATGGATAGTTTAGTAAGTGTATAAATTATTGAATAATTTAGATGCATAAATCTGGGCAGACCAGGTAAAAAAGAGAAATAACCCATGTGAAAGCAGAAGTCTAAAGCTAAATTTTACTTTGAGGAATCTTGAAAACTGTAAAAACTGGGGAGGGATTGGATATTCACAAAAAGACCTCTGGGTAACACATCCAGGCCAGTGTTACCCAGATTGCAGCCTTCTGTAGGCTTTCAGTATACTTCATGTCCTAGGAGACTGGTATTCATTTCAGCAAGTGCGTTTTTAGAGAAAACTCAGGCTCATGGGCCAAACCTTTCTCACTGCCTATTTTTGTAAACAAAATGTTACTGAATCACAGTCACAACTATTTGTTTAAACATTGCTATTTCACACAAAATGGCAGAATAGTTGTGACAAAGGCCACATGGTCTATATGACCTAATATAGTTACTAAACTTTAAAGACAAAGTTTGAAAAGTTTGAAATGAAGTGAATAATGAAGTGAATAATATAAGGAAGTATGCCTAGTTTCCAAACACATGATGGATTTGCAAATGTTCAGAACCTTGAGTTCAGGGTAATTCATGTATAGTATACTTAAAATGATATTACATAAGCAGTGGTTCTGAGGTGACCTCACAAATCAGTGAGCTGGGAAAATTAGAAGGGCTGTGATTGGGGAACTTTTGGAAAATGCTGAATTTTGACAAAAGGCAGGGAATAAAGGCAGCTAATAACAATCAGAGGCTGACTACAGGCAGTTAACTGAGGAAGGTCTGAGAACCCAGACTTGAGAAAATATTTTTCAAGTGATTCCTACAGAAAGAAACCAAGGCACAGGAGCCTCTGTGGAGAGTTTTGTTCTGGAAGTAGGAATACTACATAACCAGATTTCAGTGAAAATGAAGTCTCCCAAACCCTACTTGTCTAGACAGGCTTGACTCAAAAGTATACGGAAGTCTTACCCTGTTGGGAACAGCCCTGCCTGGTTTCAGGAGCTGTAACCCTCACCCTTCATGGCTAAGGCTGAGTGAGTGACCTTCAGACGATAAGCCACTAAGGAGACAAAGCTTATCTCCTTGGCAGGAGTGCCACTTCTGCTCCTTTTCCCATAACTGGCCCCCAATGCTTGATTAGTTAGCCAATGATAAGTAAGATTCCCCAAGGGGGGAACAATCTAAGACAGGCATGATCACGTGGAGGCCCCAGGGAAGGACTTGGGGGGCTATGGAGAAAGGGGGTGATGGAGCCTCACCCCTTGGCTTTGACAAAGCCTGAGTCCTCATTCTGCCTGTGAGAAGTCTCCTAATTTCTTGGCTATCTTGCCTCCTCTGCCTGACTTAATCCTAAAACAATGACAGAGGGTGGTACAGCCCTGTGCTGGAAAGGGCAGGTTTCCCAGGTGATCAGGCCTGAGAAAGAATACATAAACTCCTGTGAAACCTGCTTTGCTAAGAATGCTCTTAATTAAATGATAAAGGCCTGACCAGGAAATAAGTTTGTTTCCCAAAGTTTTGTAGCCCTTTAGCTAAGAGACCCTGACTCAAAATAGGCCTTTAGAGTTCTTTGTTATCTATTATTTGATCCTTAGTGCCTGACAATGATTGATGAGCTTTACCTGTATTCCTGTGCAAATTAAACCCAATAAAAACCTGTCAAGGAAAGGATCAGGGTGCTCTCCTTTGAGAGAGTGGCCAGGCCACTCCGAGGCACTCTCTCCTTGATAGAGTAGCTATGCCACCCCTTTTCCTCCACAGGACTCGGTAGTCTGTGTGAATTTATCTCATATCTCATCCATAACACTGTGGACACTGTGGGCCAGTGCATGCATCATTACCCTCTTCCTGTTTAAGATTTTTAAACATTCCTGGGAATTTATATCCTTTTGATCACTTCTGACTCCAAGCTCCTCATTTAAGTTAGGCTGTCTCATCCATTATAAATTAATCCAGAAACTACATTCAACCTCTTCCAAGAGTTAGTTCTACACACACACACAAACACACACACACTCACTTATAGAAAGCATTTAGGAGAGCAACTTGTTTTACTATAAGCTTCTGAAGTGAGGGGGATGACAATGTAAATTACCTTAAGTTAAATCTTGAAAATTGTTATCCTTAAATATTCTTTAGCTACTTCACCAACTGGAAAATTTCTTCTGGCTGCATCTCACTTCGTCCTCTCCAGTCTCAGATCATCTCACATTCCACCATTATCTTCTCTCTCTACAACTTTCCTCTCTTCTCTTCCTGCCCTTCCGAAGCAAAATGAAATTCTTCCTATGTTTTGTGCAGACCCATTTAATTATTCCCTTTGGACCTCTTCAAAGTCTCACCACTGTCTTCCTGATGCCAATAATATTGTCTGACATATTTTGCTTCTTTGTATGTGATTTGCTTTTTCTACGCAAGTTTTTAATAGTTTTTATGTATTTTCCCATTACTATTTATCCCCCTTATATCCTCTTCCACCTGTAACCTTCCCCTTCCCTCCTGCAATCACCATGCTCTTGTTTGTTTGTGTCTATCAGTTCTTCTTAATTTTTCCTGATCTCTCTCTACCCACCAACACCCCTGCCCCAGAGCTGTCTGCATGCTCTGTCTGTCCTTATTTTGCTTGTTAGTTCAGTTTGTTCATTATATTCCACCTATGATTAAAATCGTATGGTATTTGTCTTTCTCTGGCTGGCTTATTTCACTTGCCATGTTTTGCAAGTCCAATCATATGGTAAAATTTTCTTCCTTCTAAGGCTAAGGAATATTCCATTGTGTACATGTACCATAGTTGTTTTATACATCATCCACTGATGGACAGTGGGATCACTTCCATATCTTGACAATGGTAAATAACTGCAATGAACATAGAGGTGCATATATTCTTTTGAATAAGTGTTTTGGGATTCTTTGGATAAATTCCTGGAAGTGGAATCACTGCATCAAGTGGGAGTTCAATTTGTAATATTGTGAGACTACTCCATACTATTTTCCACAGTGACTGCACCAGTCTGCATTCTGACCAGAAGTGCATGAGAGTTCCCTTTTCTCAGCATCTTTGCCAACACTTGTTTTTGTTGTTGTTGTTGTTGGTGGTGGTGGTTTATCGATGATAACCATTCTGACAGGTATGTGATAATACCTAATTCTGGTTTTAATTTGCATTTTTTTGATGATTAGTGACATTAAGCATCTTTTAATATGTCTATTGGCCATCTGTATGTTCTATTTGGAGAAGTGTCTATTCAAGTACACTGCTCATTTATTTTAATTGGATTGTTTGTTATTTTGGTGTTGAGGTTTATAAGTTCTTTATAAATTTTGAATGCTAACCCCTTATTGAATAAATTGGCAAATATGTTCTATTCAGTGGGTTGTGTTTTCATTTTGCTGAGTTTCCTTTGCTGTGCAAAAACATTTTAGTTTGATATAGCCTCATTGTTTATTTTTTCTTTTGTTTCCTTTTCCTAAGGAGATATATCAGGAAAAATATTGCTACAAGCAATGTGCAAGATTTTCCTGCCTATGTTTTCTTTTAGGATTTTTATGGTTCAAGTCTAACATTTAAATCTTTAACCCACTTTGAATTTATTCTTGTGTGTGGCATCAGAGGGTGGTCTGGTTTCATTTTTCTTCACATATCTGTCCAACTTTTCCAATACCATTTCTTGAATAAATCTTTAGCCCATTGTATGTTTTTCCCTCTTCTGTCAAATATTGATTGACTATAAAGGCATGGGTTTATTTCTTGGCTTTCTATTTTGTTCCATGATTCTATGTGTCTGTTTTTATGAAAGTACCATGCTATCCTCATTACTATGACCTTGAAGTATAGTTTGATAATATTTAACATGGTTCCTCTGACTTTGTTCTTTCTCAAGATTGCCTTTGCTATTCGTGGTCTTTTGTGGTTTCATATAAATTTTTGGAATATTTGCTCTAGTTCTGTGAAATATGTCATTGGTATGTTGGTAGGAATTGCATTGACTCTGTAGATTGTTTTGGGTAGTATAGACATTTTAATAATGTTAATTCTTTTTTAAAATTAATTTTTTGTTTAGTTACAGTTGTCCTCATTCCCCCCCCCCCCATTGCTCTCCCTGGTCCTACCCTCTCCCATCTTCCACATTCGATCCTCTCCTGCCCCCATTGTCTTTGTCCATGTGTCTTTTCTACATGTTTCTTGATGACTCTTCCTCTTCTTTTCACCATTATCCCCCTCCCCAGACCCCTCTGGTCTCTTTCAGTTTGTTCTTTATTTCCATGTCTCTGGTTCTATTTTGTTCGCATGTTTGCTTTATTGATTAGGTTTCACTTATAAGTGAGATCATATTTTATTTGTCTTTCATTGTCTGGCGTATTTCACTTAGCATAATACTCTCTAGTTCCATCCATCCTGTTGTGAAATGTAGGAGCTCCTTCTTTCTTTCTTTCTAGTGTTGCTTTGTAGCATTCTATTGTGTAAGTGTACCATAGTTTTTTGATTCATTCATTTACTGATGGACATTTAGGCTGCTTCCAGCACTTGGCTATTGTAAATAATGCTGCTATGAACATTGGGGTACATAGGTTCTTTGAATTGGTGTTTCAATATTCTTAGGATATAATCCCAGCAGTGGAATTTCTGGGTCAAAAGGCAGCTCAATTTTAGTTTTTTTTTTTTTTTTGAAGAAATTCCACAGTTTACCACAGGAGTTACACCAGTCTTCATTCCCATCAACAGTGTACTAGGGTTCCCTTTTCTTTACATTCTCTCCAGCACTTGTTTGTTGATTTGGTTATGACAGCCATTCTAACCAGTGTGAAGTGGCATCTCATTGTGGTTTTATTTGCACCTCTCTAATGGCTAGTGATGCTGAGCATCATATATCTCTGAGCCCTCTGCTTGTCTTCCTCAGTGAAGTCTGTTCAGGTCCTTTTTCCATTTTTTAATTGGCTTGTTTGTCTTCCTGGAGTGGAGTTGTGTGAGTTCTTTATATATTTTGGAGATCAAACCCTTGTCTGAGGTATCATTAGCAAATATATTTTCCAATAAGGATATTTCCCTTTTGATTTTGCTGATGTTTTCTTTAGCTGTAAAGAAGCTTTTTGATTTGATGTAGTGCCATTTGTTTATTCTTTCCTTTATGTCCCCCGCTGTAGGGGACATGTTGGTGAAAATATTGCTGCTTGGCAAATCAGAAATTTTCCTGCCTATTTTCTACTCTAGGACTCTTATGATGTTGTGGCTTATATTCAAGTCTTTTATCCATCTTGAATTTATTTTTGTGTATGGTGTAAGTTGGTGGTTGAGGTGTTTTTTGTTTGTTTGTTTGTTTGTTTTTGCATGTAGCTGTCCAGGTCTCCCAACACCATTTACAGAAGAAACTATTTTTATTCCATTCTATGTTCCTGCACCTGTTGTTGAATATTAATTGACCATAGAGACAAGGGTTTACTTCTGAACTATTGATTCCATTCCATTGATTAATGTGTCTGTTCTTATGCCAGTATCAGATTGTTTTGATTACATTGGCCTTGTAATATAGTTTGATATCAGGAATTGTGATCCCTCCTACTTTGTTGTTCTTTCTTAAAATTGCTCAGATTATTCGGGGTTGTTTATGGTTCCACATAAATTTTTGAAATGTTTGCTCTATATCTGTGAAACATATCACTAGTATTTTAATAGGGATTGCATTGAATCTATAAATTGCTGTGGACATTTTAATGATGTTAATTCTTCCAATCCATGAACATGGCACATGCTTTCATTTATTCATGTCTTCCTTAATTTCTTCAGTGTTGTGTAGTTTTCTGAGTATAGGTCTTTTACCTCCTTGGTTAGGTTTATTCTGAGGTATTTTATTTTTCTTGTTGCTATTGCAAATGGTAATTTTTCCTTAATTTTTGTTTTGATATATCCTTGTTAGTGTAAAAAAATGCCTTCAATTTCTAGATATTGACTCTGTATGCCACTGTTTTGCCAAATTCATTTATTAAGTCAAATAATTTTTTGTGGAGACTATAGGATTTTCTATGTACACTATCATGTCATCAGCAAACAATGACAGTTTTCTTCCCACTTTTAATTTGGATACCTTTTTATTTTCTTTTTCTTGTCCTATTGGTGTGGCTAGAACTTCCAATACTATGTTAAATAGCAGTGGTAAAGCAGACACCCTTGTCCTGTTCCTCATCTTAGTGGGAAAACTTTTAGTTTTTGCCCATTGAGTATGATGTTGGCTGTAGGTCTCTCACGTAGGGTCTTTATTATATTGAGGTGTGCTCCTTGCACTCCCCCTTTACTGAGTGTTTTTTATCATAAGTGGGTACTCTACCTTATCAATTTTTTTGGCATCTATTGATATAATCATGTGATTTTTTGTCTTTATTTTTTCATGTGATGTATTATATTTATTGATTTGTGGATATTGTACCATCCTTGTATTCCTGGGATGAATTTCACTTGGTCATGGTATATGATCTTTCTAATGTATTGCTGGACATGGTTTGCCAATATTTTGTTGAGGATTTTAACATCTATGTTCATTGACAATACTGGCCTGTAGTTTTTTTTTCTTTGTTGTGTTTTTATCTGGTTTAAGGATTAGGATGATGCTGTCCTCATAAAAAGAATTTGGGAGTCTTCCCTCTTCTTGGATTTTTTAGAATAGATTGAGAAGGATTGTGGTTAGCTCTTCCTTAAATGCTTTGTAAAATTCTCCTGAGAAACTGTCCAGCCCAGGGCTTTTGTGCGCTGGGAGTTCTTTGATTACTACTTCAATTTCACTAGCTATTATCATTCTGTTCAGGCTTTCTACACCTTGGTTCAGTTTCAGGAGATTATATGTTTCCAGGAATTTGTTCATTTCATCCAGGTTTGCAAATTTCTTGGCATATAGTTGTTCATAGTAATTTCTTAAAATCCCTTTGTATATCTGTTGTATCGATTGTAATTTCTCCTCTTTCATTTCTGATTTGGTTTATTTGGGTCCTCTGTCCTTTTTTCTTGAGGAGTCAGGATAAAAGTTTGTTGATTTTGTTTATCTTCTCAGGGAACCAGTCTCTGGATTTATTGATCCTTTGAATTGTTCTTTCAGACTCTATGTCATTTAATTCTGCTCTGATCTTGATTATTTTCTTCCTCATACTTGCTCTGGGCTGTCTTTGTTGTTCCCCCAGTTCTTGTAAGTGTAGGGCTAGGTTGTTCATTTGAGCTGTTTTTATCTTTTTTTAGTTAGGCCTGTATTGCTATGAACTTCTCTCTGTCATGACTGCCTTTGCTGTACCCCATAGGTTTTGGACTGCTGTGTGTTCATTTTTATTTGTTTCCAGAAATTTTTTGAATTCTTCCTTGACCTTGTTATTGACCCATTCATTGTTTAATAGCATGCTGTTCAATTTCCATGAATTTGAATGTTTTTGAGTTTTATCCTTGAGGTTGATTTCCGGTTTCAAGCCCTTACAGTCCAAGAAAATTTGTGTTATGATTTAAGTTTTCTCAAATTTGTTGAGGTTTGTTCTGTATCCTATCATGTGGTCTATCTTTGAAAATGTTCCATGTGCATTTGAAAAGAATTTGTATTTTGCTTCTTTGGGATGAAACATACTATATATATCTCTGTTAGGTCCATTTGTTCTAGTTTGTGGTTCAGAGCCGTTATATCCTTGTTGATATTTTGTTTGGAAGATCTATCCATTGTTGACAGTGGGCTATTAAATTCCTCTACTAAAAGTGTGCTGCTATCTATATCTTTCTTGAAGTCCTCCAAGATTTTCTTTATATATTGGGTCCCCTTATGTTGGGTGCATATATATTTACCATGTTTATATCTTGTTGGTGGATTTTTCCCTTGAGTATTATAAAGTGTCCTCTGTATTTCTTTCTATGGCCTTTGTTTTGAAGTCTACTTTGTCTGATATAAGTATTGCTACCCTAGATTTTTTCCTGTCCACTTACTTGGAATGTTTTCTTCCAACCCTTCACTTTCAGTCTGTGTGGGTCTTTTGTTTTGAGGTGAGTCTCTTGTAGGCAGCATATGTGCAGGTAATTTTTTAAATTCATTCTGCTTCCTTATGTCTTTTAATTGGAGCATTTAATACATTTACATTTAAGGTTATTATTGATAGGTACTTATTCATTGCCATTTTCCCCCTTTGTACCTATATTCCTTTCTCACTCTTTTCCTTCCTCTTCTTAAAGCATTCCTTTTAGAATGTCTTGCAGTCCTGGTTTGGTAGACATGTATTCTTTTGGCCTACTTTTATCTTGGGATCTCCTTGTTTCACCTTCCATTTTAAATGATATCTTTGCTGGGTAAAGCAATCTTGGTTACAGGCCTTTGCTTTTTATCACATGGGATGTTTCTTGCCATTCCCTTCTGGCTTTTGTGTTTCTGTTGAGAAGTCAGCTGCTAGCCTTATTGGAGCTCACTTGTATATTAGTTGTTTCTGTCTTGCTGCTTTTAAACTCTCTTTTTGTCTTTAAAACTTGACATTTTAGTTATGATGTGTCTTGAAGCAGGCCTCTTTGGGTTCATCTTCTTCCTTGGTACCCACTGTACCTCCTGCACTTACATGGCTATTCCCCTCTCCAAGTTAGGGAAGTTTTTATCATTATTTTTTCAAACAGATTTTCTATCCCTTGCTCCTTTTCTTCTCCTGGTATTCTTATGATTCAAATGTTGTAACTTTTCATGTTGCCCTGCAGTTCCCTTAAGCTCTCCTTGTGCTTTTTAAGTCTTTTTTTTCATTCTTCTGCTCTACCTGGGCATTTATTTCTACCTTGTCTTCCAGCTCATTAATTTGGCCCTCTGCTTCCCCAACCTGCTTATAATTCCTTCTTATGTATTTTTTCCTTTTAGATATTGTATTCTTCATTTCTTCCTGGTTCTGATTTATAGTTTCTATTTCCTTTCTCATGTTGTTGTAGTTCCCACTCAGTTCATTGTAGTTGTCTGTGAGTTCCTTGAGCATCCTTATAAACATTTTTTTTTAAAATTCTGTGTTTGATTGATTGCTTGCCTCAAATTCATTGAGCTCATTTTCTGGGGCTTTTTTCATTCCTTTCAATTGGGAGCTCTTTCTTTACCTCCCCATTTTAGGTGGCTCTTTGGTTATTTCTGCTATCCAGGATGTTCTCCTTTGGGGTGGTCTTCTGTGGAAGGGATTCTGTGTGATGTGGTGTGGTTTTTGTGATCTCCTTGTCTGGGTAGTCTAGGGTTGCTGTTTTTTCCTTTTGGGTGGGCTCTCTTGTACTTTGATGTGGGCTTTGACCAATGGTGTCCATGGTGTTGTGGACACAATGGACAAATTGACATGGACTGCAGAAGTCCTGTGGAGAAAGGGATGGCATGGCCATTCTCTGAGTGAGAGAGCACCCTGACCCTTGCCTGGACAGGCTTTTAT
Organism: Phyllostomus discolor; assembly: GCF_004126475.2. Classification (NCBI taxonomy): domain Eukaryota; kingdom Metazoa; phylum Chordata; class Mammalia; order Chiroptera; family Phyllostomidae; genus Phyllostomus; species Phyllostomus discolor. The sequence goes on from NC_040908.2 coordinate 71,275,485, forward strand.
TGCTTTTCCAGGAGCATCACATCAAGGAAGGCCCTTATTTACTATGCACAGTTTTGCTGTGCATAGGTGATTACCTTTTACAGATAACAAAGGAAAAGATGTTGCTGATGACTTCTTATGGGTAACAAAGAAAATGATGTTGCAAATGCAAGGGAAAGTGGTGGAACTGGTTACACTCTGTTCTTGGGAGGTTTTAGCACAGACTTTAGGAAGTTACTTCAAAGATATGTATTAAACATTTGCTGCCTTAATTTAGGGTGAGGGAATTTTAGCAAAAGCAAACCTCAAAGAAGCCTAGGTACAATGCAGTCCTGGTTCCCCATGGGAAAGCCAAACTGTGGGCCTGGCTCCTGTGCACCACCTTGTGTCTGTCAGTTTTCTGAACCAGGGCTGAGCTACATTTGCCACTGCCATGCGGACCAATTCCCTATAGTACTTGGGAATTACTTGCTGATGGCTTTTATGTTGATGGGTTCTCCACTCTAGCAGGTTTACTGGTAGTTATACCTCCCACCTTGTCGTATATGCTATTGTACAGGTGTTAGTTAACAAAACAGTGTTACAAGGTAATTGAACTTATGCTAGCAAATGGGACTGCCCTATGGCATCAGGAATCTTAGCTACACTTGAGAAAATATTGATAAAGGCAAAGAGAGATTATGGATATTAAAAGATATGACAAAGAGAATATGAGGTGATCAAAAGAGGGGAAAATGTTATTGAGCAGTAAGAGAGAAGAGAATTGATAAAAGTGAGCATAGAACTGAGGTGAAGACAGGGAGAGAACAAAATTTTAAATGTTAGTAAAACACATGAGGGTGACAGTAACAATGGGGTAAGAAAAGGGAAAATTATACTATGAGTCTGAGGTACAATGAAAAGTTATTGGACCAACAGGGGCAAAATTGAAAAAAAAAAAGCCACAATAGGGTCAATAGCACTGACAGCTAAAAGAAGTTTGATGAAGGTGAAACTGGAATACGAATATTGTACTAAAGCAAAAATTGAATATGAAGTGTCTAACATAAAGTAAATGATTTTGAGAGGGTGGGGGAAGCAAACTAATAAGAGTAAGGAGTAATCACAGATTGAGAAAGAGGGAAATGAAACAAATAAAAATAAGTAAAAAAATGAAACAAGATTCCTCACTCTACAGATAAGCAGCAAGGGGAAGGTGACATTGAGTAAGACAGGGAAAGGTGAAATGGAGTAAGACAGGAGGAGGGTTTTTCTATGAGGTTTAAAGAACCAACAAATAGTGAACAACTATGAATTCCATTGGAGCAATACAGCAATGACCATGGTATTTTGCCTAATTAGCCACTGTTTATATAAGGAAGAAAAGAAACAAGATGCTTATTAGAGGGGGAGAAGAATGTGTGCTGAATTAAGAAAGAGGAGCACTTAGGCAAGGTTAGATGGAGGAGCCATGGTGAGAAAAGGGGATAGGAAGTCAGCATAGTGTGAGAACAAATAAGTTTACTACAACAGTAATAAAGCTCAGGAACATGGCAAAATGGATTAACACTGGGGTCTTTGGGATAACAATAATATGATAAAATATATAATCTGAATAAAAGGAATAAAAAGTAAAATATCAAGAGTTGTGAGTTATTTGGAATACAAGTGAAATAAAAGAAGAAAAGAAACAATATGACAGGGAGAAAAATGAACTACAACAAAATAATCAGAAAAAATGAACAAATAAATAATAATAACCTATATAAACAAAAAGAAGAAAGAGAAAGTAAGTTTTATTTATTTATTTATTTATTATTTTTTATTTTAATCATTGTTCAAGTACAGTTTTCTCCCCTCTACTGAAAAAGTAAGTTTTTAAAAAATGCAAGTTCCAATGAAGGGCAAGGTGAACTTTGTCTCAGGTGTTGGGTTTTGCCTTCTGACTTCCTTCTGGATCTGTCTCTGGTTTTCTCTGTGTCCCAGGACTTATTGTGTTACTCTTGAATAAAAAAAGAAGAGGAAAATAAAAGGGAAAAAAAGAAAGAAAAAGAAAAAATAGTGCCCCTGTGCATTCAAACCTCTCTGGGTGGGGGTCTGCGCCTTGCTTGCTCTGGAAGGGGAGGGAGTCACTCAACTGCTATCACTGACTAGCTCTCCTCTAAAGTCCAATATTGTCTGAGTAGAAGCTGTGGCCTAAGGTGCCATACCAGGGACTTTCCCTGTCTGCCTATAAAACCTCCTTACCACCTGTTTTGAAGTGTCCTCTGCATGCTTTGGCTTTCAGAATTCATATCAGCTCAGATTCTGTTGCCTGTTCACTTTGTTCTTCAGAAGGACAGCCAAATGTCCCAGCTGGGTGCTCAAACAAGTGAGATCAGCTCCCTTCTACTTCGCTGCCATGCTCCCTGTCCCCTAATGATGTTAATTCTTTCTATTTATCAACAAGGTATATACTTCTACTTATTTGTACCTTCTTAAATTTATTATTTTAGTGTCCTATAATTTTGTGAGTAGAGGTCCTTTACATTTTTAGTTAATTTTATTCCTAGATATTTTATTCTTGTTGAAGCAATCGTGGATGGATTTGTTTTCTTTCCCTTTTTGATAGTTCATTATTGGCATATAAAATTCAAATGATTTCTGGATGCCATGCCCTCTTCCAACCATGTTTTTTGACAAGGTCTGAATGTGGAAAGAGGGAATTCAAGGAATCCATCTTCCTGGAAGAGAGCGTGGCATACAAAGGGGGAGCGGTAATTTTCCTGGGGATTGCTCTTAATAATTTCCTTGCTAATATTGATCATGGTCTTACTTTGTACCCTGATTCCCATAAGAACAGGCCATGAGAAGAAAGAGGCTTGAAGAGAGTCAATGATTGATTTTGAGGGAAATTCTGAAGGGACAACTAGTTCTCCCTAGACTATTGAATCATTCCCAAATTGTTTTAAACAAGTTGTTTATAAACCTGAGTAAGAAATTATCCCCGATTGTTCCCATAAAAGAATTCATCAATCAGTTACAACAGGCTAAATTATTGGCGGACTTTCCCACGCCTGTTCCTTACCCATAGATACAAAAAGTCTTTCAAGAAAACAAGAAAAAAACTATATAGACCCCTACCCACAGCCCAGAGATACCCCTGGGTAGCATATTAGATTATTGGCAAATTATGGTATCCCCCAAAAGGAGCTAATAGTCTCCAGAGGGTTCCAGATCCCCCATTGCCTTATACAGGAGCATATAATGAGAGTGGCATTAGAATGGTCAATGAGGATGGAGTCCAAGTGCCTTATAATAGTCTAAATTTCATGGAAAGGCTAGCTCGAAGCAGACCTCCCTGGTGTTTATTAACTAAGGAATAAAAAGGGTTTACTGTAGCTGAATTTCCTGTTTATCTCTCCTTACACGTTTGTTTTGGTGATTAAAAGGTGGTGGGATTGTTAGATACCTGTATTTCAGGTTTATTGATTTGCATAATTCCAATGAAGTTGTATAAAATAATTTCTTTATCATAGAATAAAATCCCCTCTAAGGAAATAGCCCCTGAATGTCTAAAAGTTGTTGGAGTAACAGCCCCACCTTTACCTTGAATAGGAATATATATCAAGTAGAATTAGACAGGCAAAGAAATAAGAAAAGCTGGTTAGTTATTACAAATTAAGCATGTAGAAACAGTTACCAGGGAGTCAAATGACAAATTCTGAGAATTTTAATAAACAATAAGACATTCAAATTCTGTATGTCCAGCTATTTCTAATTGTCTAATTTATGGCTCTCCTGGTCAAAATAATCTTTGTTTAATATAATTGAATCTATGGGAATTTTTGTACTTTTCCTGGTTACCTTTGTATTAATTTTTTTCTGCTTTACCTAACCGCAAATGTTAATCACTGCTAAAAATGAAAGTATAAAAACCTGCTTGTACTTGCAATAAACGGAACAGGGCATCACTGTCCTCTGAGGCGTGTTGTTGTCTGTCTCCCATTGCCGATGCCTTACCCACCTTTCAGGAACCCCTGGACCCAGCTGCGGCCAGACCACGGCATCTGGATATATATTTCATATTATGCTATTTTACTCAATTAATTTATCACTTCCAGTACTTTTCTGGAGGAATCTTTAAGTTTCTCTATGTAAAGAATCATGTCATCTGCAAATAATGATAGTTTTACTTCTTTTATTCCAATTTGGATGCATTTTATTTATTTTCCTTGTCTGATTCCTGTGGCTTGGATTTCCAGTACTCTGTCGAATAAAAGTAGTGAAAGCAAACATCCCTGTCTTGTTTCCAGTCTTAAGGAGAAAGCTTGTAGTTCTTACCCATTTAGTGTAATGTTGCCGGTGGATTTGTTATATGTGGCCTTTATTATTTTGAGGTATGTTTCCTCCATTCACACTTTGCTGAGAGTTTCTATCATAAATGGGTGCTGAATTTTATCAATGCTTTTTCTGCATCTATTGATATGATCATGTGGTTTTTATCCTTCATTTTGTTTGTGATGTATCACATTTATTGATTTGTGAATACTGTACCAGCCTTGCATCCTCAGAATAAATCTCACTTGATCATGGTGTATGATTTTTTGATGTATTGTTGTATTCAGTCTGTTAATATTTTGTGGAGGATTTTAGCATCTATGTTCATCATGTGTATTGGTCTATATTTTTTTTGTAATGTCTTTATCTAGTTTTGGAATTAGGATCATGCTGGCCTTGTAAAATAAGTTTGGAGTTTTCCCTCCTCTTGAATTTTTTGATTAGTTGAATGTTTGATAAAATTTCCCCTGTGAAGCCATCTGATCCAGGGCTTTTGTTTGTTGGGAGCTTTTTGATTGCTGCTATAATTTTACTAGTTGTAATGTGTCTATTCAGATACTCTGGTTCTTTCCAACTTAATTTTGGAAGATTGTATGTTTTCAGGAATTTATCTATTTTGTTTGATTGTCCTATTTGTTGGCATATAACTGTTCATAATAGTTTCTTACAATCCTTGGTATTTCTTTGGAGTCAGTTGTTACCTCTTCTCTTTCATTTCTGATTTTATTTATATGGGTCCTCTTATTTCTTGATGAATCTGGTTAAAGATTTGTTAATTTTATCTTTTCAAAGAACAAGCTATTGGATTCATTGAGGTTTTGTATTTTTTAGACTCTATTTCATTTATTTCAGGTCTGATTTTTGTGTCCTTTCTTCTCTCACTTTGGGCTTTGTTTTTCTTCTTTTTCGAGGTCCTTTAAGTGTAAAGTTGGACTGTTTATTTGAGCTTTTCCTTGTTTTTTTGAGATAGGTCTATAATGCTATGAATTATCCTCTTAGGGTTGCTTTCCTTGTGTCCTACAGATTTTGGGTTGTTCTGTTCTCAATTTTCACTTGTTTCAAGGTATTTTTTTTTATAAACAGGCTTAATTCACTTTATTTTTCTTTTATGAAATTATGTAGATGCCACAGCTGGAGCTCCAGTTCTCTGCACAGAAACTCTGGGGAAAGTCTTTATAAGATGGTCAGTGAGTTCCTGATAGGGATGACTGGTGAACATGGTCTCCAGAGGTCAGAGGTGAGATAGTTGTAGGTCTTAGAGGTGGCATCTAAGGTGGCCTTGGTGAAGTGGCCCAGAGTGGCAGCGCAGCCCCTGGCTGAAGTGTAGCAGTTGTCCATCAGCAGCTTCTGGGCCACAGGGGCTGAGACAATGCCAGTGGCCCTGGAGTAGGGATGAGGTACACCAGCATGGAACCACTGTACCCTTTTACCTTGCAAGTCATGATGTTGGGGTTGCTGATCTTGTTCCTCTACTAGCCTCCCTGCACAGGAACAATAGAGGCTTGGCCAGGATGATTGACCCCACAGCCATTTTTCAAGCACTTAGCACCCAGACCAACATATCCATTGTAGTCCCCAATGGTGACAAATGCATTGAACCAGGTCTACTGTCCTGCACATGTCTGCTTTTTCAGAGGCATAATCTTTAAAACCTCATCCTTGAGGGATGCTCCCAAGAAAAAGTCAATGATCTCAGATTCCTTGATGGACAGAGAAAAGAGAGATCTTTTCCAGAAAGGTAATTTTCATGTCCTTGACCAGGTGTCCCAGGCTGGTGATGGGGATCCACTCCTTGTCCTCAGCTTTCCTCAGTAAGCTCTGTAGCCTTGACCCCGACTGTGCCTGTGACCTCAGCCCTTAGGCTGTTGTCAAATCCTCCACCAAAGCCACCACGGCCTCCCATTTCAGGGCTCCCTGGGTCCTCAGGGCCCTCCCACAGCACCAGAGTTATCTGCCATTTTGTGTTTCCTGGTAAAAGAAGCTGTTTCAAGGTATCTTTTGATTTGTTCCTTGATCTCATTGTTAACCCATTCAATGTTTAATAACATATTATTTTGCTTCCATGTCTTTGTGTATTTTTCAGTTTTATTCTTGTGGTTGATTTCTAGTTTCATACCATTATGGTCAGAGAACAACTTGATTCGATTTCAAACTTCTTAAATTTTTTGAGACTTGTTTTGTGTAGAAAATGTTTCATGTGCACTTGAAAAAAATGTATATTGTGCTGCTTTGGGGTGAAATGCTCTAAAGGTATCAATTAAATTCATTTGATCTAGCGTGTGATTTAAGAACACCGTCTCCTTGTTGCTTTTCTGTCTAATGGATCTATACATTGAAGTAAGTGGGGTGTTATAATCCCCTATGATGACTTTATTTTTGTCAGTCTCTTCCTTTATGTCCATCAAGTTTTGCTTTACATATTTAGGTGCTCCTATGCTACATGCATAGATGTTTACTAGGGTAATATTCTCTTGTTAGATTCTTCCCCATATCATTATGTAGGGCCCTTCTTTATCTATTACTATAGTTTTTCTTAAGGTCTGTTTTTTTTTTTTTGGATGTAAATATTGCTACCCCAGCTTTCTTTTCTTTCCATCTGCATCACATATCTGTTTTCATCCCTTTACTTTTTATCTGTATGTATCTTTCATTCTGAGGTGGGTCTCTAGTAGGCAGCATATATGTAGCTCTTGTTTTCTTATCCATTCAACTACTCTCTGTCTTTTGAATGGAACATTTAAGCCATTTAAATGAATGGAACATTAAATGGAACATTTAAAGTGATTGTTGACAGATATATATTTATTGACATTTATTTTACTTTTTAACATTTTCCTTTGGTTTTATTTTTCTTTTTAAAGCAAGCCCTTTAACACTTGTTGCAACAGTGGTTTCATGGTAACAAATTCTTTTTTATTGTCTGGGAAGCTCTTTATTTCTCCTTCAAATTTACATGATAGCCTTGCTGGGTAAAATAGCCTTGGTTGTAGGTCCTTGCTTTTCATCACTTTAAAATTTCATGCCAATCCCTTCTGGCCTGAAATGTTTCTGTTGAGAAATCAGATAACAGTCTTATGGGAGCTTCCTTGTAATTAACTAACAGCTTTTTTTTTTTTTGGTGGCTTTTAATATTCTCTCATTGTAGTTAAGCTTTGCCATGTTAATTAAGATATATCTTGGTGTAGATCTCTTTAGGTTCATCTCATTTGGGACTCTCTGCACTTCCTGGACTCGTGTGTCTTTTTTCTTCACCAGGTTAAGGAAGTTTTCAGTCATTATTTCTTCAAATAGGTTCTCGATCCTCTCTCTTCTCCTTCTGGTATCCTTGTGATGCAGATATTGTTACACTTCATGTTCTCCCCAAAATCCCTGAGTCTATCCTTACTTTTTAAAAAATTCTTTTTCTTTTCACTGCTCTGATTGAATGTTTTTTCTATCTTGTCTTCCCAATCAATGATTCAATCCTCTGCTTCATCTTACCTACTATTTATTCCTTCCCGTGTATTTTTTTTATTTCAAATATTGCATTCTTTATTTCTAACTGGCCCATCTTTATTGCTTCTATGTATTTTTTCATAGAACTCTATATATTTGATAAATGCCTCCATTTCATTTATCTTTTTTCTGGAGAATTCTCTAGTTCTTTCATTTGGGCCTGTTTGTTTGCTCATTTTGACTGCCTCTTTGTTTTGTTTCTATGTACTAGGTGGATCTACAGACTCTAGTTCAGACCTATGTCAGGCCCTGGGCCACCTGTTTGGAGCTATCAGTGACCAACAGCCTGTGGCTCCCTTGACTGGGTCTATGTGCATGCTAAAAAGACTAAGCTACACACCAAGGCAGGATTTTACTAGCAAGGGCCTTGGGGAGGACCAGCTAAAATCTCAAAGCACCCAGAGATCTGTCTCTGGCTGTAAGCTGTCTGTTAGGCTTAGTTACTGAAAATGCCTCCAGCAGTAGTCAGTAGGGTTTAAGCTGTACATGGTAGGGAGAGAGGGATTCATTTGGGTGGGGCTATTGCTTCCCTCCAGGCTGATGCCTCATGGAGGGGACTGCTCTGTCTGGAAAAGATGGCTTCTGCAGTACGGGAAATGAGGGATCCCGGTGACTGACTCTTCAGGTCTCTCCCCAGTGCCACCAGCCTCACACTCTCCTCATGCAACTGTAGTCCACTCTACCTTCTCTCTTCCAGAGCCCAGTGTAAGTGGCTGCAAATGAAATTTTGTGCATTGGCTCTTTCAGAGGATGTCTGTATCTCTAGTTGTCTCTCCCTGGTAGACAGAAACCCTGCTGCTTTTCACAGCCTGTGTTATGTGGATTCCTTTCTCATTTCTGGTGTTCTAGGCTGGGGAACCTGGTTTAGGGTTCAGACCCCACACTTTTCAGGAGGAACCCCCCTTCCGCTAATATACCCCTCCAGAAATTCAGCTGCCACCCATGGGAGCACAGGAGGACCATTTGTGTTTTCACACTTCCTACCAGTCTAAATGTGGTAGTGTGGTTTCTTCTGTAAGTCCTTTGGTGTAAGGCTTCTCTTCAGCTCATCTTCAGTTGGTTATTCAGGATGGTTTTTTTCTATGATTTAGTTGAATTCCAGTTTGGACCTCAGAAAAGTTTAGTGTAGCTTCCATCTACTCTACCACCATTCTGGGTCTCCACTCTATGTGAGTTTTAAGAATTCTTAGTCATTATCTACTTTTTCACATGCATTTTCTATTCTGTTTGTTTTCCTTTCTTCTTCTCGCACTCCTAATATCAGCATGTTGACCTTTTATTACCTCTTGGTGATTCCTTCACCCAATCTTCTTCTCATGAAGGCTTTTTTCAGTGGAATACACTGTGAGATTTATGCCATCACTCTGTTTTTTAATGTCAGCAGTTACAGATTTCAATAATTATTTTCACTTGGTTTTTGTTTTAAAGTAATTACTTGTTATTAAATGACATTTATTATTCCATTTTCTAAAATGAAAGAAATATGAAGGACATCATAGAATGAAAGAATTAAAAATGTTCAAAGGTAAGTAATAAAATCCTACATGTAAGTACAGGACAGTAAAATTAAAGAATCTTAAAGACAAAGAGAAAATTTACATACCAATTCAACTATACATATTTAAATTTTTGTTTTCTATAAATTAATTTGGTAGAATTTTATGTATTTTTGTCTTTTACTCTCAAATGAGAGTATATAGTCTGTAGATAGCAGTCATCTTTAACTTATTTTTTTAATGATGACCTTGTGGGTGATTTGTGAAAGCTTGATGTTGGCTATTGCTTACATATTCTTTATCATGTCCAAGAGATAGCATTCTATCTTTGGTTTTCTAAGAGTTTTTATTTTTTTAATTATAGTTGTGTATTAATTTTTAATCATATACTTTATAAAACACATGAAACCTGCACATAACAGACTATTTGTAAGTACTGCTGGTACTGATTGCTTGCCATGAGCAACTTCTAATTCACACTCTTCAATTTATTAGTGAATAAATAAATATCTTGAATTCTCTTGTAGGAAAGAGCAAAAACTCTTAGTCTGACTTTTTACCTTTAAACCCAATTGAAATTTGATGGTTCTCCCAATTATTTCTTAAAAGCAATGCAAATATTGGGGTGTCCAAAAAGTCCATTTAGTTTTTTCCATAAAATAAAAGACACATTTTATTAGTGAAAAAAGTTATTTTCACTAATAACTTTATTGATTTGGATATGTTGAGTATGTCAGCTATCTCCCACTATTGACTTCTAGTAGTTAGAGGCCAGGAGTGCTACTGAACATCTTCCAATTCATAAGACAGCCCTACAGCAAAAAATCCCTTGGCCAAAATGTCAATAGTACAAAAAAACTTTGCAAACCACTTTTGACACAATTGATCAGTCACAGCACCTTCTCCATATATTGCACAAAACTTTTTTTGCATTTCAGTTGGGTCTTTACCTTTCTTGAAATAATAAAACATAATACACCAAAAATGTTGTATATCTTCTTCCATCTACAATATTAAAATGGCTGCACAAAAATTAAATTTTAATGATTTTTTAAAAATGCATGCTGGAGCCCTGGCAGGCATAGCTCAGTGGATTGAGCATGGGCTGCGAACCAAAGTGTCGCGGGTTCGATTCCCAGCCAGAGTACATTCCTGGGTTGCAGGCTATAACCCGTAGCAACTGCACATTGATATTTCTCTCTCTCTCTATCTCCCTCCCTTCCCACTCTAAAAATAAATAAAATCTTTTTTAAAAATTCTTAAAAAATGCATGCTGGCATGATAGCTGTCACAATACATAACAAAATTGTTTCAAATGAAATTAAAGTCAACTAAGCACTACTAGAGCCATTTTACAGAAAATACTAAATGAACTTTTTTTAAAGATTTTATTTATTTATTTTTAGAGAGAGGAGGGAAGGAGAAAGAGAGAGAGAAACATCAATGTGTGGTTGCTGGGGGCTGTGGCCTGCAACCCAGGCATGTGCCCTAACTGGGAATTGAACCTGCGATGCTTTGGTTCGCAGCCCGTGCTCAATCCACTGAGCTATGCCAGCCAGGGCCTAAATGAGCTTTTTAGCCAACTCTGAAGTAAGATTACTTCAACTCTATTATCCTTAGTCTAATATAATATATAAGCGTTCATTTAGACCATCTGCATGTTTAGTGTGGGCAAAATTCTCTAGTCTTTCTGTGTGTTTATCCCTATTTCTCTCTAGAAATGCTGCCACAGGCTCATCTATCCACCTCTCAAACATTACCCTATACTGTGACTCCCATCCTTTGTTGTATAACAATGGCTTAATGATGAGAGTTCTCCCAGGGCATCTGCAACCTTGTGCTTAGAAAAGAGCCTATTTGACTTTGAACTTCTGCTTGTAGGGTTCAGTGTTCAATCTGTATAAAATAATACAGTTTCATTAATTATACCTGTGGGGGGAGGCTCCACCCACAGGACCCCCTCAGCCACCACAGATGAGAATAAATCTACCAAGACATGATTTGCTTGGGGAGGAAAGGTGGCTGATCTTTCAAAGAAGAAGGAACAGAAGCCTGTTCCTCAATGGGCTTCTATTGGGTTCATTTGCACAGGAATACAGATAAAGCTCATTAATCATTGTCAGACAGTAAGGATCAAACAATAGATAACAAAGAACTCTAAGGGGCTATTTTGAGTCAGGGTCAGATAGCTAAAGATCTGTAAAACTTTGAGGAACAAACTTACTTCTTGCTTGGACCCTTATCATTTAATTGAGAGCATTCTAAACAAAGCAGGTTTCACAGGATTTTACATACTCTTTCTTAGGCCCGATGCCCCAGGAACCCACCCTTTCCAGCACAGGGATGCACCACCCTCTGTAATTGTTTCAGGCTTAAGTCAGGCAGGGGAAGTGAGGCAGCCAAGAGATTAGGAGACATCTTGCAGACAGAATGAGGACTCCGTCTTGTCAAAGCCGAAGGGCGAGGGTCCATTACCTCCTTTTGCTGTACCCTCCAAAGTCCTTCCTTGAAGGCCTTCCATGTGATCCTGCTTGTCTTAGGTCATTACCCCCTTGGGGAATCTTACCCATCATTAGCTAACCGACCAAGCATTGGGGGCCAGTTATGGATGAAGTAAAAGGAGCAGAAGCAGCACTCCTGCCAGGGAGATAAGCTTTGTCTCCTTAGTGGCTTACAGTCCAAAGATCGCTCCTTCAGCGTTAGCCTTGGGGTGTTAAAGCTTCTGAAACCAGGCAGGGCAGTTCCTAACATATATCATTCAAGCATTCACATCTTAGAAACTTTCTTTTATACTTTCTCTTTTTTTCTCTCTGTACTTCATTTTATACCATTTCTTTGGTTCTACTTTCCAGGCAACTCATTCTTTCTTCAGCTATGTTCATCTGGTCTGCTGCTAAATAAATCAATTGGATATAGTTGTTGTATTTTTCATGTTTGAAATTATGCTTGGTTTTATTCTCTCTTAAGAACATCAAATATAATTATACTACATATTGGGTTTTTAATTTAATATTTAAAGCAATGGTTTCTAAACTTGGGTATGCATCAGAATTACCTGAGAACTTGTTAAAACATAGATTGTTGGACCAGACCCCTACAGTTTCAGTAGGTTTGGGGTGGACTTTAGGAATTTAGCATATAAAACATATATATACAGTAAAAAATATATTAGCATATATATGCTAATATATATTTTTGGACTATATTCTGGTGTAATTAACTATTCATCTATTCTTGATATAACATACAACTTTAATTATAATTGTTTTAAGGACATTTTAATCATAACATATATCTACCTCATTATTCTGTTTTCAACCCCTTCTTGACAATTACTTTTTAAAATATATTTTATTAATTATGCTATTACAGTTTTCCATTTTTTCTCCCCTTTATTCCCATACACCCAGTACCCGCCCTTCCCGCCAGAATTTCCCCACCTTAGTTCATCTCCATGGGCTATAAATATAAGTCCTTGGGCTTCCCCATTTCATATATTATTCTTAACCTCCACCTATTTTCTACCTACCACTTATGCTTCTTATTCCTTGTAACTTTTCCCCCATTCTCCTCCCTCCCTCTCCCCACTGATGACCCACCATGTGATCTCTTTCTGTGAATCTGTTCCTATTCTAGTTGTTTGCTTAGTTTGTTTTAGTTTTCATTTTTTTAGGATCAGTTGTTGATAGTTGTGAGTTTGTTGTCATGTTACTGTCCATAGTTTTGATCTTTCTTCTTAGATAAGTCCCTTCAACATTTTATACAACAAGGGCTTGGTGATGATGCACTCCTTTAACTTGACCTTATCTGGGAAGCATTTTATCTGCCCTTCCATTCTAAATGATAGCTTTGCTGGATAGAGTAATCTTGGATGCAAGTTCTTGCTTTTCATGACTTCAAATACTTCTTTTCAGCCCCTTCTTGACTGAAAGTTTCTTTTGAGAAACCAACTGACAGTCTTATGGGAACTCCTTTGTAGGTAACTGTCTCCTTTTCTCTTGCTGCTTTCAAGAATCCCTTCTTATCTTTAATCTTGGGTAATGTAAGTTTGATGTGCCTTGGTTTGTGCTTCCTTGGGTCCAACTTCTTTGGGACTCTCTGAACTTTGTGGACTTCCTGGAAGTCTATTTCCTTTGCCAGATTGGGGAAGTTCTCCTTCATTATTTTTTCAAATAAATTTTCAATTTCTTGCTCTTCCTCTTCTCTTTCTGGCACCCCTAAGATTCAGATATTGGAACATTTAAAGTTGTCCCAGAGGTTCCTAAGCCTCTCTTCATTTTTTTTTTTTTTTTAATTCTGGCTTCTTTATTCTGTTCTGGCTGAGTGTTTATTTCTTCCTTCTGCTCCAAATCATTGATTTGAGTCCCAGTTTTCTTCCCTTCAAGTTGGTTCTCCGCACATTTTCCTTTATTTCACTTTTCATAGCCTTCACTTCTTCCTCAATTTTGTGACCATATTCAACCAATTCTGTGAGCATGCCAATTCCGTGTTTTGAACTCTGCATCTGAGAAGTTGGCTATCTCTTCATTGCTTAGTTATATTTGTCCTGGAGCTTTGATCTGTTCCTTCATTTGGGCCGTTTTTTTTGTTTGTTTTGGCACACCTGTTAACACAGTAAGAGGTGGAGCCTTAGGTATTTGCCAGGGTGGGGCAACACACTTTGCTGTGTTGTGGCACCATATGTGGGGGAGGGGTCCAAGAGGGAACAATGCTACTTGCTCAGCTCTCAGTTGGCTTTCAGTCACTTCCTCTGCTGGGCCCTTCTGGTGCTGATTCCCCAGGTGGTTGGTTTGTGTATATTCTAGGACCCTGTGGGTCTCTCCAATAAACTCTTTTGTGAGACTGGGAGTTTCTCCTTCCACCACAACCCTCACAGGTTTTTCAGTCAGAGGTTTTGATGCCTTATTTCCCCACACTGGAACCCTGGGTTGTGCAATCTATTTCACTACCTAGTTGTTCCTTCTGGTTTTATCCATATAGAAATATGGGACTGTCCACTCACCCAACCACTGCCTTGGAGTCCTCTTCACCCCCGCTTCCTGTCTCTGCCCCTCCTACCAGTCTAGATAAGTATTTCTTTTTTAACTCCTTGGTTGTCGTACTTCCATATGTTACAGAACACACAACAAGGGGGGCCTGGGATGATATACTACTATTGAAAGAAAGGCCCCGGGTCCGTTATGTCCGCCGCCCTAGGAAAGACGTCTCTCAATGCCAGAGATTCGTGAAAAGGAAAGGAAACGTTTATTTAATGCTATACAAACTTAAAGTAGTGACCTAATGTCTTCACCAAAATCCTAAAGTCCCTTAAAACACACACAAACACACAGTCCTTCCTTCCTTCCCCCTTTGCCCAGTCCAGAGTACTGTATCTCAAGAAAGGAAATAGAAGTCCATGGCTTAGGTAGTCCTCTGGTTCTTCCCAGTTAGTACTCGATCTCGGCTGGGAGACCTCTCTGGGTTCCCGGCACCCTCGGCTGAGTCACCGGGATCTCTGCTAAAACCAGGTGGTGGTTACCCCTTCTAAAGCTGTGGGGGGGCCCCACTCTGCCAGGCCGCATGGTTCTCTCCTCAGGGCTGCCGCGTGGCTCTCTTCTCAGGGCTGCAGGAGTCTACACTCCGTCAAGTCCGCGTGCTTCTCCTCCTCTAAGGGCTGCACATGGTTCTTCTCCTCAATGGCCGTCAAGTCCGGGTTTTAAATCCCCGCGGCCAATCTTCCTCTGCAGCCTCATTTCCGACTCTTCCCACACTCGGCTTCACATGCCAGAACTCATATCCTTCCAGCTTTACTGGGCTGCCATCATGAGTCTGGGCAGGTGTGGCCCCATGTCCTGGAGCCAATTGTCTCTGAGCTCCCACGTAGGTGCTGTAACTCAGGGGACCTGCCCCCCCCAGTTACATCTGGGTGGGGAAGTTACTTCTGGGTGGGGAAGTTACTTCCATTCCCCTGGCTTAGAGCTGATCACAGCTACTTAACCTATCTATGCAACCAGCCAAAGGCTATAGATATGTTAAATGACCAACCCAGAGGTTAGCTGCATGGCTGTTGCTATGCTAAACAGCTCTCAATGGCCCTGCTCCATTTGTCCCTTCCCCCAACCCACACCCTGGGGTGGGGGATGGAGATATCTTAAAATCTCCTGGACACCTTAAGTTCTGGACCCCATTTCAAATGCCTGTTTGGGGCCCCCCTCTTGGCTGCACCCTATAACACATACAGTTTGATTTTCTGGAAGTTCTGGTTATTTTTTGTTTTAAAATTTGTTGTTGTCTTTCTTTTGGTTGTATGAGGTTGCACAATGTATCTATTTATGCCTCCATTTTGGCTGGTAGTCTGACAATTATTACATAAATATTGTTCCAGATAAAATTTAGAATCAATTTACTACGTTCTTCAAAATTACTTTGATATTCTGATAGAAAGAGCATTATGTTTATACTGTGTATTTTTTTTGGAAGAGTGACATCTTACACTATCTGAATCCTCCTATTCAGGAATATAGTATGTTTTCCCATTCAATTGTGGCCTCATTTTATGTTTCTCAGTAAATTTGTATTCTTTCTTTTATATGTTTATATGCTTTTCTTGTTGAATTTTTGTTTAGTTGCCATTTTTGTGAAAGATTTTATTTTTTACTTCATTTCTAAGTAGTTATGGCTAATTGGGAGCAAAGATATTAACTTGTAAATATGTATTTTTTAAAAATTGAGGTATAATCGATGTATACCATTATATTAGTTTTTTAAAGGTTATATCTCTTGGATTTTTATATGAAAGAATCATATCTCATGTAAGTATTGCCTCGTCTTCATTTTTGCCTCTTATTTTTTTTCTAGATTATCCCATCAACTAGACTGTCCAAAGTAAAATTGAATAGTACAGATAATGAGAACACTTGTCTTGTTCCTGGCATTAGAATGCCTTTACATTTTCAGAATTGCTTACTATTGATTTCTGATAAATACTGTTTAAAGTAATTAGGACATCTTTCTTATTTTATTAAACATTTAAATAAATAGATACAGAATTTTACTAAATATTTTGTGTCTATTGAAAAAAAATAAAATCACCACTGGTTATTTAGCTTTTATTTTTGGTTTATTAATGTAACAGTTTTAGTGTTATAATACCAAAGCATATAACAATTCAAAAAAGAATCTTAGTTATTTTTATTTTATTTCAAAATATATTGCTTGACTCCATTTGCTAATGTTTTTCTAAGAATTTTGATTTTTTATTCTTATGATATTTTCTCATAAAGGACATAGTATGTGTCTGCATGTATCTTATTTGAATTTCATTTAGCATTGTTGCTCACCATTGAATGAGATGAGCTCTCCCTAGACAAGTTATATTTTAGAAAGGAGGTAGAGTCATGCCTCAGGCTGGCAAGTGTTCCTTTAACAGAGCTTATGTGGGTGTTCTGTTAGTTGTGACTGTTCCCTGGACCATGGACATCAGCACAGCAGTCAGTTCATAAGGCCAAACCTCCTTTATCCCCTACCACTGCACCAATTGTGAGCTATGTGATGGTGTATCCAGCATCACCCTCCCTGCTTCTGGAAGCTTCAAACTGAGGTCAGGGACATTCCATCAACCAGTCCTCAGGAGTTATTAGTTTTGTCCTTCACAGTCTATTACTCAGGGTCCAGTGGGCAAACAGAATTTCCCCAGTTATTTTAACAGAGTGAATTTAATGTAAGAACTTGATTAAACAGATTCTGGAAGATAGAAAATGGAAAAAGGGACCACACACTTAACCTAGAGATAGTAGCTGCAGGAGGCAGCCACAACACCTAGTCAGGAACAGCTTGGGATTGGTTATTCCAAGTTAGAAGCTTGGTGGGGTGGGAGACAGACCTCTGAGGAGAAGTGTCAGCCAGTGGTTACTGATATTCCAGAGGAGATGAGGCTGATGTTCTGCAAATATTAAAAAAAAAAAAAATCCTGGAAACTGGAATCAATTGTTTTGGAGCCAGTTGCCACCACTGGGATGAACTGCGGCCCTTGACATTTTCTTTTTCATTCTGGTTTCTTCTAGCACCCCCTACTGGCAGAATCTATCAGAAGAAATGTGATTTGCAGAGTCCCAGCATCGTAAAGCATAAGAAGAGCATTTGCGCTTGAGGCTGAGAGGGGCTTCATGACCTGCTTGTGCCCCTCTGTGTTCTGCATTGGGGGCTTCCTTCCTCAGCATTTCTGCACTTCTGTTTGACCTCTTTTTTTCCCCAGCCTTTCCTAGTACATTGTGGTTGAAGGTTACAGATGTCTTCTAGTTTCATTGAAAATCAATATGTAACCTGTTTCTTATAGTTTTAATACTCTTATATGTACTTATTCTCTTAGTATTCCAGGATGCTATTTGAGGACAGTAAGGGTAATCATCTTCTTGTACACCATCATTTAAAAACTCAAAGTTATTGATGTGCTATTGGCTCTGTAATATCTTTTAATACTTTCTTGTCTCTCCCAGCTTTCTTTTTTAAAAATATATTTTATTGATTATGCTATTACAGTTGTCCCATTCCCCCCTCCACTCCACTCCACCCTGCGCACCTTCTCCAACTCTCATTTCCCCCTTTAGTTCATGTCCATGTGTCATACATATAAGTTCTTCAGTTTCTACATTTCCCATACTATTCTTAACCTCCCACTCTCTATTTCTACCTACCATCTATGCTACTTATTCTCTGTACCTTTTACCCCTCTCTCCTTCTCCCACTTCCCTGCCCCAATCCTCCATGTGATCTCCATTTCTGTGGTTCTGTTCCTGTTCTAGCTGTTTGCTTAGTTTTTTGTTTTTTTGTTTTTTGTTTTATTTTAGGTGTGGTTGTTAATAGTTGTGAATTTGCTATCATTTTACTGTTCATATTTTTTATCTTCTTTTTCTTAGGTAAGTCCCTTTAACATTTCATATAATAAGGGCTTGGTGACGATGAGCTCCTTTAACTTGACCTTATCTGAGAAGCACTTTATCTGCCCTTCCATTCTAAATGATAGCTTTGCTGGATAGAGCAATCTTGGACGTAGGTCCTTGGCTTTCATGACTTGGAATACTTCTTTCCAGCCCCTTCTTCCCTGGAAGCTCTCTTTTGAGAAATCAGCTGACAGTCTGATGGGAACTCCTTTGTAGGTAACTGTCTCCTTTTCTCTTGCTGCTTCTAGGATTCTCTCCATTTTAATCTTGAGTAATGTACTTATGATGTGCCCTGGTGTGTTCCTCCTTGGGTCCAACTTCTTTGGGACTCTCTGAGCTTCCTGGACTTCCTGAAAGTCTATTTCCTTTGCCAGATTGGGGAAGTTCTCCTTTATTATTTGTTCAAATAACTTTTCCACTTGTTGCCCTTTTTCTTCCCCTTCTGGTACCCCTATAATTCAGATGTTGGAATGTTTAAAGATGTCCTGGAGGTCCCTAAGCCTCTCCTCATTTTTTGAATTCTTCTTTCTTCATTCTTCTCTGTTTGGTTGTTTCTTTCTTCCTTCTGGTCCACACCATTGATTTGAGTCCCAGTTTCCTTCTGATCATTATTGGTTCCCTGTACATTTGCCTTTATTTCACTTAGTGTAGCCTTCATTTTTTTCATCTAATTTGCAACCAAATTCAACCAATTCTGTGAGCATCCTGATCTCCTGTGCTTTGAACTGTGCATCTGATAGGTTGGTGATCTCTTCGTCACCGAGTTGTATTTTTTCTGGAGTTTTGATCTGTTCTCTCATTTGGGCGATTGTTTTTTCTCTTGATGTGCCTGTTACATAGTGAGGGGGAGGAGCCTTAGGTGTTCATGGGAGCAGGGTAACCCATGTCCCTCGGTTGTGATGCTGTATGTGGGGGAGGAGACTGAGAGGGAATAATGGCACTTGCTCCTCTCTCTGCTGGCTTTCAGTCACTTCCCCCACTTCCCCTAAGATAACTGGGCCCTTCTGGTGCTGATTCCCATGTGGGTCAGTTTGTGTCAATTCTAGGACCCTGTGGGTCTCTCTGATGAACTATCCTGTGAGACTGGAAGTCTCTCCCGGCACCTCAACCCCCACAGGTATTTTCAATTGGTGTTTTGAGGCTTCATTTCCCTGCTCTGGAACTCTGCGTTGCGTGGTCTGTCTTGGTTTCCAGTTTCACCTGGTTTATCTGTGCACAAATGTGGGACCACCTGGTTTGCCAGCCGCCTTGTGCACCGCCCCTCTCCACAATCTACCACCTTGCTGGGTCTGCCTGCTGCAGTCTTGCTTGTCCGGGGTCCACCAGCCACTGCTTTTTTTGCCACGACCTCTCTCTGCTTGGCTGCCCAACTCTGCCTCTCCTACCAGTCTGGATGAATGTGTCTACTTTAACTCCTTGGTTGTTGGACTTCCACACAGTTCAATTTTCTGTCAGTACTTGTTGTGTTTTTGTTTCTAAATTTTTGTTGTCCTTATTTTGGTTGTGCCAGGAGGCACAGCGTGTCTACCTATGCCTCCACCTTGGCCAAAAGTCCTCTCCCAGCTTTCTTTTTATCTTGGTATAGCATTTTATTATAGCTTTTTCCCCTGGTATCATTGAGAACATGGTTGTTTTCACCCTAATAAAGATGTCCAACTGTTACTTAAACTTTCTTCTGATTTCTGTACTTAGTCATTTTCAGAAATGGATTCTAAGTTTTCATAATGATGCTCTATAACCCCTGAAGAGCAATAAAAAAGTATGTATGGACATATATACACCCCCTCCTAAAATGAGAAAGAATATGTCTAAGAGTAGGTTTCTGGCAATTAACAAGCCAGAATTCCCCTAGGCCCCAAGCATTAATCCTTTTTATTTCACTAGACCCTCATTCTCATATATATATTTTAGAGTTTAGATAAAAACTTATTGCACAACCCAAATTCCAAATGTTTGGCTGCTACTAGTTAATGTCACTATAAGGTATGAAGATGGTGGAAGGATAGGGTGAACTTCTAGTTGTGTGGCCTTTCCTCTAGCTTCCTCCAGGGATCCAGAGATTTTGACTCTCAATTGAACACCCTTTCCAATACTAACATAAGGGTCTATTAGGAGGAGATCTATAAGAGATTTAAGATACATGAAAATTGAGCCCAGGTCTATGTACAAGGACTAGCATCTGTCCTCATTGTTGAGATTACTGAGTAGTGAGTCACCAGTTCTGATGAAATGAAGCTGCACTGGAGAATAAGAGCCACATGTTGAACAAACGAAAGGCTTCCATGAGTTCATACCCACTCAGCATCATCTCTTGTGATCCATCCTGAATGAATGACAGGTATATGGGAACATATGCCTGGGAATTGTGAGACCTCTTCTTTGCTGTTCCTGTGTGTGCTATTACCCATTTTGTACCCTTTTTTGTTTGCGTTTATTTTAAAATAATTATAGATTCATAGAAAGTTGTAGAAATATTTACTTGGAGGTCCCATATAAACTTTATACAGTTTCTGTCAATGGTAACATCTTGGGTAACTGTAGTACAATGTCACATCAGGAAATCAACAGTCTACAGAGCTAAATGAGATTTTTACCAGGTTGGCATGCACTTGTGTGTGTGTGCACACACATGTGTGGTTGTTAATATCCAAAGTTACCTCCTTTGTAAATACACGTAACCACTGCCACAGTCAAGATACAGAACAATTCTAGAATCACAAACACTGTTTCATGCCATTTCTTTATAACCTCTCCTCCTGCCCTCAAACCTCTGGCAATCACTAAATTATTTTGTCATTATAATTTGGTTATTTTAAGAATATTCTATTACAAATGGTAAAATGACAACAAACTCACAACTATCAACAACTGAACCTAAAAAAATAATAAAAACAAATGAAGTAAACAGTTAGAATAGGAACAGATTCACAGAAATAGAGATTACATGGAGGGTTATCAGTGGAGAGAAGGAGGATGAGAATGGGGGGAAAAGTACAGGGAATAAGAAGTATAAGTGGTAGGTAGAAAATAGACAGAGGGAAGTTAAGAATAGTACATACACAGAATGGAGAAGCCCAAGAACTTATATGTTCGACCCATGGACATGAACTAAGGTGAGGGAATGTGGGTGGGAAGGGGATTACAGGGTGGGGGAATAAAGAGGAGAAAACATGAGACACCTCATGTTTTAGCATAATCAATAGATTATGCTAATCAATAAAACACATTTAAAAAGAATTTAAAAAGAATATTGTGTAAATGGAAAGATGCAATAGGTATCATTGTGATTTTTTTTTATTTTAAAATTTACTCAGCATAATTCTCTGGAGATTTATCTAGGTTGCCCTGTAGACAAGGTATTTGTTCCTTGTAATTGCTGGGTAGTACACCATGATGTGTATATACTAAAGGTTGTTCACCATCTACCCATTTAAGGTCATCTGGGCTTTTTTATTTTTTAGCAAATCAAACTTTATTGTATTTTTTCCATTACCATGTATCCCTCCTATACCTCCTCCACCTCCATCCAGCCCTCTTCCCACCCCCTGCAATAACCATACTGTTGTCCATGTCCTTGAGTTCTTTTTTTTCTTTTTTGCTTAATCCTTCTACCCTCAAACTTCCCATTGTTGCTGTCCTGCTTTATAAATCTGTCTTTATCTTGCTTATTAGTTCAGTTTATTCATTAGATGCCACATATGAGTGAAATCATATAGTGTTGTCTTTCTCAGACTAGCTTGTTTCACTGAACATAATTTTTCCAGGCCCATCCATGCTTTTGTTACCCGTTTTCAGATATTCTGAATAAAATTGCTAGAACATTTCTGTATAAGGTTTTGTGGACACAGTTTTTTTATCTTTTAATTAAAAAATTAAATAAAAATTTATTGATTATGTTATTACAGTTGTGCCATTTCTCCCCTTAGCCCTCCTACTCCTGGTACCCCTATTCCTTCCAGTAATCCCCTCCCACCCACGTCCATGGATCACGTCCATGGACGCGTTAGTTCATGTCCATGGGTCATACATATAAGTTCTTTGACTTCTCTATTTCACATATTATTCTTAACCTCCCCCTGTCTCTTAAGTACCCACCAACTATGATTCTTATTCCCTGTTCCTTTTCCCCAATCTCCTCCGTCCCCCTCTCTGCTGACAACCATCCATGTGATCTTCATCTCTACGACTCTGCTCTTGTTCTAGTTGTTTGCCCAGTTCATTTGCTTTTTTAAATGCCATTGTTGATAGTTGTGAGTTTGTTGTAATTTTACTGTTCATAGTTTTGATCTTTTTCTTAGATAAGTTCCTTCAACTTTTCATACAAGGGCTTGGTGATGATGAACTCCTTTAACTTGACCTTATCTGGGAAGTGCTTTATCTGCCCTTCCATTCTAAATGATAGCTCTGCTGGATAGAGTAATCTTGGACGTAGGTCCTCTCTTTTCATCTCTTTGAATACTTCTTGCCAGTCCTTTCTTACCTGCAAAGTTTCTTTTGAGAAATCAGCTGATAGTCTGAGGGGAACTCCTTTGTAGGTAGCTCTCTTCTTTTCTCTTGCTGCTTTTAAGATTCTCTATCTTTAAACTTTGGCATTTTAATTATGGTGTGTCTTGGTGTGGCCCTCTTTGGGTCCAACTTGTTAGGGACACTCCTAGTTTCCTAGACCTGTGTATCTATTTTCTTCACTAAATTGGGGAAGTTTTCTTTCATTATGATTTCAACTAAGTTTTCAATTTCTTGTTCTTTGTCTTCTCCTTCTGTCATCCATATGATTCAGATATTGGTACATTTAAAATTGTCCCAGAGCTTCCTGAGCCTCTTCTCATTTTTTGGAATTCTTGCTTCTTCATTCTGTTCTGGTTGACTATTTATGTCTTCCTTGTCTTCCAAATCATTGATTTGAATCCTGGCTTCCTTCCCTTCACTGTTGGTTCCCTATATATGTTTCTTTTTTATTCCATTTTGTATAGCCTTCATGTCTTCCTTCATTTTGTGGCTACACTCAATCATTTCTCTGAACATCCTGATAATCAGTGCCTTGAACTTTGCACATGATAAGTTGACTATCTCCATGCCACTTAGTTCTTTTTCTGGAATTTTGATTTGTTCCTTCATTTGGGCCCTATCTCCCTTTCTCTACATTTTGGCAGCCTCTCTGTGTTTCTGTGTGTTAGGAGTAGGGCTGCTCTGATTCCCATGGTTGGCTCAACTCTTACATTATAAGGGGTGGAGCCCTAGGTATTTCCCAGATGGGGCAGCCCACTGCTTTCTGGTGCTATAGGTGGCAGAGAGATCAGAGAGGGAACAATGCTGCTTGCTCAGCTGTTGCACTTGTCTCCAGTCACTTGTCTCGCTTCCCATAATATCTGGCACCATTCTAGTTCCCAGTTGCTGATTCTTTATTTTTTTTTTTTTTTTACTTTTTTAAAAAATATACTTTACTGATTATGCTATTACAGTTGTCCCATTTCTCCCACTTCATTCCCCTCTTCCCTGCACACCCTTTTCCACCTGTATTCCCTCCTCCTTAGGTCATGTCCATGGATTACACGTAGAAGTCCTTTGGCTTCTACATTTCCTATACTATTCTTAACCTCCTCTTGTCTATTTTCTACCTACCATCTATGCTACTTACTCACTGTATCCTTTCCCCCATTCCCCACCCCTGCTGATAACCCTCCAGGTGATCTCCATTTCTGTGATTCTGTTCCTGTTCTAGTTGTTCATTTAGTTCATTTTTTTTAGGTTCATTTGTTGATAGTTGTGAGTTTGTTGTCGTGTTACTGTCCATAGTTTGTGATCTTCAATTTCTTAGATAAGTCCCTTTAACATTTCATATAATAATGGCTGGGTGATGATGAGCTCCTTTAACTTGACCTTATCTGGGAAGTATTTTATCTGCCCTTCCATTCTAAATGATAGCTTTGCTGGATAGAGTAATCTTGGATGCAAGTTCTTGCTTTTCATGACTTCAAATACTTCTTTCCAGCCCCTTCTTGACTGAAAAGTTTCTTTTGAGAAACCAGCTGAGTTTTATGGGAACTCCTTTGTAGGGAACTGTCTCCTTTTCTCTTGCTGCTTTTAAGATTCATTTCTTATATTTAATCTTGGGTAATGTAAATTTGATGTGCCTTGGTTTGTGCTTCCTTGGGTCCAACTTCTTTGGGATTCTCTGAGTTTCCTGGACTTTCTGGAAGCCTATTTCCTTTGCTGGATTAGGGAAGTTCTCCTTCATTATTTTTTCAAATAAATTTTCAATTTCTTGCTCTTCCTCTTCTCTTCCTGGCATCCTTATGATTCAGATGTTGGGACATATCAAGTTTTCCTGGAGGTTCCTAAGCCTCTCTTCTTCTTCTTTTTTTAATTCTGGCTTCTTCATTCTGTTCTGGCTGAATGTTTACTTCTTCCTTATGCTCCAAATCATTGATTTGAGTCTCAGTTTCCTTCCCTTCAAGTTGGTTCTCTGTACATTTTCCTTTATTTCACTTTTCATAGCCTTCACTTCTTCCTCAATTTTGTGACCATATTCAACCAATTCTGTGAGTATGCTGATTCCCAGTGTTTTGAACTCTGCATCTGAGAAGTTGGCTATCTCTTCATTGCTTAGTTGTATTTTTTTCTGGAGATTGATCTGTTCTTTAATTTGGACCAATTTTTCTGGCATTACTGGTTGTTTTTTGCTTTTAAATTTATTGTTGTCCTTCCTTTGGTTGTGTGACTAGGCACAGTGTATCTAGCTATGCCTCCATCTTGGCCAGTCTGATTATCAGAGTGGATAGGTTTGTGGATATTCTAGGACCCCGTGGACCCTTTATACAGACTATCCAGAGACACTGGCATTTTCTTCTGCTGCACCAACCCCCACTGGTTTACAGGCAGAGGTTATGAGGCTTTATTCTCCTGTCACTGGAACCCTGCGGTCTAGCCTGGGACTAGGATTACTCACTCCCCAGTTGTCCCTCCTGGTTTTTATCTGTCACATGTTAATGTGAAACTGCCCATGCCTTACTGTTGCTGCCTGCCACCAGGTCGCTGTGCCACAGTACATTCTCTTCAGCCCTCCTGCCCATCTGGATAAATGTTTCTTCTTAACTCCTTCTAACTTAAAGCCTCTGACTTTCATACAGTTTGATTTTCTGGCAGTTCTTGTTTCTTGATTTTATATTGGCTGTTATCCTTTTTTATGATTGTGCAAGGAGGTGAAGCAAGTCTACCTATACCTCCATCTTAGCTGGAGTTGTGTACACAAATTTTTATTTTTTGGGGATAATACTCAGGTGTGTGATTACTGGTGGTATGGCTGTTGCAAGTTTAATTTCATAAGAAAGTGCCAAATTGGGACTTCCAACTTCTGGGCAAGATGGAGGTGTAGGTAGACACACAGTGCCTCCTCACGCAACCAAAAGAAGGACAACAATAATTTAAAAATAGAAAACAACCAGAACTGACAGAAAATCCAACTGTATGGAAGTCCAACAATCAAGGAGTTAAAGAAGACATACTCATCCAGACAGGTAGGAGGGGCAAAGTCAGGCAGCTGGGGTGGAGAGGACTCCTGGCAAGGTGGTGGCTGGCAGACCAGGGCACGCAAGACCGCTGTTGGCGGACCCCACTGAGGTGGTGGATTGTGGAATAGGGCTCGGAGCACAAGGTGGCTAGTGGACAGGGAAGTCCCAATTCTGCATGCAGATAAACCAGGTGAAACTGAGTAGTAGGACAGACCACACAACCCAGAGGGGGGAAATAAAGCCTCAAAACACCAATTGAAAATACCTGTGGGGGTTGAGGTGCCGGGAGAGACTTCCAGTCTCACAGGATAGTTCATCAGAGAGACCCACAGGGTCCTAGAATTGACACAAACTGACCCACATGGGAATCAGCACCAGAAGGGCCCAGTTATCTTAGGGGAAGTGGGGGAAGTGACTGAAAGCCAGCAGAGAGAGGAGCAAGTGCCATTATTCCCTCTCAGTCTCCTCCCCCACATACAGCATCACAACCGAGGGACATGGGTTACCCTGCTCCCATGAACACCTAAGGCTCCTCCCCCTCACTATGTAACAGGCACATCAAGAGAAAAAACAATCGCCCAAATGAGAGAACAGATCAAAACTCCAGAAAAAATACAACTCGGTGACGAAGAGATCACCAACCTATCAGATGCACAGTTCAAAGCACAGGAGATCAGGATGCTCACAGAATTGGTTGAATTTGGTTGCAAATTAGATGAAAAAAATGAAGGCTACACTAAGTGAAATAAAGGCAAATGTACAGGGAACCAATAATGATCAGAAGGAAACTGGGACTCAAATCAATGGTGTGGACCAGAAGGAAGAAAGAAACAACCAAACAGAGAAGAATGAAGAAAGAAGAATTCAAAAAATGAGGAGAGGCTTAGGGACCTCCAGGACATCTTTAAACATTCCAACATCTGAATTATAGGGGTACCAGAAGGGGAAGAAAAAGGGCAACAAGTGGAAAAGTTATTTGAACAAATAATAAAGGAGAACTTCCCCAATCTGGCAAAGGAAATAGACTTTCAGGAAGTCCAGGAAGCTCAGAGAGTCCCAAAGAAGTTGGACCCAAGGAGGAACACACCAGGGCACATCATAAGTACATTACTCAAGATTAAAATGGAGAGAATCCTAGAAGCAGCAAGAGAAAAGGAGACAGTTACCTACAAAGGAGTTCCCATCAGACTGTCAGCTGATTTCTCAAAAGAGAGCTTCCAGGGAAGAAGGGGCTGGAAAGAAGTATTCCAAGTCATGAAAGCCAAGGACCTACGTCCAAGATTGCTCTATCCAGCAAAGCTATCATTTAGAATGGAAGGGCAGATAAAGTGCTTCTCAGATAAGGTCAAGTTAAAGGAGCTCATCGTCACCAAGCCCTTATTATATGAAATGTTAAAGGGACTTACCTAAGAAAAAGAAGATAAAAAATATGAACAGTAAAATGATAGCAAATTCACAACTATTAACAACCACACCTAAAATAAAACAAAAAACAAAAAAACAAAAAACTAAGCAAACAGCTAGAACAGGAACAGAACCACAGAAATGGAGATCACATGGAGGATTGGGGCAGGGAAGTGGGAGAAGGAGAGAGGGGTAAAAGGTACAGAGAATAAGTAGCATAGATGGTAGGTAGAAATAGAGAGTGGGAGGTTAAGAATAGTATGGGAAATGTAGAAACTGAAGAACTTATATGTATGACACATGGACATGAACTAAAGTGGGGGGGTAAGTGTGGGAGGGGGTGTGCAAGGTAAAGGGGAGTGAGGAGGGAAAAATGGGACAACTGCAATAGCATAAGCAATACAATGTATTAATAAAAAAAGAAAGTGCCAAACTTTCACAGACAGAGCAGTTGTGCCATTTTTCATTCCCACCATCAGTGTGTGAGTGACATAGTTTCCCAGCTTTCTCACTGGAATTTGGCGTTAACACAATATGTTTTTCAATTTTTTTATCCAATAAGATGTGTAATGGTATTTTGTTGTAATTTTAATTTGCATATTTTGATGACTAATGATATTGAATGGTTTTTCACGTGCTTATTTGCCATGTGTATAGACACTTCAGTAAAATGTTTGCTCACGTATTTCACCCATTTTTAATAGGAACCTTTTACTGATGAGCTTTGAGATTCCTTTAAGTATTCCAGATATAAATCTTTTTTGGGGTATGTGGTTTTCCAATATTTTCTCCTATTTTGTAGCTTGTCTTTTCATTTTCTTTTATACAGCAAATGTTTTTAGTTTTCCTGAGCTCTAATGTATTGATATCACATGTTTGTTTTGTAGATCACACTTTTCATGCCAAGTATAAAAACTTGAAGATTTTGTTCTATGTTATTTTTTTCTCACAGTTTTATATTTTATATTTAACTCTGTGATCCATTTGTATCTGTTTTCAAAGGTAAATAAATTTGGTGCTAAGGGAAGCCTATTGTATCTCATAAGTTATATTATCAGTACCAGCACATGACTATTACCAAAGATAGAACATTTTGGTTGTCTTCCATAATATTATCTTCTTTCTCTTACTGCCTAGTTCTCTGACATGTGGGACTGATGGGATAAACATTTTAGAAATTACTGAGCTCAGAAATAATTTGCCATGTCTGAGCCAGGTGATTCTTTGGTTCTTTTTAAATTGCACATTTAGGACACCAAAAGGAAAAGTAAGTCCAAGAAAAACAGTAGTTTTTCTCCCTGCTCTTTTGAATGCAATACCAAAACAGTATCTAGTTATCATCTACACTAATTCTGGTCCTCTACTGGAAAGGAAAGGTGTGGCTTCAAGCTAAGGATTAGGCCATCTGAGGTGTTGCCTTATCTACAATAATTATCTTTAATTAAGTAAAACTTGAATTATTTAAAAACTGCTCCCACACCCAGCTGGTGCTTTCTATAGGGAGGCTAAGGAAATGGAGCAGGATCCTTTCTCTCTCCTCTCAGCTCAGTTTCCCATTTTCTTGTCAATGCAGAGTGGAGGAAAAGCAGCAGAGTGGTAAGTGGGGAGAGCAGTCTTACTGGTACTTTCCTTGGACCGTGTTGTACTCTCTGATTCAGGGAGAGTTGTAAAACTTAGTCTTTATTTAGTGGGGGTTTTCTTTTTTAAAAAAAGATTTTATTTATTTATTTTTAGAAAGAGGGGAAGGAAGGGAGAAAGAGAGGGGAAGAAACATTGGATGCCTTTCATACACCCCCCCTACTGGGGACCTTGCCCGCAACCCAGACATATGCTCTGACCAGGAATCAAATTGTCAGGCTTTCAGTTCCAGGGCTGGCACTCCATCCACTGAGTCACACTAGCTAAAGCTATTTTGTAAGACATTTCTGTTGATTCTTCAGAGAGTCTTTTACCTGGACACCATTAATTTGTAGTCTTATGAACAGAATACTTGATTTGATGTGTGCAGTAGACCAGAGTTAATTTTTTGTTGTTGGCCAGCGTAACATATCTAAAGAAACCTTTTGAATTTCACCAGTAAACTTATCTCCTTACAGCAGATAAAGCAGTTGCTGATATAATGACCTGTGGCAGATAGGGATCTATTAAAAACAGTTTTCCTTCTACAGGGAGGAGAATCTTATAATTTTACTCAAAGTTAATGTCCAAAATATATAAAGAGCTCATAGAACTCAACAACAACAACAACAACAACAACAACAGAAAATCCTATTAGAAATGGACAGAGGACCTGAACACTTTTCCCAAGAAGACATATAGGTAGCCAACAGTTATATGAAAAGATGCTCAACTTCACTAGCTATAGGGGAAATACAAATCAAAACCACAATGAGATACCTTCACACCTGTTAGAATGGCTATTAAAAATAATACAAGAAATAACAAACATTGGAGAGATTGTTGAGAAAAGGAATGCCTTGTCACTGTTGGTGAGAATGTAAATTGTTTCGGCCTCTATGGAAAACAGTATGGACATTACTAAAAAAATTAAGTATGGAGCTACCATATGATCCAGCAATCCCACTTCTGGGTATCTACCCCCCAGATTTGGAGACACTCATTTGTAAAGATCATATATATAAACAGACACACATATATATTGAATTATAATCTATAGAATTATATATATAATCTTTATATATTTATATTCTCTCTATATAGAATACACACACACATACATATATCCTTATGTTCATTGCAGTGTATATTAATCACAATAGCCAAGACACAGAAACAACCTAGGTGTTTTATGGTGAATGATTGCATAGATATGAAGTGGTACATATATAATAGAATACTAGTTAGTCATAAAAAGTGATAAATTATTGCCATTTGAAACAACATGGGTGGATGCTGAGAGTATCATGCTAGGTGAATCAAGACAAAAGAGAACAAGAAGCTTATAATTTCACTCAAAGCAACAAACTAGCAAATAAAACAAATACACTCATAGTCAGTATGCTGGCTATCACAGGGGAAGAAGACCAGACTTTTGAGGGGTGAGCATACAATGCAGTATGCAGATAATGTATTAAATAATTGTATACCTGAAACTTATATGTTATTAACTAATTATACCAGTAAATTTATTTTCCTAAAATGAAAATCTCCCTTCAAAGGAAAGAAAAGATGAGATGGAATCATAAGAGGGCTGGAATGAAGCATAGACAGCACTTGTAACAGTTACCTGTTGCTGTGTAATAAACTATTCCAAACTTAGGCAATTTGGACTGAACTCATTGGGGTGCATTTCCTGTCTATTCCCACCTTGCGTTTTCTTGACTAGGCTTACTCATATGTCTGGGGCCTCAGTTGGGAAGTCTGGGACAGCTGTGATGCTAGGACCTCTCTTCAGGTGATTATATATTGGCTATGTGCCTAAATGCACCTACAATTTAAATACATATCATGTTAAATAGTGTCATTGTGCAAAAGCAGGCTTCAGCAGGCCAGTGTAGCCTTGTCTACATGGTGGTAAAATGGATCCCAGAAGCAAGAAGAGAAGCAGCAGGGCCTCTTGACACCTGGGCTTGAAATGCATACATTTCCACTGCATTCTATTGTTCAAAGCGGTCACAAACATTCCAAACTTAAGAGGTAGAGAATAGACTCTGCTTTTGACAAGTGGAGTTACAAATAATTTGTGGCTACATTTAGTAACCTACCACAATGTCTTCAGGCCTATATGCCTTCTTCTCAACTCCTCAAAGAGAATAAGACAAGTAACAGTAAATAGGAGACCAGTAGTAACCAAGCCAGTGTATAAGAAAGGTCACTGACATCACTTCTTTGACCATTTAAAATGCTCCTAAGAATGCCCAGTTAATGAGACAATATTGCTTTGGGCCAAGGGAGTGTGGATAGAACGATGATGCCACTTATATTAAGGACACTTATATCTCTTTTCTTTTTGGTCCATGTTATCGAATAAATGGACCTTTTGTTATCTTTTAAGTACCATATTCTAAGGCTGCTTAATTGGGGCTCAGGAGAATTGAAATAGGCTTTATGTACACAGTCCGACCTATTACCAAGGCTATTCTGTAATGAAATTCAACTTCAATTACTGTTACTATATGCAGATGCTATGTAATGCTCCATATTTGTCTGACACTCTGTATGGGTAGAGAAGGTATACATAGGATGATTACCAGCCATGTTTTCAGTTATTCTTTTATTGCCATAAATTCACTGTGCTTGAGTTTAAAAAGATATTTAAGTTTTTCCTGACCTTGTATCTATAGCAAATGATTTTTTTGAAAAGACAAGTTCCAAATGTACTAAAATGATCTTAATTTAATTTTTATGTGTACAAGTGATGGTTCAAGACAAAAATGACAAACATTTCAGCCTATTAGCCTAACTATTTAGGGCTATCTATTTTGAAATATTTTCAGGTTTTAATAATAGAAACATATCTCCTGGAAATGGTATATTTCTACTGATTTCCATCCACACACTGAGATGGAAAAGCCAGTATATTTTTATAACTTAAAAAAGTCAGTTAATTTCCCAGACAAATGCATGGGCAGAATTTTCAAGGCATTTTCCAACATTACACCTGTGTACTGGAGAACAGAATAAGCTTCTTTGTGTCTTGAGAAGAGAGAAAACATCAACTACTGCATACCTCTTGGCTTTTGCACAATGACACTATTTAACATGATATGTATTTAAATTGTAGGTGCATTTAGGCACATAGCCAATATATAATCACTGACATTGTTGAAATGGCAATATAATGTGCATATTATATGCACAGTATATATATGTGCAGGAAAGTCGCATTCACCATGGCGACTTTCTAGCTGTTTAGTTAAAAACCTTGAGCCTCTGTCTCTGCTTCTGCATAATAGGACTGTAGTACCAGCTATGCAGATTGTTGCTAATAATTAACAACAAGATATGTACATTTCTTAGAAGAGAGTATGTATGTTATGAATAGTAGATATTATTATCATTGTACTTTGTGTGGCTAGAACATGGCTGTGTTTATGCTTGTAGGTCATCTTTTAGTTATGTACTTTGAATTTGTCTTTTACAATAGAAAATATTTAGCTTATGTGTTGAACTAGCTCTCACAGTGATAATGGCTTAATCAGCAGCACCTACATTTGACACTGAAGTGTGTTCAGTGGGGACTGAGCTCTGCAGCATGGTTGGCTGTGTTGTCTTCTCTTTATTGGGGGTCATGGAAAAGTGCTGCTTTCAGAGGCAGGACACTTGGACTTTTGTTTTTGATGTTATAACTCTAGTTGATAATATTTACCCTGACTAGCCCACAGAACAGTGTATGATAGAATATAACACTTAAAAATATTACTCTAAATGCTCTTAAATTATTTAAAAATGTTTTAAATTTTTTAAAAATTATATTTTAATGTTACTGTTTTAGATACCTCACAAAAGTGGAATTATGTAGTATTTGTCTTTGTAACTGGCTTTTTTCACTTAGTATAATGTCCTCAAGTTTCATCCATATTGTTGCATTTGGTAGGATTTCCTTCTTTTTAGGGCTGAATAGTATTTCACTCTATGTATAGATGACATTTTCTTTATCCATTCATCTGTTGATGCCACTTAGGTTGTTTCTACAGCTTGCTTTTTGTGAATAGTGTTGCAATGAATATAAGAATGCTAATCTCTTTGAGATATGATTTAAAATATTTTTGGGATACATACCCAAGGTCAGATTGTTAGATCATACAGTAGTTCAATTTAATTATTTTAGAAACCTCCATAGTGTTTTTTGTGGTGGCTGCAGCAATTTACATTCTCACCAACAGTGTACGAGGGTTCCAGTTTCTCCACATCCTCACCAACACTTCTTATCTTTTTTTTTTATAGTAGCTACACTCATAGAAACAGAGTGAAATGGTGGTTTCAAGGAGGGACCAAGAGGGAATGGGAAGTTGTGCAACGGATATAAAGTTTCAGTTACACAAAATGATTAAGTTACAGAGTTCTACTGTACAACATTGTGCATATAGTTAACAATATTATATTGTGCATTTAAAAATTCGTTAAGAGGGTAGATCTCATGTTAAGTGTCCTTACACAATAAAAAAGGTATTACCACATCAATTTATTTTAAATTATTTTAAATGTTAGTACATTTGTCAAAAACCCATGGAATGTACAATACCAAGAGTGAACCCTAATGTAAACTATGGACTTTGGTGTCATTGAAGGTTCATAGGTTGTAACAAAGGAGTGTGCCACATGGTGCAACATGGTAATAGTGGAGAGGCTGAGCATGTGTGTGGGTAAGGAGCATGTGGGAAATCCTGTACTTTCTTCTCAATTTTGTTGTGAACCTAAAACTATTCTAAAAAATAAAATATAAATTTAAAAATGTTATTAGTACATCAATTCCTGTTCATAATAACCTGTGCCAGAGTATCATATTGAACTCTAAGTACTCAAGGAGACTTAATGGAGGCAATATTATATGTACAATCCCCTTCCATGGTACCACTTCCCTTTGAGCTACTGTGCCATTTTTCTGTTCTCTTTCATGGTATAATTTGTCTAATGCTGTTCTCCTGTCCTGTCATAAACCCATTCTACTGGCAAGGCCAACAGTGATTTCCACTTGGCTAAATGCATTATTGATTTTTTGTGGTTATCTTCTTTGTTGCAAGTAGTAGCATCTATCACAGCTGATTTATCCATTCTCAACATTCTCTCTTTACTTGGTTTCCAGCTCACTGGAAGTGCCAGATGTCCTCCTCCTTTTACCAATTTTTCCTCATTTCCCTGCTTCTTTATAGTGGAGCACTCCGAGCACAGTCCTGGGACTAACACAATTTTCCTTCTTTCTTTCTTTTTTTGAAATTTTGTATTTTGTTTGTTTGTTTGTTTTATTTTTGTTATGCATGGCTAAAGAAAATACCAACATGATTTTCAACCTGCCCTCTCCTCCCTTGATAATCTCATGCAATTGTATGGCTTTAAATTTCAATCTCCAGTTTTGAACACCCCTCTGAAATATAGACAGGGAAATCCAACTCCACACTTAGTCTCTCCACTTAGATGTCCAGTAGACACCTCTAACTCACTATATCTCCAAGTGAGCTGATGATCTGTGCCCCTCCTCTAGCCCTGTTCCAACTCCACTCTTTTCTGCCTTTCCAGCATTCAGTCCAAAAACCTGGAGTCATCCTTGATTTCTCCTTGACTCATGCCCCACATCCAACCCACCAGGAAATCTTGTTGAATCTGCCTTTAAAATATATCTAGAATTGACTCATTTCTCACCTCCTACACTGTTTCTAACTTGGTCCAAGCCACTCTCTCATTTCATCTAGCTTTTGCAATAACCTCTAAGTGACTTCCTTACTTCTACTCCTATTGTCTTGACATGTCAGCAAGATCACATCATTCCTTTAATCAAAACCTCCCCATGGCTTGTGTCTTACCCAGAGTAAAGGGAAAGTCTTTACAGTGATCTACAAAGGCTCTAAAGGATCTGCCCTGTCTCTACTACACTGCATTTGCTTCTCTAACCTCATCTTCTACTGGGTCCTCCTTGCTCATCCTGCTCCAGCCACACTCTCTTTTTTGCTATTTGTCAAATATGCCAAATATGCTCCCACATAGGGCTTTTCTCCTTGCTCCTCTCTCTTGCTGTAGATTTTCATGCCTTGTCCCAGGTATCCATGTAACCTCATTCCTTCCTCAAGAGTGTTTTCTAATGTCCTTTTCTTAGTGAGACTTTTCTTGACTACATTATTTAAAGTGCAGGCCCCAGCTCTTATCCCCTTCCACTTCATTTTTTCCAAAGCACTTATCACTTTTTTATTATATGCTTATTCTTGCCCCAGCTAGAATGTGTGGTATGAGACTTGTAAATGTACATTTTCCCCCTCACTGTGATATCCTGAATGCCTGGAACACACAGTAGGCCCTCAATTCATATATGAATGAATGGATTGGTGAATGAAAGCATACATTTCCTTTTACTGAAGTGATCCCTTTCATTATGCAAATAAGAGATAAATATGTAATTGTGTTCTTGAAAATGTTTTTAATGCTAAAAAAATTTAAGTCAAAATTTCCAGAATGATTATTGTTATAAATATAACCAACATATTATGCTACACTATGAAATGAAAAGTAAACATTATTTTCATCAGAAAGAAAGGTAGTTATTTGCATTAAATTCTTGCTCAGTTCAGTGCTAAAGGGTAATTAAAAGGGCATGTGCAATGTGTCTATAGAAACTGAAAGGCAAGGTAAGTCTTATTTTTCAGTCTATGGCTTGATTTTACCAATTTGTTAACCTACTTTTATTACTCACTGAATAAAAAAATGAGCTGAAACATTTCCTACAACCATTTCTTGAATTTAAGAACTATTTTAATTTAGTAAGAAATGTGTCAGTGGATTGAGTGCGGGCTGCGAACCAAAGTGTCGCAGGTTCGATTCCCAGTCAGGGTAAATGCCTGGCCTGCAGGCCATGACCCCCAGCAACCGCACATTGATGTTTCTCTCTCTCTCTTTCTCCCTCCCTTCCCTCTCTAAAAATAAATAAATAAAATCTTTTTTTAAAAAAGAAATGTGTCTTAATTTTTCAAAGCTCTCCATAAGTATAGAATTCTTAATTTTATGTTAATTTGAGTTGAAAATGGAATTTCAATGATGCTATTAGGGTTGGAGGATATGTGTTCTGGTGGAAAGGAATTTTTGTTTGTTTGGTTTGATTTTTCTCCCCCTTCTGCCTTTGCCAATAATTTGCTCTGAGATTTCAAGGAATTCCCATCACTTTTCTGTTTTCAGGCTGCAAAATATGAAGAAAAATTACTACTCTTTTATAAGAATGTTGTCATGATATATGAAGTAATGTTGGGAAAGGTAAAAATACTTTAAAATCAGAGGGAGAAATTTACAAGTGCATGTAAAGTGCTATTATGTATCCTACACGTAAATGGAGAGGTAGTCTTTAGGATTAATAGTGTGAGCACAGTGATTAAAGGCTTCTGCAGGGAACAGCACCACAATATACTATCCTTGTCTACAAGGAAGCCTGTTATTGTACCCACTAAGAACTTTGTTATACTAATACAAGGCATTATGTTATTAAATTTAATTAGTTATTCTTTTAAATATAAAACTCTTTTAAAAAAATTTATTTGTTTTGGGATCCAAGCAGGAAGATGGCAATGAGTTAGGTGGGAGTGGAGCCTACTTCCCCCTGCACGCAGGTGGAACACCTAGCCAATTCTCTGAGGAACAGAGTGAATGGCTAATGGTATCCCAGCATATATGAAGGTTGGAGGCCAAAACTGTAGAGGACATTGAAAAACAGATGGTAAGAAGATTGCTTTGGGACAGCAAGGTCCCTGGGACCAGCTTGGGGACCAGGGCTGCTGCAGCCCCCAGCCTGGCACCTGCCACAGGGTTCTTGGGAGAAAGCCAAATCAACAGCTCCCTCCTCTACCAAACCAGGCACCAGAGTGGCACCAGGATGGACCTGGATGCTTGAAGTCCCCAGGGGGAATAAAGATGAAGTGGGAGATGCACAAGTGATTACCCGCCGAGACTGTGGATGCCAGTTGGATCATTTCCAGAGAAATTGGGGAGCTGGGTGATGCCTGGAGAAGGGAGAAGAGTTGTGCTGTGATGGGCCTTGACCCGGATAGTCTCTGGTCTGGTTGAAAAGTTGGGTTGTGTAAAAAGCCAGGAGCTTGTTTGGAGTGGCAGGCTTGAACAGGAAGATTTTGTTCAAAAGTCTCTTGGTGGTTTTTTGAGGAACTCTCCTACAGCAGCCACCCTCACTGTTCCAGCCACACCCCCACAGCCTCAGCCAAAATGTTGGTCACTGCCCTAGCCTCGGCACATACCCCTCATCACCACCAAAGCCACAGTAGTGTTCCCACTCCTGCATGACCAGGCTGGTTTGCTAAGAGGAAGGAGGAGGAGGCGCCCCCCCGCCCCACCCTGCAGAGGAGAGCAGCAGGGCTTAGCAAGTTAGCAGTCCCCAGAAAGACTTAACTCAGCAGGGAACTGAACTACCTTGAAGAGACTTTGAGAGTGCCTAGCACCTAGGAGAGCAAAGAGCAAGAAGGTGGTGTGCTCGTTGTCCCTAATTAAAACACCTCAAGGACAGCACAACTCATGGATTGAAGGTGTTGCCCTGGTGCAGATGGGCAGTGGGGGCCTGGCAGTGAACCAAGGAACTGGGCTGGAGGCTGGCAACTGTAAAGATTGCAGCCCACACGTGGCCTCCATCCTCACAAAACCATAGGAAGGGAGAAAAGAGAAAGTACAACCCCTGTCAGCCTGTGGCAGCCAGGAAAACCAGAAGAACTTGCTTGGCTGGCTTAAAGTCAGCAGGAGGTTTTTCTTTTTTTTTCCTCAAGTGAGACATTAAAACCTAGAGCTGTGGAAGGACCAGAGTCAGACCCAAAGAGGGATCACAAGGCTAATCCCAACAACTGACAAACTAAGACAAATTTCACTCTGCTATTCCAGAGAACTTCCATGTTATTGTTTATTTCTATTATTATTTTTTATTATTTTATTTTTACTTTTTAAATTTTATTAGCATTTTTTAAAATTTCTCTTCATTCTGTTTAGTTTTCTTCATTTTATTTGTTTGTTTAATTGCATTGTTTTACTGGTTTTCCTTGTTCTTTCTTTCATAGTGTATTTTAATTTTCATTCTTTCACTTCACTTGTATTCCCATAGCATACTTCTCTTGGTTGTGTACTTCCTATTCTTGTTATTCAGATCATCTAGTTTCTATCATATGATTGTTGTTTCAATATTATTGTAAATAATTGTCGGTCCATACAATTGAAAATACCACATAGCGCTCCTCCCGGATCTTGGCCCATTTCACTAGCTTCTGGAACTTTATTACTGTTGTGGTTAACTCTGTTCTCTCACACTCTATGCCTGTTTTATGTCCTTTACTCTCACTATATCTCATAATCTGACCTTCCTCTGCTCTCTGTTTTCTGGATTCAACTCACAATCCTTTCCCTCTCTAACAAGAACTATGTCTCTTTTCCACCCTTTCTAAAAAGTGGCTAGTTGGGTGAAATGTCACAGTTAGCATTACACTTATCCAGAGGATCTCCTATCTCTTCTCTATGTGTTGGTACTTTAAATCCCATAGAATATAGTCCTCCTGTCTTAATCGATTTTGTCTTCCCACTCCAACTGATCACATACAAGAGTAGGTGGGAACACCAATATACTTGCTGGAAGAGAGAACCCACCAACCAAGGAACAACCAACAGATAATAAAGGAAGTTGGCAGAGGAGTGAGTGAAAGGCACGTTAACTTCCACCCAGGGCCAATCGGAATTACAACTAAACAGTGGAGAAATTACCCAGAACAAACAATTGAACAACAGCAAGAGAGAAGCCTCATAACCTCACACATACAGAAAAACCAGCTTTATCACAACCTGTCTGCACCTGCACAAGAGAATACAAGACGTGGTGGGAAGAATGAGCCTCAATTAACCAACTGGAGGGAAGGACCCACCAAAGAAAGACCCAACAACAATAAAAATCCAAAGACACATAGAGAGCCAACATAAATGACAGCCTAAGAGTAGCAAGTTCTGGAGAACAAGGAGACTGCACCACTGAATCTAACGGGTATCCTACCTGTTAGAAGAAATCCTACCTGATAGAAGTTCACACCACAAACCCAGAAGGTCAGAACAAATCAATTTAAGAAGCAGAAGCTAACAAGAAGAGTCTCACAAATAATGGGAAAACAAAGAAACAATCCCCAAATGAAAGGAAAAGAGGAAGCTTCAGAAAGAATGCTAAATGAAATAGAGGCAAGTCAACTATCAGATATTGAGTTGAAAGCAATGGATATAAGAAAGCTCAATGAACTCACAATGAATTGCCCAAAACTGCAGGGAAACAATGATGAACTCACTACCAATTACATCAACATGAAACAGGAAATAGAAACTATCAACAAGGGTCAAGAAGAAATGAAGAATACAATTTCTGAACTCAAGAACACAGTAGAAGGAATTAAAAGCAGGCTAGATGAAGCAGAGTATTGAATCAGCAAGCTGGAGGTCAAAGTAAAAAAAAAAAACACCCAGAAAGAGCAAGAAGTTTGGTCTTTCCAAAAGGAAAAAAAAAGACTCAGAAAGAATGAAGAGGTGTTAAGGGAAATGCAGGACAACACGCGATGTAATAATATCCATATAATAGGGATACCAGAAGGAGAAGGAGAGCAAGGGGTAGAAAAAGTGTTTGAAAAAGTAATGATGGAAAACTTCCTTAATTTCATGAGAGAAAAAGTCACACTAATCCAGGAAAAACAGAGTCCCAAACAAGAGGAACCCAAGGAGGCCCACTTCAAGACATACCATAATTAAAATGGTAAAATTCCAACACAAAGAAAGAATCTTAAATGTAGCAAGGGAAAAACAGGAAGTAACATACAAGGGAGCTGAGATAAAACTAGCAGCGGACTTCTCAATTGAAATGCTCCAAGCCAGAAGGGATTGGCAAGGAATATTCTAAGTAATGAAAAACAAAGGCCTGCAACCAGGGCTATTCTATCCAGCAAGGCTCTCGATTAAAATGGATGGTGAAGTAATGAGCTTCCACACAAAAGAAGCCTCCAAGAATACACTCCTCCAAACCAGCACTGCAAGAGATGCTAAAGGGGCTACTTTAAAAAAAGGGAAAAAAGAGTGAGAGAGAAAGAAACACAGGTACAAAGGGGGTAAAATGGCAATGAATAAGTACCTATCAATAATAATCTTAAACATAAATGGAATAAATGCCCCAATCAAAAGACATAAAGTAGCCAAATGGATAAGAAATCATGACCCACATATATGCTGCCTACAAGAGACCCACCTCAGAACAAAAGGCCTATACAGACTGAAAGTCAAGGAATGGAAAAAAAATATTCCAAGTAAATGGACAGTGAAAAAAACCAAGGTAGCAATAATCATATCAGACAAAATAGACTTCAAAAAAAGGGCCATAAAAAGAGATGTAGAAGGTCATTTCATAATACTCAAGGGAAGAATCCACCAAGAAGACATAAACATTGTAAATATATATACATCCAACATAGAAGCACCCAAATACATAAAGAAAATCTTAAAGGACTTCAAGAAAGATATTGACAGCAACACAATTATAATAGGAAATTTCAACATCACACTGTCAAAAATGAATAGGTCTTCCAAACAAAATATCAAAAAGGATATTGCAGCATTGAACAATACCCTAGATCAAATGGACTTAACTGATTTATACACACACATGCATACACACACACACATACACACACAAAACCTTTCATCCCAAAGAAGCAAAATACACATTCTCTTCAAATGCACATGGAACATTTTCAAATATAGACATGATAGGACACAAAACAAACCTCAACAAATTCAAGAAAATTTGAAATCATATCAAACATTTTCTCCAACCACAAGGGACTGAAACTAGGAACCAACCTCAAGGAAAAAACTCAAAAAACATGCAAACTCATGGAGATTGAATAGCATGATATTAAACAATGAATGGGTCAAGAATTAGATCAAGGAGGAAATAAAAAAAATTCTGGAAACAAATTAAAATGAACTCACAACAACCTAAAACTTATAGGACATCGTGAAGGCAGTCCTGAGAGGGAAGTTCATAGTGATACAGGCCTACCTAAAAAAACATAGGAACATTTGAAATAAACAACCTAACCCTACACCTGCAAGAAGTCAAGGAACAACAATGAAGACAGCCCAGAGCAAGTAGAAGGAAGGAAATAACCAAGATCAGAGCAGAATGAAACAACATAGAGACTAAAAGCACAATTTTAAAGATCAATAAATCCAGGAGCCAGTTCTTTGAAAAGATAAACAAAATCAACAAGCCTTTAAGCAGACACACCAAGAAAAAAAGAGAAAGGACCCAAATAAACACAATCAGACATGAAAGAGAAGACATCACAACTGATACCACAGAAATACAAAGGATTGTAAAAAATTACTATTTGAAGGACTATATGCCAAGAAATTTGAAAACCTAGGTGAAATGGACAAATTTCTAGAAAAATATAATCTCCCAAAACTTAATGAAGAAAAATCAGAAAGCCAGAATAGACCAATAACAACTGACAAAATTGAAGCTGTAATAAAAAAAACTCCCAGCATGTAAAAATACTGGACCAAATGGATTCACAGAGGAATTCTACAAAGCATTTAAGGAATAACTAACTTCTATCCTTCAAAGACTGTTAAAAAAAACCCAAGAAGACAGAAGACTCCCAAACTCTTTTTATGAAGCCAGCATTAGCCTAATCCCAATACCAAATAAAGACTCAACAAAGTATGAAAACTACAGGAAAATACCACTGATGAACATAGATGCTAAAATCCTCAACAAAATATTGGCAAAGCACATCTAGTAATACATTAAAAAAGATGATACACCATGATCAAGTGAGATTCATCCTGGGGATGAAAGGATGGTACAAATATTCTCAAATCAGTAAATGTAATACACCACATAAACAAAAGGAAAGGCAAAATTCACTTGATTATATCCATAGATGCAGAAAAAGCATTTGAAAAGGCACACCACCCATTTATGATAAAAACACTCAGCAAAGTGGGAATAAAGGTAGCATACCTCAACATGATAAAGGCCATATATGAGAGACATACAGCCAACATCATACTCAATGGGTGAAAACTAAAAGCTTTCCCGCTAAGATGAAGAACAAGACAAGGATATCAGCTATCACCACTGCTATTCAACATAGTATTGGAAGCTCTAGCCACAGCAATCAGACAAGAAAAAGAAAGTCATCTAAAGCAGAAAGGAGGAACTAAAACTGTCATTGTTTGCTGGTGACATGATAGTGTACATAGAAAATCCTATAGACTCCAGGAAAAATGTCCTTGAACTAATGAGTGAATTTGGCAAAATGGCAGGGTACAAAGTCAATATTCAGAAGTCAAAGGCATTTTTTTATGCTAACAATGAAATATCAGAAACAGAAATGAGGGAAAAAATCCCATTTGATATAGCAACAAGAAAAATAAAATACCTAGGAATAAACCTAACCAAGGAGGTAAAAGATCTGTATTCAGAAAAACTACACAACACTGAAGAGAGAAATCAAGGAAGACACAAAGAAATGGAAACATATACAATGTTCATGGATTGGAAGAATTAACATCATCACAATGGCCATACTACCCAAAGCAATTTATAGATTCAATGCAATTAAAGTACCAATGACATATTTCACAGATATAGAACAAACATTTCAAAAATTTATATGGAACCATAAATGACTTCAAATAGCTGTAGCAATTTTGAGAATGAAGAACAAAAGTAGCAGGATCACAATACCATATATCAAACTATTACAAGGGCACCGTAATCAAAACAGCCTGGTACTGGCATAAGAACAGACATATAGACCAATGGAACAGAATAGAGAGCCCAGAAATAAATTCAAGTCTCTACGGTCAATTAATGTTTGAAAAAGGGGCCATAGCATAAAATGGAGTAAAAACAGCCTCTTCAACAAATGGTGTTGGGAGACCTGGACAGCTACATGCAAAAAATGAAACTTGATCACCAACTTACACCATACACAAACAGACACTTCTCCAAGGAGGACATATGGGGGACCCACAGACATATGAAAAGATGCCCAGCATCACTAGCCATAAGAGAGATGCAAATTAAAACCACAATGAGTTATCACTTCACCTCAGTGAGAATGGCCATCATAACCAAATCAACAAACAAGTGTTGGAGAGGATGTGGAAAAAAGGGAACCCTAGTGTACTGTTGGTGGGAATGCAGACTGGTGCCGCCACTGTGGAAAATGGTATGGAATTTCCTCAAGAAAGTAAAAATGGAACTACTTTTTGACCCAGCAATTCCACTGCTGCGATTAATCTTAGGAACCCTGAAACACCAATCCATAAGAACCTGTGTACTCCAATGTTCACAGCAGCACAATTTATAATAGCCAAGCACTTGAAGTAACTTAAGTGCCCATCTGTAAATGAATGGATCAAAAACCTATTGTACATTTACATGATAGAATATTATGCAGCAGAAAGAAAGAAAGAGCTCCTACCCTTTGTGACAACATGGATAGAGGTGGAGAGCATTATGCTAAGTGAAATAAGCCAAGCAGTGAAAGACAAATACCATGTGATCTCACCCTTAAGTGGAACCTTATCAACAAAACAAACAAGCGAGCAAAATATAACCAGAAACATTGAAATTAAGAACAATCTGACAGAAACCAGAGGGGAGGTGGAAGGGAATATTGGGGGGAAAAGGAGGAGGATTTTCAGAAACAACTATAAAGGACACATGGACAAAACCAAGGGGGTGCTGGAATCAGGGGAGGGAGGTGGAGATGGCAGGGTGGCGGGGAGTGGTGGGGGGAAAATACAGACAACTGTACTTGAACAATAATAAAATAAATTAAATAAATACAATTTAAAAATTAAATAAATTAAAAATAAATTTATTTATTTTTAGAGAGAGGGGAAGGGATAGAGGGAGAGAAAGATCAATGTATGGTTGCTTCTCACCTGCCCCCTACTGGGGACCTGGACCACAACCCAAGTATGTACCCTGACTTGAAATTGAACTGGTGACCCTTTGCTTTGCAGGCCAGCACTCAATCCACTGAGTTACACCAGCCAGGGCTGGACATATTTTAGAAGGTAGAAAATTAAATTGTCAATAGAGGGAGCTTACTGACAAAAGTATTCTCAAGTGACCTTTTTAAATTGAGTAAAATGGCTAAATTAAACTGGTGGTTTCTGAATAATATAGACATGTTTTATATTTACCATCAGTAGGTTTTTTAATATCTCATATTCTTTCTTATTCTCTCTCTTCTCTCTCTCAGTTTTTCTTTTACTTATTCTCCCTTTTTTCTCATTTACAGACTAATCAGAAATAAACTGATATTGATAAAATTTGCTGCTTATTTCTTTTCTTTGATCAGACATGTTCTGTCATGATCACTGAGTCTTGAGTTTGTAGCTCAAAGGCCCTTTTCCCATTCTAAAATTTGTAGAATATTCTAAATGTTTAGTATGTTCTAAATGCTTCACTCTCCCATGTGTAGGCCAAGATGTGGGTATTACTTAAGTTTATATTGGCTGAGAAGTACCTATTATTTCAATTTGAAAGAAAAACAGTTGATTTCTTCTGCAGTACCTCTTTAAATCAAGAAGACCACTTATTAAAAAAATCTTTTAAAAATTATCTTAAGTTGCAGAACATGGAATTAACCAGCCTCTATATA
Source organism: Phyllostomus discolor (assembly GCF_004126475.2). NCBI lineage: Eukaryota > Metazoa > Chordata > Mammalia > Chiroptera > Phyllostomidae > Phyllostomus > Phyllostomus discolor. The sequence goes on from NC_040908.2 coordinate 71,319,941, forward strand.
CCAGTTGGGATTCTCCTGGGTTCCCTGAAAGCTATGGAATTGGGGAAGGCAGGTGCAGTGAAGAGTAGCCAAGGTGTTTGCTTAAAGGTGGGAAGCCATGGTCCTGCCTCCAACTCCGCTGATAACCAGGTGACCTGGGAAGAATCACTGGCTTTCTCTCTGCTCACACTTCCTACACAGAGCTTAACACAACATACAGAGAGTGAAAAGCTTTGAAAGAAAGGTGCTTATGAAAATTCCAAGTATCTTTTTCTTCTTTGAACTTAAAAAGTCTCCACCAAATTACTTATAGTGGTCACAGTGAAAACTCCCAGGCTTTTTTGATGCTGTACCAAACATTTCCATTTTACAATACTTTTAAAATTTTCTTTAAAAAAGATTTTGTTTATTTATTTTTAGAGAGAGGGGAAGGGAAGGAGAAAGAGTGAGAGAGGAACATCAGTGTGTGGTTGCCTTTTGTGTGCCCCCTACTGAGGACCTGACCTGCATCCCAGGCATGTGTCCTGACTGGGAATTGAATCAGCGATGCTTTGGTTCACAATCTGACACTCAGTCCCCTGAGCCACACCAACAAGGGCTCCATTTTATAGTGCTTTAGAAAGAATGGCATATTGTTTCTTTGTTTTAAGTCTGGTGACTTCTGTCATTGTTCTTGCTGCATTTAGGATCCAGGACACAGCAATTACAGCAGCAAATTTCTCATGGAGGGGCATGATCACAACACTGTGGCATGGGACTGCATTCCACTGGAGATGCTACAATCAGACTGTAGTCAGCAGAGCAAAGTACATCTGATACTGTATGAAGGGAGGGACATGATCCAATCTGAGTTTCTGAAAGCTCACTGTGGCTGCTTCATGGAGAATAATTGAAAGGAGGATGCAATATGTAAGGACAAGGAAACAATAGACTGAGTGGTGGCAATGGAGACAGAGGGAAGCGTTAGAAGTATGCATATGGTCTGCATTACTGACTAGAAGCAAATCAGAAGAGTTGTCCCACAGCTTCTAACTTTCCGCAGCATCTCCACTGAAGATCTGAGGAGGTATGATAACCACTGTGGTGATTAGAGGACAACAGGCATTATTAGACCAGTCATCTGAATGGGAGTGAGTAAGCACAGTTTTCTTCCTTTTTTAATGAACCACTGCCCACAGGGACTCCTACCCTGGTGACCATGTAGTTTTTTGAATAGGTGCACACAGAGATTGCCTTTTCTTTGGTTGGTATTTCCATTTCCATGTGGCACTGTTTGAGCTGCTCTGCTGGTTGACACTTTTTCCCTCAGTACCTCTTCAGGAACCATCCACCTTTGACTATCACTTTCCAGGCTAGCATGTGTTGCAGGGTTTCCCAGCATCTGAGAAGCCGGACCCCTCCCTTCCCATCATGTATCAGGGTTTCCTTACCATGTCAGTCCAGAAAAGTCCCCAAAATCCCAGGTAATAATGTGGAGTTGGAGGCAGAGAGAAGACAGAGTGAGACTGTGAAAACACTGGGCTTGTAGTAGAAGAAATGTAAATGGAAAACACCAAGAGATGCCTTTTATGGCATCTATATTATTATAGTAACAGAAGTAAATTGTATTTTGATTGTGACCAGTTGAAAACCACATCCTACATGTTTGAGGTATATAATCAGCTTAATCAGTTGCTGATCCCAGAACAATTTTGTCCCAGTGTATTAGGAGAGTACAAATAACATAGAGTTTATTCCATTCTTCTTAGTAATTTAAATGTCACTTTGTTAAATGAACTTGAAGACAGATTTGCAGTACTTGAATGTAGGCTTTCCAATAATAATGTAGCACTTTTTTCTTTTTCAGTACCAAGGCAATGGCTTAATATAAAAAAAACAAGTGGTTAAATTCAAAACATTTTCCCAAATGAGTGTCTTTTAATGGTATGATTTGGAGGGGAGGGATTCTGATGTCAACTTTATTTTCAAAGTCTTGTTAAATGTGCCATTATTAAGCTATTATCTCCCAACCCACTCCTCCCAAGCCCACTCGCACATTGTTTTATGATTTTAGGGCTAGGACTCTGCAAACCAGACTTTTGCTTTGCCAACATCTTTACTGATAGACTCTACCAATAGTGGGTGCGAGGAAGGTATTGTGCTTTGAAGGTGGGAGTGGCTGCTGGTTCCTCCCTGTTTGCTTCCTGTTCCTGTAGTGTCATCCCAGCCTCATCTTTTCACTCACACAGCAGCAGTTTACTCAGGTATTAACAGTTGAATCTAGTTTGTAGTTCTCTGAACACCTACAGAACCATCTTTCTCTCACCCTGGCAATGATGGCAGCCCTATGGAAAGGCTCTGAGACTATGTGGAGGAGAGAGGTCAGCCACTCCATTGTCCCAGAGAAGCATTTAGATGACTTCTACCCTAGCTACTTACTGACTCAACTCCATCATGAGACCCCAGTGAGAGCAGCAGAACTTCTTGGCGGAGCTCAGTTAGACTGTAGAAGAAGATGCAAAAGTCTTGACCAAAGCAGCAGAGGACTGGCCAGCATCTCTCTCTCTCTGTTTCTCTCTCTCTCTCTCTTTCTCTCCCTCTCTCATCATAAATTCAGGGCCACATTTATTCTCTCCAGGTGGGCTACTTCAGCCTTCCTTTTTGTATATAGTCAGCTTCCAAAAGCAAGCAACCTAAGGGACAAGAAGTAGAAGCTGCCAGTTCCTTAAGGCTTGAGAACTGGCACAGTGTCACTTCCATGGTTTTCCATATCAGTCAAGCAGTCACAGAGCCCAGGTCCAATGGCAGGAGAATTCTCTCTTAATAGGAAAATTCTCAAAGGATCTAGGGGCCATGTTTACAAACTGTTGTAAAATATAATGTAAATGAAACCACTTTCAAATGGAGCCAGAGCTGCCATCCCAGAGAAACTGCTTTGCACATCCTATGCCTTTGAAATGTTAAAATAGGGAAAAGTAACCTGTGGAGGACTGGGCTGAAAGCAATGTTGTGTCTCGAAGAATTGAAAAAATAATAAAAATGCAGTTATTATGACTACTGGACTGAAAATTGAAGACATTGTTTAGAATTGGCATCACTACGTTATGTTACCTGCACCAATAGAAGTGTCTTCCTTATACTGATGGGATTGTTTCCCTTCCCTTTCTTGCAAATGCCCATTGCCTCTGTCTCCTAATCAGAACACTCTTTGGGCTTGTGCCTCAATCAATGCTTCCCAAATAGTTTATTCTTTTTTATCTCAAATAAATGCTTATTGCCTCTCACTTTGAAAAGTCTATCATTTTTAGGTTAACACTGCCACAGTCTGATTTCTGGCCACAGATTATTTATATTTCTCCCGTGTGCAATACACAGTCCCTGCTCCCACTCTTGCACACACTCCTGCCATTGCAAGAATCACATTGTTTTAATTAATTGTTTACATGTTTGCCTGACCTTTGAACTTCCTTCAAGACAGGTAGGGTAGGTCTAATTCATCTTTGGATCCCTCATAGCTGATATTCTTATTACCCAGAATATAATGTATATCCAGTAAATGTTGAACCACCATAAATCACACTGCACACACATACAGTAAATGGATTATAATCAACATAAATGGAGAAATGAGAATATCAGCTAATGGTTAGGTTAAATATTGTATTTAATTACATGTTTTCCAAACAGATAGCTCAGTCATTTCATTAGGATTATTTTGAAAATAAATAAATTTGAAAAACTTTAGAAGTAGAAATGAAACCAGCAGAGACCTGCTCTTAAGTCTTGTTAGGGGAGCACGTTATTATATTATTATTCAATATCCTGTCTTACCTGATCACATTCATTTTATAAATAATGGCTGAGCTGGAATCAGAAAGTTCCAACCTCTGATGCAACCTTACTTGGTAGGCAGGTAATGCACCAGCTCCTTCAGTCTTCTTTATCTCTCATAGAAAGCACTTCTACCTAACATGTAGGAAATAAAACCAAGGCAGTAGTCAGTCTTGGCTCAGGCCCATGACGAAAGGGAGAGGAATACGCAGAGCATAAAGAGGGGGGGACTTTGACTTAGATTTAAAATGTGAAGAACAAAACAAACCCCAGGAGGCATTCCCATTGGCACTGGGGTTTTTCTAAGTTGGCAGCAAAGGCAAAAAGTTTTGAACTTTGCATGTTGTGATGTTAACCCTACATTTGCAGTCTGGAAGGGAACCTGTTTCTGCCTCAATCATTGAATTCTGGACCTGGTGCAGGATTGAACCTCCAGGAGAATGCTCTTGGAGGGGGGTAAGGGTTCAGTGATGAAAGGCCTATGGAGAGTCAAGAGAAAGAAAGCCTTACTCATTCATCCATTTTCTCATGAGCTAGTATTTATATACAGTCTATTCTGTGTGAAGCACTGAACCAGGCCCTAGGAATTGGATGGAGCACAAGACAGCCAGGGTTTCTATTGCTGGGGACCTGGAGTCCAGTGAACAAGGTACGTGGTAAATGTTAAGTTAAAAATCTATACACTGCTTGTTTTGGTGAGTTCAATAAAGGAGATCAAAATGGGGCTATTGAAAAGAGTAGGTGGAGGGGGCAGTATTTTAGGTAAGGTGGTCAAGGAAAACCCTTGTGAGTAGAAAACATTTTAGTGAATACATGAAGTATAAGAAGATGTCAGCCACATAAAGCTCTGAGAGAAGAAGACACCGTCCAGAGGCCCTCAAGCTAGGAAGAGCCCCAAAGGTTCTAGGAACTGATGAAGGTGGGCAGGGCCAGATACTGCAGCCCTCATACAACAAGTTGAAGAATGTGAGTTTTATTTTAAATGCAATGGGAAATAATTAAATGTTTTTAAGCCAAGGAGTAAAATAATTATGCTTTAAAAATATCAGCCTGACTGTGCAAGTGGGGCTGGCTGAACAGGAAACTGAGACTCAGAGCTGACTGTGGACTATGGCAGGGGTTGCCTCAGTGGGAGAAATTCACAGTCTCACATAAGAGTTTATTGGAAAGTGGGGCTAGAGCCCAGCAAGTCAGCTGCATTGATCCCTTTCTGACCCCTCCCCCACAGATAGTACCAAAATGCAGCAAAGAGGGTTGCCCTGCCCTGGAGAATACCTAAGGCCCCCCCCACCTTACAACTTAACAGGTGCAAAGAAACATGGCCCGAATGAAAGAGCACAGCAAAACTCCAGAGAAAGAGCTAAGCAATGAGGAGGTAGCCAACCTATCTGATGTGAAATTCAAAGCACTGGTAAGCAAGATGCTGACAGAACTGATTGAGCTCAGTCACAAAATGAAAGAACAAATGAAGGCTACCCTAAGTGAAATAAAGCAAAATATACAGGAAAACAGTGACAAGAAGGAAACCAGGACTCAAATCAATGATTTGGAACAAAAGGAAGAAATAAACATTCAACTGGAGCAGAATGAAGAAACAAAATTTAAAAAAAAATGAAGAGAGGCTTAGGAAACTCTGGGATAACTTTAAGTGTTCCAGTATGTAAATTATAGGGGTGCCAGAAGGAGAACAACAGCAAGAAATTGAAAACTAATTTCAATGAATAATGAAGGAAAACTTCCCCAATCTGGCAAAGGAAATAGACTTCCAAAAAGTCCAGGAAGCCCAGAGAGTCCCAAAGAAGTTGGACCCCAAGAGGAACACATCAAGGCACATCATCACTAACTTACCCAAGATTAAAGACAAAGAGAGAATTTTAAAAGTAGCAAAGAGGAAAGGAGAGAGTTACCTACAAAGGAGTGCCCATCAGACTATTTGTGGATTTCTTGAAAGAAATCTTACAGGCAAGAAGGGGCTGAAAATAAGTATTAGAAATCATGAAAGGCAAGAACCTACATCCAAGATTACTCTATCCAGCAAAGCTTTCATTTAGAATGGAAGGGCAGATAAAGTGCTTCCCAGATAAGGTCAAGTTGAAGGAGTTCCTCATCACCAAGCCATTATTATATGAAACATTAAAGGGACTTATCTAAGAAATTGAAGAAGATTAGAAACTATGAACAGTAAAATGACAACAAACTCACAACTATCAACAACTAAAGCTGAAAAAATGAAAAAAAAAAAAAGCTAAGCAAACAACTAGAACACAGAAATGGACATCACATGGAGAGTTTTCAGTGGGAAGAAGGAGGGGAAAAATGGGGGGTGGAAGGTATAGGGAATAAGAAGCATAATTGGTAGGCATAAAATAGATGGGGACAGGTTAAGAATGGTATAAGAAACAGAGAAGTCAAATAACTTATATGTACAATCCATGAACATGAACTAAAGGAAGGAATTCTGGATGGTTGAGGGTGCAGGGCAGAGGAGGGATTAAGGGGGGAGATTGGGAAAACTATAATAGCATAATTTATAAAATATACTTAATAACAAAAATATTTAAAGATTATAAGATAAGCTTAAGATATGATTTTAATAACATTGATATAACACTTTTAACTTAAAAATCACAAAATGGTGAAATTTTGTGGAAAAACTACCAAGAGGATATAAGGGATTACTATGAAATTACTATTATATTACCATTAAAGGAGTTTGAAATAAAACAGAAAAAGGGAAGAACCATTGCTTGGTACGATCTCCACCAAATGCCCCCTGTTTGAATGTCCTTGTTTTACCCTTCCAGGTCTTTTCTTCATGTCTGAAGATCTTTGCTTGCCAATGGATTAACAGCTGCTTCCTGGAGCTAGCTCTCTGGATTCTTAATGCTGAACAGGAAGCCTGTCCTCAGAGGTTCAGGGAAGGATGTAGGATGCACCTGGGACTCTGATGCTCTGCTTGGCGTTTTGGTGAGTATGCTTTGCACCCTGATCAGCCCAAAGGTCAGGAAGGACCATCAGGATGCAAAATAGAATGACTTTCTATGTTGATTAACAGTAACTCCCCAAATGAATCAATATATTTTTCCAAAATGATTAAAGTGACATCAGTGGAAAGACTAGTGAGATGTGAATGAAATTTATAGTTTCATGTGCTCCTTAAAATTTCTAGTTTTGACAAGTGTGCTGAAGTAACATAAGATGTAAACATTAGGGGAAGGTAGGTGAAAGGAATACAGGGGTCTCTGTAGTACCCTTCTATAAATCTAAAATTCTTTTAAAATATGAGATTACAAAGTAAGTTAAGTGCTGAAAATATTGTTTTTACAAGGAGTGCTAGAGGAGTTGGTCTGAGAGATTTTGATGCCACATGGAGAATGTCTGCCCAGCTCAAATATGGTGCCTAGACTGAGAAAATATTTTGTAGAGATGGGCCTTGAACCATGCATATCCGATGCTGAGTGCACACAGTTGATTTTCTGGCAGATCAGTTTGAGATGCCTATTGTAGTCTGTTTGCACCTGGAGTTGGGAGGCAGAGCTCTGCTCTGTCTCTTTTATGTCCTAATAATGCTCCCTTTCCAGCCACCCATTGAATTGGGTCCCTACTGCATTTCACACTTGGATTAACTCAATCATGCAAATTATGTCAAGCCTAAAAGAAATCAGGCTGTGGGCAAATAAGAAATGCTAATAAAAACAAAAATACAGCCAGTTGCTGCTCATGGTCCTTAGGTTCATGGTTCACATGCCCTTGCTGAGTGAGGAAGGGAGGGGTAAACAAGTTTGGGTCATAAACATAAATAAAAACCACAGGGTTAATTAGAATCCCAAATCTTGATTCACCTCTTTTGGTGGAATGAACTGGTTCCAACAAGATTAACAGGACAGAGTTTCCCACACAACGCATTCCTTGAAATATTTTTGTTTGTTCTTACCAAGGAGAGATTTTCATCAGATACTTTATAGGCTTCTTAATCTTCTTCCTCTGTAAACACCATGACTCCTTATCTCCATGCCTCTGCCCTGTTAGTCCTTGCACGTGGCAGGGCCATCTTGTAGGTACCTCTATCACACTTGCTCAAATCTCATTGTTACCTTGCAAGGCACAGTTAAAACAAAATCTTTGAACTCAGAAAGCTTCCTGATGACTTTCAAGATAGGCTTACTCTCTGCCCTGAATTCTGTCATGTTTTCCTGGCTCTTCATGGGTGTCACTAACATTTACAGTTTGATGTCATACTCTTTTGTGTACATGAAGCTTCTTTCTGCCTGGAACATAGGCTCCCTGATGGAGAGGGCATGCCACCTGGGTCTCTCCTTACAGATCTGGCATGGCATCATGGTTTATATTCACTATCTTGGGTATTCAGTGACTATTTTTGGAAGAATTTACTTGGAGTTTAGGCAGTAGATGAAAAAATGACCAAAATGGTAAAGTTTATCAGAATTTCTAACTTCTGTGGTAGTCCCCCCTTATCCCCAGTTTCACTTGCTAAGAGGTTTCAGTTATCTCAGGTTAAGTGCAGTCCTGAAATAGTAAGTGGAAAATTTCAGAAATGAATAGTTCATAAGTTTTACATTGCATGCCATTATCAGTAGTGTGATGAAATCTTAAGTTGTCCCTCTGTCCTGCTTGGGTGTGAATCAAGCTGCCTGCCTGTTAGGCACTTATAGACAACTAGGTTATCAGATCAGTTGTTGCTGTATTACAGTACTTGATGTTCAAGTCACCCTTATTTTATTTACCAATGGCCCTGATGTGCAAGAGTTGTGATGCTGGCAATTTGGATAAGTCACACAGAAGCTGTAAGAGATTCTTTTAAGTAAAAAGGTGTGTATGTGTTTGTAGGTATAAGGTTTGGTATTATCTGCATTTACTGAAAGTCTTGGAACGTATGTTCCATGGATAAGGGGAAACTACTGTATCTCAGACTTGCTCCACGCTCAGACAATTTGGTTTCAATTATCCATGGGTAAAGAACAGTAGGCAAAGAAAGGAACCCACTGTGTATGTATTAAACAAAAACCAAATTATAAAGAACCAGAAATACACAGAAAATGCTGGGCCCTACTGGAAATCCTCGAGGGTGTGATTCCAGCTGATCCTTATCTCCTAAGGGGTGAACCTGAATGTGTAGCAGGCATCAAGTTGGATCCCACTCCCTCTTCAATCCTCACTCTATTCAGCCCTGGTCTCCTTTCAGGAGCTTAGCCTACTTTGCTCTAAAGCTATTGACTTAGGATTCCTATACAGAAAACTTTCTGCATTCACAAACATGGATTAGATTTGAGTTTACTGAATCTGGAAACTACATTTAAAACTTCTCTGTAACATTCACAGCACCTATGACATTCATAGCCTGGAAGAGAATTAGGATTATTAGCTGAACAATCGCACTGACCAGTAGAATAAGTTGACTTCACAGGAACTTTCTCTGACCTCACCCATACTTCAGCTCACATGCTCCTGGAATGCTGCTTGAGAATGCAATGTGGGGAGAGCACAGCTTAGAGCAAACAGTGCTATCCATAATAATTATGATGGCAATGTCACCAATAATAATTTCTAGAATGACTTTCATTGAGTGCTTCCTATGGCCAGGTGCTATTATGCACATTATCTCATTTAATCCTTATGAAATCCTCAGGGGTAGATGCTACCTTATTGTCCTTATTGACCTTTTACACACAAGAAATCTCAGGCTTTTGGAGATTCAGAAATCAGAAGGAAAAACAGCATTTCTCCTGGTCCTGTGGTCTTTCTCAGCTGTAAGGATGAGTCAGGCATAGAGTGGAAGCTTTGAGACATGCATTTGGTTACAGATGATGGTTGTTCCCAACAGAGGGACTAGAGTATCGCTGGTTCTTTCCTCTGGGTTCACTTAAACCATCTGGATTGACCAGAGTCTCATTCTATCTCCAGGGAGGAGATTGATGCCTGAGATTATTCATTATTGGTCTGTACTTCAGTGTGCAGATATAAGGAGTTCCCCTGAGGCTTTACTCCCAGAGCTATGCTTTTCATAAAATAGTCATAATTGTGGACTTTGTTTTACTTTCATCTTTATCTTTCTCCTTCTTATGAAGAAAGCTTTTTGACAAATATTGGCAATAAAATTCTTCACCAAAATCATTTTTATATTTAACCAACTCACTTATATTTAATATCCTCCAAGTAGGTAGGCTAAAAATAACTTCCTACTCTCTCCACTTCTAGGTGATTGCCACCTTTTTTTTCCATTCAAAATGACAGAAAATACCAGAGCTCAGCAGCAATGTTACTTCTAGAGGCTTGTTGGAACTCCACACACATGTACCCCTGACAGATACAATAGGGATTAATGAGCCATGACTAGAAGTTTGATTTTTCTGTCAAGTGTTCCCATCCGTTTTTAATAAACAGAAGAACAACATAAACTCCATTGTCTGCTCTCCTCAGTTTCAACCCAGCCAGTTGCTCCTGGTACCAAGAGTGCTGAGTTGAGTTATGATTCTAAACTGCTAACAAATGCTTTTACGAGCCCCTTTCCTTGGCTACTCTGGTGACTGACTTTGCTTCCCTCAGTTCCATTTCTTTGCCTCTATTCAATATGGGCCACTCGGTGCTTTGCCAGGGAAAACCATCAAGTGTAGTATCACATTTACAACAAAATGGCTTCAATTTATTGTCACTGGTGTAAAAATGCAAAACACCCACTGTTTTCCCGGTAAGTCATGCTGTGTACTCTTTTGCAAAGGGCTGTCTCCTGTGATGACTAGACATTGAGCCAAGGTACAGGGAACTTAACAGTAGCAGATGGTGAGAAGCAGGTATGATCACAGAGCAATGCCTGATATCATGACACTCATCCTCAGTTTTGATAAAGTCATCTTTTGTTTTCATGAAATACTTATTCTTACCCAAAATATTCCTTTTGTCTATATTCACTGAGAAACTGTGTGACTTGGGAAAGGAGATGTTCACACTGTAAAAATGATTAGGATTAAGAATATTTTTCTTTTTTTCTTTGGTTTTGCAAAACACACTAGAATTTATGTGGGACATTTCTTTATTTCCTGAGATAGTTGTTCAAAAAGACCAGCTGCCTAAACCAAACTGACCACAGGATGTCACTAGTGTTCCATGAAAATTCCATGCAAAGGGCATTTACCTGGTAATGCAAAACTTGTTTCTTAAAGAAGAAAGGTCAAAGCACGTATGTAGAGCCACACTTACAATTTCAAATGGAATCTGATTTTGCAGAGACAGCCTCTGCTTCATCACATAAAATCACAACAGATATGAACAGAGGTTGTCCTTGAAGAAGTGCCACATACCAGTATAGCCACTAAACTTAACAGCCCAGAGCTGCTATTTAATTGCCCCTGAAGGGAAGTCACCCTGAGGTGAAGGTAATAACCAATACCAGATCTAGTATTTTTTACTTTAATTTTCTTTGAAAGCTTCATGCTCAAGCAATGGGGTGACCAATATATAACAGAATTATATGCTGCTCAAATACCTTCTTAGGACTAGGTATTCAGTAAATCTCCAAAAATAAGAGTCTAAAAGAGCCCAGGAGAGAAACATTTGAAAGGGACATGAATAGACATTTAACTTTATTAAGCAAAGAATTTAAAAAACAGGGATCAGTTAAATAATGAGCCCAATCCTCTCTTGCACTAAGGCAGGGGTAACACAGAAATGGTGCAAAAAGGTAGTCAGAGGTAAGGTGGTGGGGGGACAGATCACAGAAGACAACATGGTGGGAAGCCCAGTACCCATCAGTCACTGACTATTACAGAGGCAGAGTGTGAGACTCTGTTTGCAATACATTTCTTGTCTCTTCATGAATTCATAGGTCACGAAATTCTCCATGAAACACATAGTGACTGGGTCAAGCCAGCCAAAAACCAATGCAGCCTATCTGTTCTTTTCTGGCCTAGATGCACCTGGTTCCAGAGGATTCCTGTTGGCTTCTGCTATCAAAGCTTTGTGAATTGAGTGAAGAAGTAGATTACTACCCTTATCAGTTCCACTGGTGTTATCATAGTCTTCACCTTTGCCAGATGGTAGTATGGCCACAGTTTGGGAGAGTTTACTCTTTATGAGGAAATAGCCCACGGAGCTTTGTTTTAGGAATGGTGTATCAAGACTTTTCATGGAGACTGTTTTCTTGTTCTTTCCTTTGTCTATCTGTGTGTACAAATTTGAACTTCTGTTATTTTAAAAAACTTAATGTAAGCAATGCTTTTATTGGTATGGAGGCTATGTCCCAAATTATGTCCCCCCACTCTCTGCAAAATTTATGTGTTGAATTTCTAACCCCAAGTACCTCAGAATGTGACTGTATTTAGAGATAAAGTCTTTTAATTAAATTAAAATGAGGTCAAATGGGTGGGCGCTCATCGAATGTGACTTGTGTGTTTATAAAAAGATTAGGACACAGATACACACACAGGGGGAGACTGCTACCTACAACCTAAGAACAGTGGCCTAGGAAGAAACTATCCTGCTGACAGTTTGCTCTCAGACTTCCAGCCTCTACATTTGTGAAGAAATAAATTCCTGTTGTAAAGAAGGTGAAGGATTTAGTCAAAGAACACATATGAAGTATCCATGGACATGGACAATGGTGTGGGGATTGACTATGGAAGTGGGAGAGTGGGCTGGGTCGGGGGGCAAAGGGGGAAAAACTGGGGCAACTGTAATAGCATAAATAATAAAATATTTTTTAAAAACACAAAATAACTAAATAATAAAAAAAGACCCCAGTCTGTGGTAATTTGCTGTAACAGCTCTAACACACTAATATAGAGGCTAAGGTATCTCAGCTTGATAATAACTAGTTATGTAGTACCAAGCACATGTTCTTTAATTAAATGCAGTTCCTATCTTAATAATAGTGGCTGTCACCAACTGAGAACTTGGTCAGTGCTGTGCAGTTTGTGGGAGACTTACATATATCAATTAGCACATGCAGCTGTCGGGGTTGTTATTCCCTCTTTTCAGATGAGAAAACTGAGCTGACAAACCCACCCTGTCAGACTCCATGGTCCAGACTCAATCACGAGAAAGAGTGAGGCATCTTGCAAACCAAGGGGAGGGAGGATCACAAAAAGGGGGGCTTGGTTGAAAAGAGGTTGTGGCACTTTCTTCACAGTCCTGTTTTATCCATGAATTTCAGACAAAATATTTGAAGCTTGTGTTGGTAAATTTTGAACAGGATCTACCTGCCATGAGGAATACATTGGTTACCCAGAATCAAGCTGGAGGTCCACTTTTTTAATCAGAGAATCACCTTTTTCTCTCTTTTTTTGGACACATTCATACCTACAGGTGGAACCTTCTGGATCACCAAACATCACCAATTCCCTGTGGATTGCATTGAAAAAACCAGACTGAACAGGAGTGAACAGGGCAGAGTCAGTATTTGGTGAGTGGAGTCAGTGCCTGGAGCACTCGCCTGGATGCTGGTGAATCCATGATTCACATGAAATCAGAGAACTGTGGTACTGGATGGACCTTATAAATCCTCTGGTCCCCTTAATTTATGGCTCCATTATAGCACTTATTTCAGTCTGGACCAATTTAGCGTGTGCTGTGGTGTGGGTATGAGCTTGCCCCCCCCCCACCCCCAGAAAGGGTTCCCCATTATGCCCTTGGGTCTCACTCTACACAGCAAATACTAGAGTCCCTGAGAAGCCAAGTGTGGTGTTCTCCTCCTCAGGCTGTGGTGGAAACTGGGGCTTTGCCCCCGAGTTTGAAACTTGCCTGAGTTTACATAGTTAGTGGTTGGACCAGCCTACAGGCTGGCTTGTCTCACAGCCCAAATGTTTTTTCTACTACAACACACAGCCTTATACAAATATCTGAATTTATTTATAAAAAAAGATAAGCTCATAGACAATTATTCTAAATACAAAAGATGTTGCTACTCTAAGAATGGATTCACTGTGACAGCTCCTTTAAATAGGAGGCTCCCCTGTGTATTAGAAATATGATTGGCTTTACAGAAATTCAGTTTATAACTCTTTACAGCTCACATATTTTGTAAAGTGATTCAGAACATACCAAGTGGGTTAAATAGTCACACTCCAGAGAGTTGTCTCAGGTCAGCATCAAGGGTCCATGAGGAAGGGCTGGACTTCATTTCTCTCAGATTTGAGGGTGCTTCATTTACAGTAAGCACTGTGCTCAGTGCCCATGGGCATTGTGCCTTATCGCAGTCTGGGGAGGTAAGAACCAAGATCTAGCAGGGTTATGTAATGTGCTCGAGGTCAGGTGCCTCACTGATGCAGGCACTGTGAGCTTCACAAGAAAACAGGGGCATTAGCTTGAATATGAACTTGAAATTAAAAAATAAAAAAAATAGCAGCTAGATATTTATTGACTTACAACAGAGAAAACATATGGACCTATGGAATTGTTTAATAATTGGGAGCTACTTTCATATTTGAGTTTGGCATGGTTTTGAGGGGTCAGTCAATAGGAAAACAGGCTTATTTTCAAGTCAGCTGCTGTGTTTACAAGGCGATGCCATCATTCTGTTGTGAGAAGAAGCAGATAAAATAGGTGCAATTTAAACATTTTAGAACTAATTTATGTATAAAGTGAAATGTTAAAAAGTCCATACAGTTTCGATAATTGTTGGGTACTAAAAACATCCCATTTTAGAGATTAGAAAAATATTCAGGTCATTATTCATTCAACTCAACCATTTAATTACATAAATGTCTTTTTCAAGGTACTCTATATAGTCTCAGAGGAAATGTGTGAGTGCTCTATGCCGTGTCTTCTTTATAATAATAATAAGGAAAAAGTAAATACGATTTGGTGTTTAAATAAGTTTTCCTCTTTTCCTAAACCACCTGGGCCTTCATTTTGCTTAATTAATCTGTTCATTGCCAGTGAGTGTCACCTCTCTGAAATGCTTTGGGATACTTAGATTTCCTGGCGTACAAAAGAATGGTCTGTGTGGTATGATCCTGGATTGTATGAAAGAGATTTGATGAGCTCTTGGGGCGTCTGCCTGTTGTAAGCATCCACAGTGTATTACTTTCTGTGGCTGGATTCACCAGCACACGATTTATAAAATCACAAAGCACAGTGCAATGTTGCCCATTGGATGTGTGGCTCTTTTTTGCGGTGGCCTACTCTTGTGTTGGGTATTAACTTCTGTAACTGAATATTTAAGTCTAGTAACTTGCTTGGTTTTTCATGTTCTTCTTACTGCACAGAGCAGCTTCTACTCAGTAAGTCCTTCCTCTCTTCCTTCGGCTGTGTGTGTGTGTGTGTGTGTGTGTGTGTATCTGCCCATGGTTCCCTCCATAGATGCCATCCCTGGTAGGAGAAGCCTGAAGCCAGGGTGGGTTGGAAGATGAAATCAGGGGCGAAAGGTGTGGGTGAAAGCAGGGGCGACTGCCTTCCTTTGATGCCTTTCCTAGTAAGATGCTCTGACTAATGAAGAGAGGGGCTGGGTGTCTCCTTTTCAGAGACTGAGCCCATTACCCTCGTGGTTCCCACTAGCTTGTGGGCACCCAGCCTGCTTCCCAAATGGATGACTTCTGGCTCACTGAGTCACACCATCCTGGTGCCAGTGGCCAGGAATAACCTTGCTTTTGTGTATATTTATTTTATTTTGAATTTCTCTACCCTGGTTCTTTCCACCTCCAAACCCTAGCCCCTGCTCACCAGCCCCATGTGGTGTTGTTTCTTGAAACGTTAGATTCTTTCTTCCTGTGTACCCCTCCAGTTCTGGAAGCATTTTGTTTCTGTACTGCTTTGTGAAGCTGGTGCTGAGTCCGGATCCTTAGGGCTCTAAAGGAGAATTAATTATTAAACAGGAAGGGAGCAGTACTTTCAGCAGGCGCCAAGTAACTATACTTAAACTGCGACCTGGCACTGTTTTTCCCACCCTTGTGCTGCGGTTTGCTGAAGGCAACTGGAGATTTTTATTCTAGTTTTAATCAAACATTTCTGTAAGTTTTCAGACAGTTTAGATTTGGCAGCAAGGGGCTGAGCAGTCAGTCTTCATCACCTCCTGACCATTTGGGCCAAAAAAAAAAAATTAAAATCAGAAGTTCTTTCCCAGCTCATAAATCAGTGTGAAAGTGCCCACTCCCAAGTGTCTCTTTTCCTGAGAAGAGGTTGGGATTTTTCTCTCAAATATATTTATGTATGTATATGTAATATACTTTATCAATTAGTTCCTATTTGTGGAGGATGGTGCTTTTCAAATAAAATCATAAGAACATTGTCTTTTTTGCCTTATGATTGTTAAAATTGTTGCTTTAATTTAGGGGCTACGCTGAAGATATCAAACCTTGTATTGAAAAATACTAATGAAGACACACTGCAAAAATTCTTAATTTCCTGAGTCTAGGCATTGATTCTTTTCAGGCATTCACAACTCACAGGAATTGCTGGGTCCACTGGGTCTGGACGTACTCTCAGAGCTGCTTGAATGAGACAGTGGCAGTGTTTTCTAGAGAAACCCAAGCCTATATCAAAGGTATCAAAGTAATAGCCTGAAAGAGCCAGCTGCCCCCATGCGGGGCTCCCCATTTGATTTCCATTGGGCCTTTCCCAGTCTCAGCTGACTGGCTTTCCACAGGAAGCTTGATAGGAAGTGTGCTCAGCTCCATTAAGTCTCAGCCTGTGGCTGAACGGCAGTGTAGGCCTTGGGGGTGGGAGGGAGGGAGGTCTATCTGGGTGCAGCTGGGTGCGTAGGCAGAAGCATGAAGCCTCTTCAAGAGGAAAGAGAACAAAGATTTGGTTAAAAATTTAGATTCATGCATATAAATTCAGATCAGGGAAAAAAATAGTGAGCCCAACACATGCAACTGTCTTGCAGTCCTCCCAGTTGGCTTATGAAGCACTGTGCGTATAAGAATGCTTCAGGACTGAGCACATACAGCCCTTTGCAATGTGTTTGCCGTATACATCCTTTCTATTCTCAGAACTTTGTTAAAAAAAAACCAGGGGATGTTCTGTGAGCCTTGCTATACAAATATTATTTCTAAATTCTTTCCCTTTAGAGATTCAAAAAATGTTTTTGAGCTCAAAATTCTTTTTAAAAATATATATAATTTTTACTTTATGTGTATTACCTACATCTTAACTGTATGATTTCATTCAGCCAATTAGTTTAATTACAATAAACAAAAATGTGAGACCCATTGGTTTATTTAAAATGATTAGGTAGAGGAAGCCTGATAAATGTACACTTCTAAGAATTTAACTAAACTCAAAACTTCAACATCTCCCATATTTTCCCTAAATCACCAACTTTTTCAGTGGCTTGTGTTTTCTCACTGTATCACCTCCTCACCTCCGCATGGAGGCTGTTGTGGGTCTCCCATTCTCAGGATGTCATGCTGGTCATATTATTTAAGATTCAATAATGGCCAGTCTGTAATCATTATTCTTCTCACTATAATAAATAACTTAAAACCCAGATTAAAAGTAACATTCATCATCACCAATATTTGGAAAGAGTGTTTATTATTAAATGGATAACTTGTGTACATTTTGATTCATTCTTCATGTCCCATTTTCTTTCCAGAAACTATATTACGAGCTGATTTTAAAATTAAGTGATATGGTTTCTGGTTTTTGACAAAGCAAAGATTCTAGCTCTTTTTTTTGAAAATAGATGAATACTCCTATCTCTCATCCATGGAAAGTTTGTAATACAAACTTCACAAAAATACTTCATTTAAAATAAGTTCTCAGAAGCTGGCTTATGTCTTCTATATTTAGATATTAAAGCACACTGGAAAAGTGCTTTCACTGACTTGGAAAGTATAAGTAGCCAAGAAAAATAACAGCATGTAAACAGAAAAATAAAATGAATACGGAGCATGTCAGATATACATGTATTGCTTTTTCAATACCTTTTATTCCCTCTAGCTTTAAGGATGACTCTAAAAATATTGTGTATATAAACTAACAGTTTCCTGAGTATTTTCTACCTTTGGCCACCAGAAAGAAAGTTAGGAGATATATATTTTGGTATAATTTATGTCAAATATGAGAAATATTTACTTAATATGTCATCACCCGAGCATTTAGTTGTCACCTTTTGTTACTTGATATTCCAAACCACCAGTGCCCGGCAGTGCTTCTCCATCTCAGGAATGGCTCCGATTCTTGGGAGAGCCCAGCCGGCCTGCCAAGCCATCCACCATCTCTGCAGGTGTATGGGCTGCAGCCCTAGGCAAGACTGTTCCTGCCTTCCACAAAGGTCTCAGAGCCCTGGCTCAGCACAGATGGTTCCAATTTGAGGCCTACACTCAGCGCTGGAGTTGTATTGAGTTTCTTCCCTGAAACCAACAAAACCTGCTTCAGCATTTTGCTTGGATTAAAATATTTGTCCCTTTTTTCACAGGGCAGAAGGAGGACTCCTGAAGCCTCCGAAGGAAGGAAATCATTACAGGGCCTACAGAAGTAGGTCATGTGCGACAGCTGCTCATCGTTTAAGAGGAAGAAACACGGGACCTCAAACCTGGAACACAGCTCTTTCAAAATGCTGTGAGCAGCCCAAGAAAAACATCCTCCCGAGGCTTATCTAATAACCATGATCTGTAATCGTCTCAATGTGTGCTCATGTTTCCTTCGCCGTTTGCACCTATTTTCCTGAGCTAACGAGATACTGAAACAGAACACAAAGAAATTTAATGAAGGGGATTTAATAGTTTGTGTTAAAGCTAATATGGTCCATTAGAAGCTGTCATTTTTTATAAACAATATGATATGTTTCCCTCTTTTTTGATGTAAAGTCATTCCGTGCAGGACCTGGAAACACTCAGTAATGATCTGTAGAACATGCATGAAAGACAGTTAAAGTGCCACTTAAAAAGTCTGTTTTCCTCACATATTTGGTTTCTTGTTAAATAAACTTATAAGGATAATACATGTGTAAGCATATGCTATATTATAAAAAATAACACATGTTTGTATTTCATTAAAAAATCAAAGAACAGACATCTTATAAGTGTTTGGGGCTTTTATAAGCTTGGGGAATATCAGAAGTGATTAGTTAAATTAGGACCACACTTTCTGTCCTTTAGTTCATACTATATAGTAATAGGAAAACCACTATTTTGTGGTAGAGAACATAAAATTAATAGTTCACAGTGCCATTAAAGGCACAATGACAAACTTTAAAAGCTGTAAATAGAAAATAGTATGTTCTGCTCTGATTCAGGTATTTTTAGGAATTTATTTTTTTATTGGCAGCAGGCACTAGGCAGAGACAAAGCTTGGGGACTTATATACCTTTTAAAATGAACTGAATATACTTGAGAAAATAAAATCTGCTTGACTCTGACTTTGTAACATTTCCTCTGTGCACTGAGGGAAACGGGTGGGGAGGGATACAGATTAAAATTATTCTAGTTATTCTTGTAGACTTGAAAGCTTCTGTGAGAGTTTTGAGGAGTAGCCTCAGGCAGAACTTGCTATCAATGAAGGCCAGGAACAAAAAACATTTAAAAGCAGATTACAAATCCTTCCTAACAAAGCAAAATCAAATCACAGATCGATAAGTGCAGCTGGGTTTAAATTGTTTCCTTAAAAGGGCTTTAAAAACTTTTTTGAATGATAGGCTGGAGGCTGAACCTTTTATGCTTTGGAGCAAGCTTGTTCTGGAAAAGTCTTTCCCCCCTCATTCAGGGGGTCTCTCTTGGGATGAGTCAGAGTTGCTCTCTTCTTGCTTAACATGGGCTCCATGGCTGGAAAAGGCTGGCAATGTGATATCCAAGAAAGGGAAAGATGTTCTTTGATGTATGTCAAGCGCTCTAAGATATTTTAGCTACTAGTCCCAATAGCATAGCTGAGTTCCTGTGGTCAACTGTGAGCTCTTTGTGAAATGCCCAAGCTAGGGTGGATATTATTGCTCTAAAATCAACTTGGAAATTATAGAAAATCCTCAATAAAGAAATACCCCAGACACTAGGTCATTTAAGCTCAATGACAGAAATGTGCAGGGTAGACTGTGGCTTGCTATCTAGATGAAGGCCATGCCCAGGCTGAGGAGGCATACCTCCCAGCATCATACTGAACTCAGATGCCTAGCTCTTTAGTGACTCAATTCAAATTTGGGTTTTAAAAACAAGGGGAGAAAGAAAAGAAAGAAAACCAATGAGACAGTGGTGTTCAATTTATTCACATATGTTCCAAATGGCACACAGTTAAGCAAAAAGGATTCTGGTACATTTTAAATTATTTCATTATCACCAGACAAAAATTGAAAGATTGTCCAGATGCTATTGGTAAGATAGAAAAATAAGATTAATTTTAGGAAATAATACCACAAATGATTGCCTATGCCTATATACAGCCAAGACTGACCTAGGCGATCTTTTGAAGTTAGGATTATTTTCAAATCAGCTTATAAAAAAGAAAGGTTGAGATTAGGTAGAAAAATTTGATGTTGGCCTGGCTCCCTGCATCTGTCAACATCACTTGACTGGGGTGGATCATAATTTTAGCAGAAGAAGAAGTGGGCAAGAAGGTAAAGGGAGGCTCTGGTAGCCCAAATTTCACCATTCTGAGCAGTGGGGTTGGCTGCCTAGCCAGTGCCACTCTGGCAGACCGCGTCACACACACAAGCGTGTATGGAGAATGGGGAAGCCATCATGCTTGGGTCACAGATCGACTCCCTCCCTTCTCCTGGACTCCTCCTCCCCCACAACATTCACTTTGAAGCCAGGCATCCTGCCCTATTGCAAGTGCCCTGGACATTCTCATCTGAAGAAAGCTTTCTTTTTTCTGAGAGCTCCTCTGTTGCTCTTGTGGAAATGTACCTCTTGCCGAAAAAGCTGCTTTACCATCTGTTTGTGGATGTATGTGTGTCATGCTTCTAAGAAGATGGTAAGCTCCCTGAAGGTCAAGACTATAAAGTCTTTATATTTCTGCTTGAGGCTATAATGTCCCATTGCTCTGTAAAAATCAGTCTATTGTTAGATGGTTAATAAGGAAGCTGAAAATAGATGCCATTAACAAGCTCCAAAAAGGCATAGGACAGGTGAATGCTTACAGAAGAACTCAGCCTGTTTTGTGATATAACTTTTGCAGGTATCACTCAAAGCAGCCTCTACCTATGAAATAATAGAAGCAAAAAGCCTGTTCAGAAAAACCAATGTCCCCTTTACAGCACCACAGATCCCTACACAACTTCCTCCAGAAATCCATGGTAAGGGTGAACTCTCACTCCTCTTTCCAGGAAAAGCTCTCTGTCATGCCATCCCTTTCCTCTAGTAGGTTAAGACCTTCCACTATTTGGCAAAAGAAGTAACTCTCATTTCCCTGTAAGTATTTGAGTTTTATATGCAGGCTGGATAATTTTCATTGACTTTTGGTATGACAGTTACTTTCAGCTCCTCAACATTTATTTGTTCTTCATGATAAATGCTAAAAGACACATTAGTTTCTTGTCCAATGTATTATCTGACCTACCTTGTAACCCTGGGATACAGTGTTTTCAACAACCCCAGCTTCTTTTTGTGCTGCACTTGCTCATTCTGGCCTAGAAACTTTTTCTTGTGTCTCTCTGGAATCTCTCCAACCTGTAACATTTTACCTCTTCCAAAACCAATTTTTTTGTTTCATTTAAGTAAAAACTATAGTAAAATACTGGTACTCATCAGTTAAATAATCCTTCTGAAACAAAAATTGTTTAATCAAATTTAAGACTACTTTATTTGATGACAAGCTATATTATTCATTTCACTGTATTTCTAGAAGCTCTCCAAATAAAGTTGAATATAAATCTGATTTCTCAACTTTCAGAGGTCTTCTTGGTTCTCAAATGTCCAGTTCTTCAGTTTTACCATATTCATCTACTTATCTGGAACCAGAGCTGTGTGTGAGTGTGTGTATGTTCATGGCACATGTGTACACAATTTAATTTGTGGACCGTGAACTCCTGTAGGAGGATAAGAATATGTCCTTTATCATCATCACCTTTGTTATTGTTTTGTTTATCACGGATCCTAGTCTCACTGAATACCTATGTAGATCACAGAAGTCCTTCATTCAATATTGTCAAATTACTGTTAATTTTTTAAATTCCTTTTTGGAAAGATTTTATTTATTTACTTTTAGAGAGAGGGAGAAGGAAAGGGAAAGAGAGGGGTGAAACATGAATGTGAGAGAGATACCCCAATCAGTTGCCTCTTCCATGCCGCCAATCAGAGAACCTGTCTGGCACCCAGGTTTGTGGCCTGAATGGGAATTGAACCAGCAGCCTTTCAGTTTGCAGGCCAGCACTTAATCCACTGAGTCACATCAGTCAGAGCTAATTTCTTCTTTTATTTAAGTGAAATTCTCATAACACCAATAAAAACTTTACCTGGGGAAGGAAGAAAAAATAGAACATGTCCACAAAAGCACTCCAGTTCTGAATAGTTCAACTGCATAGTATGCACATTTAATAAGAAAGCCTATTTTTTTAAAAAAAGAATTAATGAAGAAATGAGTTTTTTAATTTAATTTTAGATTTTATAGGAGCCATATTGAAAAAAAACATATGAACTAATATTAAGAATACATTTTAATTAACGTGAGCAGAAATATTTCAAAATGTAATCAATGTAAAATATTATTAATTAAATATTCTGCATATTGGGGAGTCTTCAAAATCTTGTATGTTTTATACTTAACCAATTCAGACTAACCTCTCAATTCAGACTAACCACACGTGGCTGTACCTAACTGTAATGGATAGTGGAATCCAATAATATATTTTTTTTATTTTAATCATTGTTCAAGTAGTTTTCTCCCCCCTACTCCCATTCCAGCCCACCCACCCAACCCTCTCCCCTTCCCCCCATTACCCCCTACCCCTAGTTTTTGTCCATGTGTCCTCCAAATTTGTTCCTGTAAACCCTACCCATTCCCCCCTGAAATTCCCTCTTCTCTCCCCTCTGGCCACTGTCAGACTATCCCTTATTTCAGTGTCTTTGGTTATATTTTGCTAGTTTTTTTTTGTTTTGTTGTTTAGATTCCTGTTAAAGGTGATATCATGTGGTATTTGTTGTTCACTGCCTGGCTTGTTTCGCTTAGCATAATGCATTCCAGCTCCATCCATGCTGTTGCAAAGGGTATGAGCTCCTTCTTTCTTTCTGCTGCATAGAGTTCCATTGTGTAAATGTACCATAGGTTTTTTTTTTATTTCAATCATTGTTCAAGTACAGTTTTCTCCCCCTACTCCCGTTCCAGCCAACCCACCCAACCCTCCCCCCTTCCCCCCATTACCCCCCACCCCTAGTTTTTGTCCATGTGTCCTCCAAATTTGTTCCTGTAATCCCTACCCATTCCCCCCTGAAATTCCCTCTTCTCTCCCCTCTGGCCACTGTCAGACTGTCCCCTATTTCAGTGTCTTTGGTTATATTTTGCTAGTTTTTTGTTTTGTTTTGTTTTGTTGTTTAGATTCCTGTTAAAGGTGATATCATGTGGTATTTGTCTTTCACTGCCTGGCTTGTTTCACTTAGCATAATGCTTTCCAGCTCCATCCATGCTGTTGCAAAGGGTATGAGCTCCTTCTTTCTTTCTGCTGCATAGAATTCCATTGTGTAAATGTACCATAGTTTTTTGATCCATTCATTTACTGATGGGCATCTAGGTTGCTTCCAGCACTTAGCTATTGTAAATTGTGCTGCTATGAACATTGGGTGCAAAGGTTCTTTTGTATTGGTGTTTCAGTGTTTTTAGGATATAGTCCCAGCAGTGGAATTGCTGGGTCAAAAGGCAGATCCATTTTTACTTTTCTGAGGAAATTCCAAACTGCTTTCCATAGTGGTTGTGCCAGTCTGCAGTCCCACCAACAGTGCACTAGGGACCCCCTTTCTCCACAGCCTCTCCAACACTTGTTGTTTGTTGCTTTGTTTATGATGGCCATTCTGACTGGTGTGAAGTGGTATCTCATTGTGGCTTTAATCTGCAACTCTCTGATGGCTAGCGATATTGAGCATTCTTTCATGTGTCTTTGGATTTTCTGTATGTCCTCCTTAGAGAAGTGTCTGTTCAAGTCCTTTGCCCATTTTTTAATTGGGTTATTTGTCTTCTTAGAGTGGAGTCGTGTAAGTTCTTTATATATTTTGGAGATTAAACCCTTGTCTGAGGTATCATTGGCAAATATGTTTTCCCATACAGTTGGTTCTCTTTTTATTTTGATACTGTTTTCTTTAGCTGTGCAAAAGCTTCTAATTTTGATGAGGTCCCATTTGTTTATTCTTTCCTTTATGTCCCTTGCTCTAGGGGGCATGTCAGTAAAAAAGTTTCTGTGTGAAATATCTGAGATTTTCCTACCTACGTTCTCCTCTAGGACTTTAATGGTGTCACACTTTATATTTAAGGCTTTTATCCACCTTGACTCTATTTTTGTATAAGGTGTAAGTTGGTGCTCGAGTTTCATTTTTTTGCACGTAACTGTCCAGTTCTCCCAACACCATTTGTTGAAGAGGCTATTTTTATTCCATTTTATGTTGCTGCTTCCTTTGTCAAATATTAATTGACCGTAGAGGCCTGGGTTTATTTCTGGGCTCTCTGTTCTGTTCCATTGGTCCATGTGCCTGTTTTTATGCCAGTACCAGGCTGTTTTGATTACAGTGGCCTTGTAGTATAGTTTAGTGTCAAGTATTGTGATCCCTCCTACTTTCTCAAAATTGCAGCAGCTATTCGGGGTCGTTTATGGTTCCATATAAATTGTTGAAGTGTTTGTTCTATGTCTGTGAAATATGCCATTGGTACTTTAATAGGTATTGCATTGAATGTGTAAATTGCTTTTGGTAGTATGGACATTTTGATGATATTAATTCTTCCAATCCATGAACACGGTATATGTTTCCATTTGTTTGTGTCTTCCTTGATTTCTCTCCTCAGTGTTATGTAGTTTTCTGAATACAGGTCTTTTACCTCTTTCATTAGGTTTATTCCTAGGTATTTTATTTTTCTTTTTGCTATTTCAAATGGGATTTTTTTTCTTGATTTCTGCTTCTGCTGTTTCATTGTTGGTGTACAGAAATGCCTTTGATTTCTGGATATTGACTTTGTATCCTGCTGTTTTGCCAAATTTACTTATTAGGTCAAGCAGTTTTTTGGTATCCTGCTGTTTTGCCAGATTTATTTATTAGGCGAAGCAGTTTTTTGGTGGAGTCTATAGGATTTTCTATGTACACTATCATGTCATCTGCAAACAGTGACAGTTTTGTTTCCTCCTTTCCAATTTGGATTCCTTTTAATTCTTTTTCTTGTCTGATTGCTAGAACTTCCAGTACTATATTGAATAGAAGTGGTGAAAGTGGACATCCTTGTCTTGTTCCTGTTCTTAGTGGAAAGGATTTTAATTTTTGCCCATTGAGTATAATGTTGGCTGTAGGTTTCTCATATATGGACTTTATTATGTTGAAGAATGCTCCCTCTATTCCCACTTTACTGATTGTTTTTATCATAATTGGGTGCTGTACCTTATCAAATGCTTTTTCTGCATCTATTGATATGATCATGTGGTTTTTGTCTTTGCTTTTGTTTATATGATGTATTACATTTACTGATTTGCAAATATTGTACCATCCTTGCATACCTGGAATGAATCCCACTTGGTCATGTTGTATGATCTTCTTAATGTACCGTTGGATGCGGTTTGCCAGTATCTTTTTGAGGATTTTAGTGTCAATGTTCATCAGCAATATTGGCCTGTAGTTTTCTTTCTTTGTGGTGTGTTTATCTGTTTTTGGAATTAAGATGATGTTGGCCTCATAAAAAGAGTTTGAGAGTCTTCCATCTTTTTGGATTTTTTGAAATAGTCTGTGAAGGATAGGTGTTAGTTCTTCCTTAAATGCTTTGCAGAATTCTCCTGTGAAACCATCTGGTCCAGGGGTTTTGTGTGTTGGGAGTTTTTTGATTACTGCTTCAATTTCTTATGCTGTTATTGGTTTGTTCAGGCTTTCTCCTTCTTTTTCATTGAGTCTGGAAGATTATATTTTTCTAGAAATTTGTCCATTTCATCTAGGTTTTCAAATTTCTTGGGATACAGTTCTTCATAGTAATTTCTTACAATCCTTTGTATTTCTATGGTATCTGTTGTAATCTCTCCTCTTTCGTTTCTGACTGTTTATTTGGATCTTGTCTCTTTTTTTCTTGATGAATCTGCTTAAAGGCTTGTCAATTTTGTTTATCTTTTCAAAGAACCAGCTGTTGGATTCATTGATCCTTAGTATTGTGCTTTTAGTCTCTATGTCATTTAATTCTGCTCTGATCTTGGTTATTTCCTTCCTTCTACATGCTCTGGACTGTCTTTGTTGTTGTTCCTCAAGTTCTTGTAGATGTAGGGTTAGGTTGTTTGTTTGAAACGTTTCTAACTTTTTTAGGTGGGCCTGTATCGCTGTAAACTTCCCTCTCAGGACTGCCTTGGCTGTGTCCCATAAGTTTTGGGTTGTTGTGAGTTCATTTTCATTTGTTTCCAAAAACCGTTTGATTTCTTCCCTAATATCATTCTTGACCCATTCATTGTTTAATAGCATGCTGTTTAATCTCCATGAATTTGAGTGTTTTGGGTTTTTTTCCTTGGGGCTGGTTTCTAGTTTCAGTCCCTTGTGATCTGAGAAATTGCTTGGTATGATTTCAATTTTTTTGAACTTGTTGAGGCTCCTTTTGTGTCCTATCATGTGGTCAATCTTTGAAAATGTTCCATGTACATTTGAAAAAATGTGTATTTAGCTACTTTGGGGTGGAGGGTTCTGTATATATCAGTAAAGCCCATTTCATCTAGGGTATTGTTCGATGCCACAATATCTTTGTTGATATTTTGTTTGGAAGATCTGTCCAGTTTTGACAGTGGGGTGTTAAAATCCCCCACAATAATTGTGTTGCTGTCAATATCTTTCTTGAAGTCCTCTAAGATTTTCCTTATGTATTTGGGTGCTCCTATGTTAGGTGCATATATATTTACAATATTTATGTCTTCTTGGTGGATTCTTCCCTTGAGTATTAAGAAATGACCTTCTGGGTCTCTCTTTATGGTCCTTTTTTGGAAGTCTATTTTGTGTGATATGAGTGTTGCTACACGGGCTTTTTTTTCCTGTCCATTTGCTTGGAAAATTTGTTTCCAGCCCTTCACTTTCATCCTGTGCAGATCTTTTATCCTGAGGTGGGTCTCTTGTAGGCAGCATATGTGTGAGTCATGTTTTCTTACCCATTCAGGTATTCTATGTCTTTTCATTGGAGCATTTAATCTATTTACATTTAAGGTTATTATTGGTAGGTACCTATTCATTGCCTTTTATGTACGTGTGTTTGTCTCTCACTCTCTCTTTTCCTTTCTTTCCTTAAAGCAGTCCCTTTAGCATCTCTTGCAGAGCTGGTTAAGTGGAGGTGTATTCTTTTACACTTCTTTTGTCTGAGAAGCATCTTATTTGGCCTTCTATCTTAATTGAGAGCCTTGCTGGGTAAAGTAGTCGTGGTTGCTGGCCTCTGGTTCTCATTACTTGGAATATTTCTTGCCATTCTCTTCTGGCTTGGAGTGTTTCCATTGAGAAGTCAGTTGTTAGCCTTATTGGGGCCCCCTTGTATGTTACTTCCTGTTTCTCCCTTGCTGCCTTTAAGATTCTCTCTTTGTCTTGAAATGTTGCCATTTTAATTATGATGTGTCTTGAGGTGGGCCTCTTTGGATTCCTCTTGATTGGGACTCTCTGTGTTTCCTGGATTTGTGTGACTTTTTGTCTCATCAAATTAGGGAAGTTTTCCATCATCACTTGTTCAACTAGGTTTTCTATCCCTTGTTCTTCTTCTTCTCCTTCTGGTATCCCTATTATACGGATATTATTACATTTCATATTGTCTTGCATTTCTCTTAATCCCTCTTCATTTTTTCTGAGCCTCTTTTCCTTTTCTTGCTCTTTCTGGGTGTTTTCTTCTACTTTGTCCTCTAGCTCGCTGATCCGATCTTCTGCTTCATCGATCCTGCTTTTCATTCCTTCTACTGTGTTCTTCAGTTCAGAAATTGTATTCTTCATTTCCTCTTGGCCCTTGTTGAGAGTTTCTATTTCCTTTTTTATGCTGATGTAGTTTTCATTGAGTTCATTGTAGCTTCCCTGTAGTTTCTCGTAGCTCATTGTGAGCTCATTGAGCTTCCTGACAATCACTGCTTTGAATTCAATATCTGATAGTTGAATTCCCTCTATTTCATTTAGCATTCTTTTTGAGGCTTCCTCCTTTCCTTTCATTTGGGGATTATTTCTTTGTCTTCCCATTGTTTGTGAGACTCTTCTTGTTCGCCTCAGCTTCTTATATTGATCTGTTCTGGCTCCCTGGGTTTATGTTGTGAACTTCTTTAGTAGAATAGCAGTGAGTTTCAGTGGTGCTGTTTCCTTGATCTCCCAAGCTCACTGGTCTTGGGCTGTCATTTAAGTTGGCTTTGTTTTTGCCTTTGGGTTTTGATTGTTGTTGAGTCTTTCTTTGGTGGTTCCTTCCTGACAGCTGGTTAAATGTGGGTCACTCTGTCCACCACCTTCTGTATTTTGTTGTGCTGGTGAGGGCAGGTTGTGTTGAAGCTGGTTCTTCTGTGTGTACAAGGTTTAAAGAAATCTTGTTCAGTTGTTTGTATTGGGTACTGTCTCTACTGTTTAGTTGTATTTCCAGGTAAGTCCTGGATTGAGGTTTGTGTGGTTACTATTCCCTCCTTCACCTTCTTCTGCTGTTATCTGTTAGTGGTTCCTTTGTTGTTGGGTTTCCTCTTCCAGTGGGTATCCTGGTGTTCACCTCCTCCACCTATTCTTTTTTGTCATCAGTTGGAGGGGGAAGGCAAAATGGTTTAAGACAGCAACAGAGAATTCTATGCTATTTACAGTAGTAGCAAGTAGGGAAGATATAGGAGATCCTTTCACTATGTATAGTGTTAACCGTGGTCTTCCACCCAGCTAGCTGATTTTTAGAAAGGATGGAAAGAAGATAAGACTCTTGTTGGGGGAGGAAGGATTGTGAGTTGGATCTATAAAGCAGGGAGGTTGTGGGTGGTCAGATTCTGGGGTAAGGTGAGAGTAAAGGATAGTAAATAGGTGTAGTGTGTGAGAGAATAGAGTTAACCACTACAGTAATAGAGTTCAGGAAACTTTGAAATGGGCTAAGATCTGGGGCGGGGGGTGTTGTGAAGTAATTACAATTGCATGGAACAGCAGTTATTTACAATAATATTATGGCAACATTCATATGGCAGAGTCTATGAGATCTAGGTAACAAGAATAGGGAGTACAGAACATCGAGTAGTGTGCTGATGGGACACAGGTGAGTTAAAGGACAGTAGATTAGTAATACAGTATAGAAAGAGATATCAGGGGAAAGCTGTCAGGTCATACAATAAAACCAGCCTAGCAAAGCAGGCTATACAAAAAGAAGAGGGATGTAAAAATACTGTTAAAAAAAGATGTAGGAACACTGGAAAAATAATAATAATACAAATATGCAATAACTTGCAGGTTCTCTGTAATAGCAGAGTGACATTTATCTCACTGTCCCAGCTGTTGTGATGCCCCTTCTTTGGGTTCAACTTTGGTCTTTTCACAGATCCAGGATTTTGTCTCACTTGTAGGTATTTAGGAAAAAATTTAAAAAAGTAAAAAATAGAAAAGGCAGATGAACGAAGGAAGAAGAGATAAAATTGGAGGACAGGAAGGAGGAAGGAATAAAACAAGAAATCAGGTAAGAGAGGAAAAAGAAATCAAAAGAGAATAAAAACAATAAAACTTAAAAAATTAAAAATTGTTAAAAAAAATAGAATCAAGTTAAAAACTCTCTTGATTTCAAAGTGGCCAAACCGGTTTTTCTGCTCTTGCTTGTTGAGGCAGGCTGAAGGATGATTTGTTTGGCTTTTCTTCCTTGGCCAGAGGAGTTCGCACTGGCTCCTGAGCTTTGGGCCCTGGGTGTGGGAATCAGGTCTTTCCCCAGGGTTTCTGCTGTGGGTTGGTATGCGGGGATGCTCTCCTTGCAGGCGCGCCCCGGCACCCGTGCTCCCGTGCGCGGCTGCGGCCTGTCCGCTGGTGGGCTGGTGTGCAGGTGTGCCGGTGCCTGCGAGCTCACAGCTGGGGAGAAGACAGGCTGGCGCCACTGATCACTTTAGGAGAATTCCCCAAACAGTGTCTGTGTATATTCAGTCCTTCCTCTTGAGAAATTCTT
The DNA here is from genome assembly GCF_004126475.2 of Phyllostomus discolor. Lineage (NCBI taxonomy): Eukaryota > Metazoa > Chordata > Mammalia > Chiroptera > Phyllostomidae > Phyllostomus > Phyllostomus discolor. The sequence continues at coordinate 71,349,884 of NC_040908.2, forward strand.
CCCGTTCAAGCCCGCCGCTCCCCACAGTGGCCTGGCTTCTCTCACCGCCAAAGCTCCAGCCAGACCGGTGACCTTGGGAGTCCGCGTCCGCTGCTCCACTCGGCTCCTCCGGTGTCCACCGCCTCCAAAGCTGCTCACCACCCCCCGTGTGTTTGCCAGCACCTGGATTCCTCCCAGAGCCGCTCAGACCTTGCCCGGCTGGGGAGGGAGCAGTTGACCTGGCTCTCTCCCAAGAACCCTATGGTAAACCCAGCAGTGGCCCCGGGCCTGGGGCTGCAGCCCCGGGACCACACGCTTGTCCTGGGACCCTACCTTGTTGCAGCACTCCCGTTAGGATCTGTTCTTTGTTCTTTCAGTTCTGCCACAATCCTTGGTCCTCTGTTTTCAAAAATGCTGCAATATGTTGGTTGCTTGCCTTTCTACTCCATAGATCGGTCAGGATTTTCTCCCCTGAGCAGAGGAAAGCCGAATCTGCTCCTTCCTACTCAGACGCCATCTTAAATCCCCATGAGTAGTTTTAAATGTTAATTTTGTTCAATGTTTTGAGTTCTGGGCCAAGATGGAAGCATAGGTAGAAACCATTCACTTTCTTGCACAACCAAAAAGAGGATAACAACGAATCTAAAGTCAATAAGCAACTACAAGTGCCAGAAAATCAAACTGCATGGAACTCCCACCACCAAGAAATTAAAGAAAAAGTCAACCAGAACAATGAGACTAGTAGGTGAGGCAGGAGACAGAGCAGGCAGGGATGGCTGAAGGCAAAACTAAGAGTCAGAGTTGATTGTGGACTACAGCAACCACTGTGGTGGGAGAAACTCCCAGTCTCACACAAGAGTGCCTTGGAAAGTGCACTAGAGAGAAGCAGGTGCATTGTTCCCCTCTGGCTTCTCCCCCACAGGCAGCACCAGTGCAGCACAGAGGGTTGCCCTGCCCTGGTGAATACCTAAGGCCCTGCCCCCTTACTACATATCAGCTGTGCCTATACAAAGAAATATGGCTCAAATGAAAAATCCTATGAGAATCCTAAAAGAAGCAAGAGGAAAGGAGAGAGTTACCAACAAAGGAGTGTCTATTAGGCTATGAGCTGACTTCAGAGCAAAACTTCAGAAAGAGAACTAAGCAATGAGGAGACAGTCAGTTTATCTGATGGAGAATTTAAAGCCCTGGTAACCAAAATGCTCAAAGACATGATTGAGCTTAGTCAAAAAATGAAAAAACAAATGAAAGATACTCAAAATGATATAAAGCAAAATACTCAGGGAACAAACAGTGACAGGAAGGAAATGAGGACTCAAAGCAATGATTTGGAACAAAACAGAAAAATTAATATCCAACCAGAACAGAATGAAGAAACAAGAATTTGAAAAAGTGAAGAGGCTTATGAACCTCTGAGACAGCCTGAAACATTCCAACATCTGAATTATAAGGGTGCCAGAAGGAGAAGAACAACAGCAAGAAATTGAAAGCCTATTTGAACAAATAATGAAGGAAACCTTCCCCAATCTGGTAAAGGAAATAGACTTCCAGGAAGTTCAGGAAGCCCAGAGAGTCCCAAAGTAGTTGGACCCAAAGAGGAACACATCAAGACACATCATCAGTAACTTACCCAAGATTAAATATAAAGAGAGAATCCTAAAAGAAGCAAGAGGAAAGGAGAGAGTTACCTACAAAGGAGTGTCCATTAGGCTATGAGCTGATTTCTTGAAAGAAATCTTACAGGCAAGAAGGGGCTGAAAAGAAGTATTTGAAATCATGAAGGGCAAGGACCTACATTCAAGACTATTCTATGCAGCAAAGCTTTCATTTAGAATGGAAGGGCAGATAAAGTGCTTCCCAGATAAGGTCAAGTTAAAGGAGTTCCTCATCACCTAGCCATTATTATATGAAACATTAAAGGGACTTATCTAAGAAATTGAAGAAGATTAGAAACTATGAACAGTAAAATGACAACAAACTCACAACTATCAACAAGTGAGGCTGAAAAAATGAAAAAAAAAAGCTAAGCAAACAACTAGAACAAGAACAGAATCAAAATGGACATCACATGGAGGGATTTTAGTGGGGAGGAGGAAGGGAAGAATGGGGGGAGGAAGGTACAGGGAAGAAGAAGCATATTAGTAGGCATAAAATAGACAGGGAGAGATAAAAATGGTATAGGAAACAGAGGACTTGAAGAACTTATATGTACAACCCATGGATATGAACTAATGGGGGGATGCTGGAGGGTTTGGGGGTACAGGGTAGAGTGGGGATAAAGAGTGAAAATTGGGAAAACTATAATAGCATAATCAATAAAAGCTAATTAAAATAATTTTGTTCAATATTTCTAATTTAAAAAGGTTTTGAAGTGGATAATGGTATAGTTTGTCATCAGATAATGTAGTCTCAAGTTTAATTAAAGCATTTTTTTGTGCCATGTTACATAAGGGTTATTTGAGCACTGTTTATCAAAGACATCAATCAAGTTTTTTATTTTTTGTAAGTATAGACAGAATTAACTTAATTCTTTTATTTAAACTCCCTAGGAATTGGACTAACACACACACAAAATTAGAAAAAATAAAGGGCATCACCATTTGTCTCACATTCAAGGAAACTCACCTTCTTCAGGAAATAAAGAAGTTTTCTTTGTTTTAGTAAACTGGAGATTTCTAACATCTCCAATTCTTCTTTTAAAGATTTTATTTATTTATTTTTGGAGGGGGAAGGGAGGAAGAAAGAGAGAGAGAGAGAGAAACATCAATGTGCGGTTGCTGGGAGCAGTGGCCTGCAACCCAGGCATGTGCCCTGACTGGGAATCGAACTTGCAATGCTTTGGTTCACAGCCCACATTCAATCCACTGAGCTATGCCAGCCAGGGCAGGAAATAAAGAATTTCTGCATGTCTGGATAAGATATCAGAAAAGAAAATGTAATCATACACAGGGATGAGGGGGAGCTAATGTGCTCCCACCAGATATCCTGGAAAGGCTTTTGATTTTGATTTTTGAAATTTACTTAGATATACGAAGGTCCAGAAAAAAAGTGTACTAGCTTTTAGTGATCCAGGCAACAGTTCTAGTGCCTAATTTGGAAGGAAAGGAAGGTACAATTTCTGAATGAAATCAGGAATGGGCTCCTATTAATCTACCAAAAGATACCTGGAGGGGAATTTCTTTAAGTTTCAGCTGACTATAACAAGATTGCAAATACAGTTCTGGGGGCACACCTAGTAAAATTCTTAATTAACTAGTAACAAACCCAGCTCCTTGTACATCTAATGCCATTGTATTTACCTAGTAATTAACAAAAGAAGAAAACAATGTACTATTATTTTCCTAAGTAAAAGGAATGAATAAAAACCTGAATCACTCAAACTGTGTCTTAAAAAGGCACACTTTGATAGAAAGTAACAGTGGAAACTGCCTAGTTTGTTGTCTGAATGAAATATAAATTTACACACGCAAATGACTAAAATAATAAAAGTGATAGATTAGTGTATTGATGCGTAATCACAGTCTAGGATGCAGAACTTACGAGCAGCTTGACTTTGAGAACAATTACTTGTAATTAAAGCTGTTCTGGTTACCCCCCCCCCCAATAAAAATAGAGAAGTCCTTTGTGTATAACCGCAATTAATTACTTTTTTCCGTAAGAATAGCTCTTAAATATCCATGCTGCTATTTATATCTGACCACATTCAGGAATGAAATGAAATATGTGTGCTTAGCAGCATTCTTAGAATGTGATTTGTGACTCACAGTTTTCAGTCAGTTCTTAAACACATTAAAAGCTAAAACATCTGTAAGACTCTAATGTAACAAGGCTATTAAGATTACTGTTCTCTTTATAATTAATAACAACAAATACCTAGACCTCGCTAAGCAGTTTGTCAATCAATTTCTCTAGCTATTTCCCCTGTCTTAATAGTGGTTAAATTAGAAATAGTGACACTCACGAGTAGCAGTTATTCCTTTCCTTATAGGGATCCAAGTATGACTGTATTTTGTTTAGCCTCACAGCAGTCCTGTGGCTGTGTGCCAATTTAACATGAAAGATAATGGCTGTTGGCATCCATGTCACCCAGGCCCTCTTCATTGCTTTTTGGTAATATGCAGGGCCCAGCTGTCATGGTGCAGAAGGGGTTCCATCACTGGCACTCAGCTGATTTGCAGACTTCCAAGGCTACCTACTGCCTTCTCATCCACACTCACTATTTTGGAACCCCGTCTAGGACCACCCTTATGGGAAGACCACATGCCATCACCCATTTCCCCCTCTACTTTAGTTACAGAGCAAATTCTGGATTGTCTAGAATAGTTCTTGTTTCAGATGAGCTCATGATTTGTTGTATAACCAACAGCAACTGCATTTCTTTCCTACTGTAAACCTTCTGTGTAAATACACTCACAAGTCAGGTAATTAAATCAATTGTGAGGTTCTGTGTATAGATTTGGAGTTCAGAAAAGAAAGTCACAAGGAAACAGGTAAAAATGAATAAAATGGAGGTTCCAGCCAAGATGGAAGCATAGGTAGAAACCCTTCACTTCCTTCCACAACCAAAAGGAGGATAACAACCAATCTAAAACCGATAAACAAGCACCAGAAAATCAAATTGAGTGGAACTCTGACAACCAAGGAATTAAAGAAAAAATCAACCAGAACAACCAGACCAGTAAGGTGGCGGACCATGTAGCACAGCTCAGAAAAACCAAGGCCAGGTGGCAAACCATGGGGGGCAGGGGGCGGGCAGGGGGAAGTTGGCTGAGGCCATGTGGGGCTGACTTAAGGGAAAACTGAGATTCAGAGTTGATTGTGGACTACAGCAACCACTGTGGTGGGAGAAACTCCCAGTCTCACACAAGAGTGCCTTGGAAAGTGCACTAGAGAGAAGCAGGTGCATTGTTCCCCTCTGGCTTCTCCCCCACAGGCAGCACCAGTGCAGCACAGAGGGTTGCCCTGCCCTGGTGAATACCTAAGGCCCTGCCCCCTTACTACATATCAGCTGTGCCTATACAAAGAAATATGGCTCAAATGAAAAATCCTATGAGAATCCTAAAAGAAGCAAGAGGAAAGGAGAGAGTTACCAACAAAGGAGTGTCTATTAGGCTATGAGCTGACTTCAGAGCAAAACTTCAGAAAGAGAACTAAGCAATGAGGAGACAGTCAGTTTATCTGATGGAGAATTTAAAGCCCTGGTAACCAAAATGCTCAAAGACATGATTGAGCTTAGTCAAAAAATGAAAAAACAAATGAAAGATACTCAAAATGATATAAAGCAAAATACTCAGGGAACAAACAGTGACAGGAAGGAAATGAGGACTCAAAGCAATGATTTGGAACAAAACAGAAAAATTAATACCCAACCAGAACAGAATGAAGAAACAAGAATTTGAAAAAGTGAAGAGGCTTATGAACCTCTGAGACAGCCTGAAACATTCCAACATCTGAATTATAAGGGTGCCAGAAGGAGAAGAACAACAGCAAGAAATTGAAAACCTATTTGAACAAATAATGAAGGAAACCTTCCCCAATCTGGTAAAGGAAATAGACTTCCAGGAAGTTCAGGAAGCCCAGAGAGTCCCAAAGTAGTTGGACCCAAAGAGGAACACATCAAGGCACATCATCAGTAACTTACCCAAGATTAAATATAAAGAGAGACCTGGGTGGCGTAGCTCAGTGGATTGAGCGTGGGCTGTGAACCAAAGTTTCACAGGTTCGATTCCCAGTCAGGGCACATGCCTGGGTTGCAGGCCCCAGCCCCCAGCAACCACACATTGATGTTTCTCTCTCTCTCTTTCTCCCTCCCTTCCCTCTCTAAAAATAAATAAATAAAATCTTAAAAAGGAGTCAAAAGATGGCCTCTTTGTTGCAGGGATCATGATCCCCTTCCTCTGTGCCAGGGAGAGAAACTCACAGATCAGCAGAGGAACAGAGCAAAGGGCCTAGGTTAGCAAAATCTTTATGAAAACAGTACATCAAAAATTATAGGGGACATTGAAAACCAGACAGTAAGGAGACTGCTTCAGGACAACAGGGACTCAGGAATCAGCTCAGGGACCAGGGGGGTTGCAGCCCTCAGGCCCGGTGCTCCCAGGTCTGCCTCAGGGCACCTGGGAGAGCAGAGTCACTACTTCCTCCCCAGACAACTGGGGGTTGAGCAACACCAGGGGAGGCCTCGTTGCTTGAAGGCACAGTGAGGGGAGTTGGGCTGGGAGACAATCACACAGGGGCTGCAGGCACCTGCGCATCACCGGGGGGGGGGGGGGGGGGGGGGGGGGGGCCCCCAGCCTTCTTGACCAGGGGCGGCCTGGATGCGTGCCTGAGCCCCCAGCCTGGTGGGAGTGTGGATCTGTGGAAAATCCAAACCTCGCAGCCCTGAACAAGGAAAGAACGAGGGAGTTCACGGGTTTCTGGAGCCTGTGGTGGTGAACTCGAGGGAGTGGACACCACTTCAGGATCTCAGACTCTTGCGCTGTGAACCCGGAAGGGACTTCGGGGGTTCCTGGAGCCCGCAGTGGGAAAATTGGTGGAAGTGCACGCCACTTCACGATCCCCGGAGCTTGCACTCTGAATCCAGAAAAGACATGGGTGCTTCCCGAGAACATAGAGCCCATCACAGTGAAATTTGGGAGAAGGGTGCGTCTCCTTGCGATCTCCAGAGCTTGCACCGTGAACATGGAAAAGACGCAGGAGCTCTGCGGTGCCTGGGAGCCCGGGAGACTGCTGCAGTGAATTCCAGAGAGTGTGCTCTGGAGCGCCTGTACCCACATACAGGGTCCTGCAGAGGGATGACAGATTGGCTCTGGGGAGAGCACCCTGCTGGCCCTGGAGACAGTACCAAGAGACTGACAGAGTTTTGACAGGGAAGAGTGATAGGCACTCCAAATGCCCCTCAGCCTGCTAAAGCCAGCAAGACCAGAAAAACTGGTCTGGCCAGTTAAAAAGCAACAAGAGGCTTTTTTTTTTTTTTTTGGCTGGTGGTGTTGTTTGATTGTTTGATTTTATCTTGTTTTTTTTTAAAGTAACTTTTAATTTTTAAAATTCTTATTTTTATATCTCTCAATTCCTTATGTTTATCTTCCTTTCATCCTAGTATTATTCCTTCTACTCCAAATTTATCTCTCCTGCATTCCACCTTCTGCTATTTTTCCCTTTTTTTTAGAGCTTGCAAGTTACTGCAAATTTGTATTATCATTTCTCACTTTTTTGACATTTTTTATTTTAATAGATTTTGGTATTCTTTTTCTTTCTGTATAATCTTCTTTGCTTGGCTGGTTATACTGTCATTTGATAGGTTCCCCCTGTTACCTCAGTCACAGTGTGTTGATAATTTACTGTCCTTCATTTGTGTTCCATTAGTACACCTCTCAAGGTTCTATACTCCTTATTCTTGTTATCTAGATCTCATAGATTATGACACATAATTGTTGCTTTAATATTACTGTAAATAAGACCTAGTTAATACAATTGTAAATACTACTCAACACCCCTCCCTGATCTCAGACCATTTCACAATTCCCTGCACTATATTATTGTGGGGGTTGTCTCTATTCTTTTACACACTACTCCTATTTACTAATCTTTATTCCCACCCTACCCCAGAATCTGACCTCTCACAACCTCACAGCTTTCTAGATCCAACTAACAATCCTTTTGTCCCCAATAAGAGTCTTATCTTCTTTCCATTCTTTCTAAAACGTGGATAGTGGGGTAGAAGATCACAATTAACACTATAAGTAGTGAAAGGATATCTCATCTCTTCTCTACTGGCTGCCAATGTAAATATCATAGAATACTGTCTTACTGTCTTAAATCATATTGCCTTATTCCTCCAACTGATCACAAAAGAGAGTAGGGGGAAGCTATGAACATCAGGGTACACAAAGAAGACTGTACCACTGAATCTCACAGGTATTCTACCACAGAAGTTCACACCATAATCACAAGGAACCAGAACACATCAATTTAAGAAACAGAGGCTAACAAGAAGAGTCTCACAAACAATGAGAACACAAAGTAACAATCCCCAAATGAAGGGAAAGGAGGAAGGCTCAGAAAGAATGCTCAATGAAATAGAGGCAACTCAACTATCAGATATTGAGTTCAAAACAATGATTACCAGGAAGCTCAATGAACTCACAATGAGCTACCAGAAACTACAGGGAAGCTACAACAAACCCACTGCAAACTATATCAACATGAAAAAAGAAATAGAAACTATCAACAAAGGCCAAGAGAAAATGAAGAATATGATTTCTGAACTAAGGAACACAGTAGAAGGAATGAAAAGCAGGATTGATGAAGCAGAAGACCAGATTAGCGAATTGGAGGACAAAGTAGAAAAGAACACCCAGAAAGAGCAAGAAAAGGAAAAGAGGCTCAGAAAGAATGAAGAGGGATTAAGAGAAATGCAAGACAATATGAAACATAATAATATCCGTATAGTAGGAAAATCAGAAGGAGAAGAAGAAGAGGAAGGGATAGAAAATGTATTTGAAAAAGTAATGATAAAAAACTTCCCTAATTTGATGAGACAAAAAGTCACACAAATCCAGGAAACACAGAGAGTCCCAAACAAGAGGAACCCAAAGAGGCCCACCTCAAGATACATCATAATTAAAACGGCAACATTTCAAGACAAAGAGAGAATCTTAAAGGCAGCAAGGGAGAAACAGGAAGTAACATACAAGGGAGCCCCAAGAAGGCTAACAACTGACTTCTCAATGGAAACACTCCAAGCCAGAAGAGAATGGCAAGAAATATTCCAAGTAATGAGAACCAGAGGTCTACAACCAAGGCTACTTTACCCAGCAAGGCTCTCAATCAAGATAGAAGGCCAAATAAGAAGCTTCCCAGACAAAACAAGTCTAAAAGAATACACCTCCACCAAACCAGCTCTGCAAGAGAAGCTAAAGGGACTGCTTTAAGGAAAGAAAGGAAAAGAGAAATAGAGAGAGGAACACACATACGTAAAAGGCAATGAATAAGTACCTTAAACGTAATGGATTAAATGCTCCAATCAAAAGATATAGAATAGCTGATTGGATAAGAAAACATGACTCACACATATGCTTCCTACAAGAGACCCACCTCAGGATAAAAGATCTGCACAGGCTGAAAGTGAAGGGCTGGAAACAAATATTCTAAGCAAATGGACAGGGGAATAAAGCCAGTGTAGCAATACTCATATCACACAAAATAGACTTCCAAAAAAGGGCCATAAAGAGAGACTCAGAAGGTCACTTCATAATACTCTAGGGAAAAATCCACCAAGAAGATATAAACATTGTAAATATATATGGACCCAACATACGAGTGCCCAAATACATAAAGAACATCTTAGAGGACTTCAAGAAGGATATTGACAGCAACACAATTATTGTGGAGGATTTTCACACCCTACTATCAAAAATAGACAAATCTTCCAAACAAAATATCAACAAAGATATTGTGGCATTGAACAATACCCTAGATGAAATGGACTTATATAAAGCCCTCCATCCCAAAGAAGTTAAATATACATTCTTTTCAAATGTACACAGAAGACTTTCAAAGATAGACCACATGATAGGACACAAAACAAGCCTCAACAAGTTCAAAAAAATTGAAATCATACCAAGCATTTTCCAGGATCACAAGGGACTGAAGCTAGAAACCAACCCCAAGGAAAAAAACTAAAAACACTCAAAATGGTGGAGATTAAATAGCATTCTATTAAACAATGAATGGGTCAAGAATGATATTAGGGAAGAAATCAAATGAAAACGAACTCACAACAACCCAAAACTTATTGGACATAGCCAAGGCAGTCCAGAGAGGGAAGTTTACAGCGATACAGGCCCACCTAAAAAAGTTAGAAACGTTTCAAACAAACAACCTAACCCTACATCTACAAGAACTTGAGGAACAACAACAAAGACAGTCCAGAGCATGTAGAAGGAAGGAAATAACCAAGATCAGAGCAGAATTAAATGACATAGAGACTAAAAGCACAATACTAAGGATCAATGAATCCAACAGCTGGTTCTTTGAAAAGATAAACAAAATTGACAAGCCTTTAAGCAGACTCATCAAGAAAAAAAGAGACAAGATCCAAATAAACAGTCAGAAACGAAAGAGGAGAGATTACAACAGATACCACAGAAATACAAAGGATTGTAAGAAATTACTATGAAGAACTGTATGACAAGAAATTTGAAAAACCTAGATGAAATGGACAAATTTCTAGAAAAATATAATCTTCCAGACTCAATGAAAAAGAAGGAGAAAGCCTGAACAAACCAATAACAGCATAAGAAATTGAAGCAGTAATCAAAAAGCTTCTGACACACTAAACCCCTGGACCAGATGGTTTCACAGGAGAATTCTACAAAGCATTTAAGGAAGAGCTAAACTCTATCCTTCAAAGACTATTCCAAAAAATCCAAAAAGATGGAAGACTCCCAAACTCTTTTTATGAGGCTAACATCATCCTAATTCCAAAACCAGATAAAGACAAAACAAAGAAAGAAAACTTAAGGCCAATATTCCTAATGAACATTGCCGCTAAAATCCTCAACAAAGTACTAGCAAACCACATTGAACACTACATTAAAAAGATCATACACCATGACCAAATGGGATTCATTCCAGGGATGCAAGGATGGTACAATATTCTCAAATCAGTAAATGATTTGACACCACATAAACAAAAGCAAAGACAAAAACCACATGATCATATCAATAGATGCAGAAAAAGCATTTGATAAGGTACAGCACCCATTTATGATAAAAACACTCAGCAAAGTTGGAATAGAGGGAGCATTCCTCAACATAATAAAGGCCATATATGAGAAACCTACAGCCAACATTATACTCAATGGGCAAAAATTAAAATCTTTTCCACTAAGATCAGGAACAAGACAAGGCTGTCTACTTTCACCACTTCTATTCAATAAAGTACTGGAAGTTTTAGCCACAGTGATCAGGCAAGAAAAGGAAATAAAAGGCATCCAAACCAGAAAGGACGAAACAAAACTGTCACTGTTTGCAGATGACATGATAGTGTACATAGAAAATCCCATAGACTCCACCAAAAAACTGCTTGACCAAATGAATGAATTTGGCAAAACATCAGGATACAAAGTCAATACCCAGAAATCAAAGGCATTTCTGTACACCAACAATGAAACAGCAGAAGTAGAAACCAAGAAAAACATCCCATTTTATATAGCAAAAAAATATTAAATACCTAGGAATAAACCTAATGAAAGAGGTAAAAGACCTGTATTCAGAAAACTACATAACACTGAAGAAAGAAATCAAGGAAGACACAAACAAATGGAAACATAAACCGTGTTCATGGATTGGAAGAATTAATATCATCAAAATGTCCATACTACCCAAAGCAATTTACACATTCAATGCAATACCTATTAAAGTACCAATGGCTTATTTCACAGACATAGAACAAACTCTTCAAAAATTTATATGGAATCATAAACAACCCCGAATACCTGCTGCAATTTTGAGAAAGAAGACTAAAGTAGGAGGGATCACAATACCTGACACTAAACTATACTACAGGGCCACTGTAATCAAAACAGCCAGGTACTGGCATAAAAACAGGCACATGGACCAATGGAACAGAACAGAGAGCTCAGAAATAAATCCAAGTCTCTACAGTTAATTAAAATTTGACAAAGGAGGCAGCAACATAAAATAGAGTAAATATAGCCTCTTGAAAAAATGGTGTTGGGAGAACTGGACAGCTACGTGCAAAAAAAAATGAAACTTGAACACCAACTTACACCTTATACAAAAATAAATTCAAAGTAGATAAAAGACTTAAATATAAACTGTGACACCATTAAAGTCCTAGAGGAGAACGTAGGTAGGAAAATCTCAGATATTTCACACAGAAACTTTTTTACTGACATGCCCCCTAGAGCAAGGGACATAAAGGAAAGATTAAACAAATGGGACCTCATCAAAATCAAAAGCTTCTGCACAGCTAAAGAAAACAGTATCAAAATAAAAAGAGAACCAACTGTATGGGAAAACATATTTGCCAATGATACCTCAGACAAGGGTTTAATCTCCAAAATATGTAAAGAACTTACATGACTACACTCTAAAAAGACAAGCAACCCAATTAAAAAATGGGCAAAGAACTTGAACAGGCACTTCTCCAAGGAGGGCATATGAAGATCCAAAAGACACATGAAAAGATGATTAATATCACTAGCTATCAGAAAGATGCAAATTAAAACCACAGTGCAATACCACTTCACACCAGTCAGAATGGCCATCATAAACAAAGCAACAAACAACAAGGCTGGAGAGGTTGTGGAGAAAAGGGGACCCTAGTGCACTTTTGGTGGGAAGGCAGACTGGTACAACCACTATGGAAAACATTATGGAACTTCCTCAGAAAACTAAAAATGGAACTGCCTTTTGACCCAGCAATTGCACTGCTGGGATTATATCCTAAACACCAATCCAAAAGAACCTATGCACCCCAATGTTCATAGCAGCACAATTTACAATAGTCATGTGCTGGAAGCAACCTGTGTGCTTATCAGTAAATGAATGGATCAAAAAACTATGGTACATTTACACAATGGAATGCTATGCAGCATAGAGAAAGAAGGAGCTCCTACCCTTTGCAACAGCATGGATGCAACTGGAAAGCATTATGCTAAGTGAAATAAGCCAGGCAGCGAAAGACAAATACTATATGATCTCACCTTTAACAGGAACCTAAACAACAAAACAAAGAAACAAGCTAAATATTGTCAAAGACACTGAAATAGAGGACAGGATGACAGTTACCAGAAGGGGGAAGGGAGGGATTTCAGGGGAGACTGGGAAGGGTTTACAGGAACAAATATAAAGAACACATAGACAAAAACTAGGGGCAGGTGGAAATTGGAGGGAGGTGGGAGGGCTGGGGGGCTGGTCTGGAATGGGAATAAAGGATAGAAAACTGTACTTGAACAATGATTAAAATAAAATTTTAAAATATACAAAAAAAATCATATTCCATGGTCAAGTGGGGTTCATCCCAGGGATGTAAGAGTGGTACAATATTTGGAAATCAATAAATGTAATACATCACATAAAGAAAATGAAAGACAAAAATCAAATCACATGATCATATCAATAGATGCAGAAAAAGCATTCATTTATGATAAAAACAATCAGCAAAGTGCGAATAGAGGGAGCATTCCTTAACATAATGAAGGCCATATATGAATGACCTACAGCCAAAATCATATTCAATGGGCAAAAACTAAAAACTTTCCCACTAAGATCAGGAACAAGACAATGTTGTCCACTTTCACTACTTCTTTTCAACATAAGTCCAAGTACTGGAAGTCCAAGTCACAGCAATCAGACAAGAAAAGGAAATAAAAGGCATCCAAATTGGAAAAGAGGAAACAAAATTGTCATTGTTTGCAGATGTCATGATTGTGTACATAGAAAATTCTATAGACTCCACCAAAAAAACTGCTTGACCTAATAGATGAATTTGGCAAAACAGTCGGATACATTGTTAATACTTGGAAATCAAAGGCATTTTCATATACCACCAATGAAACATCAGAAACAAATCAGGAAAAAAAATTCCCATTTGATAAAGCAACAAGAAAAATAAAACACCTAGGAATAAACCTAAGCAAGGATGTAAAGGACCTGTACTCACAAAACTACACAACACTGAAGAAAGAAGTTAAGGAAGACACAAACAAATGGAAACGTATACCATGTTCATGGATTGGAAGAATTAACATCATCATAATGGCCATAGTACCCAAAGCAATTTATAGGTTCAACACAATATCTATTAAAGTACCAATGACATATTTCACAGATACAGGACAAACTCTTCAAAAATTTATATGGAACCATAAATGACCTCGAATAGCTGCAGCAATTTTGAGAAAGAAGACTAAAGTAGGAGGGATTACAATACCTGATACTCAACTGTATTACAAGGTCACTGTAGTCAGACAGCCTGGTATTAGCATAAGAACAGACACACAGACCAATGGAACAGAACAGAGAGCCCAGAAATAAACCCAAGTCTCTACCGTCAATTTATATTCGACAAAGGAGGCAAGAGCATACAATGGAGTGAAGATAATCTTTTCAATAAATGGTGTTGGGAGAACTGGACAAATACATGCAAAAAAATGAAACTGAAGCACCAACTTACCACATACACAAAAATAAATTCAAGGTGGATAAAAGATTTAAATATAAGTTGTGATACCATTAAAGTCCTAGAGGAGAACATAGGCAGGAAAATCTCAGATATTCCACTCAGCAATATTTTCACTGATATGTTCCCTAGAGCAAGGGACATAAAGGAAAGAGTAAACAAATGGGACCTTATCAAAATGAAAAGCTTCTGCACAGCTAAAGGAAACAGCATTAAAATGAAAAGGGAACCAACTGTATGGGAAAACATATTTGCCAATGACACCTCAGACAAGGGTTTGATGTCCCAAATATGTAAATAACCCACACAACTCCACTCTAAGAAGACAAGCATCCCAATTAAAAAATGGGCAAAGGACTTGAACAGGCAATTCTCCAAGGAGGACATACAGAGACATATGTCCAGAGACATATGAAAAGATGCTCAGTATTGCCAGTCGTCAGAGAGATGAAAATTAAAGCCATAATGAGATACTACCTCACACCAGTCAGAATGGCCATCATAACCAAATCAACAAACAAGTGTTGGAGAGGTTGTGGAGAAAAGGGGATCCTAGTGCACTGTTGGTGGGATTGCAGACTGGTACAACTACTATGGAAAACAGTATTTAATTTCCTCAGAAAACTAAAAATGGAACTGCCTTTTGACCTGGCAATTCCACTGCTAGCATTATATCTTAAAAACACTGAAACACCAATCCAAAAGAACCTATGCACCCCAATGTTCATAGCAGCACAATTTATAATAGCCAAGTGCTGGAAGTAACTTAAGTGCCCATCAGTAAATGAATGGATCAAAAAACTATGGAATATTTACCAAATGGAATTCTATGCAGCAGAAAGAAAGAAGGAGCTCTTACCCTTTGCAATATCATGGATGGAACTGGAGAGCATTATGCTAAGTGAAATAAGCCAGGTGGTGTGTCATTTGTAATGACAAATACAATATGATGTCACTATTAACCTAATCAACAAAATGAACAAGCAAGCAAAATATAACCAAAGACATTGAAATTGAGAACGGGTTGACAGTGACCAGAGGAGAGAGGGGAGGGAATAATGGGGGAAAAGGGTGAAGGGTTTACAGGAACAATTATAAAGGACATATGGACAATAACGGGTGGGGTGGTTGGGAACAGGGGACAGAGGAGGGGAGAGCTGGAGTGGTGGGGAGGAAGAGTGAGGGGAAAAGGCAGAAACTGTACTTGAACAACAATAAAATAAATAAATAAATTGAAAATAATTTTCCGTATTTTACCCAGACACAGGATTACCCAGAATGATTACCACAATACAGGTAGTTAATACATTCATCACTTCACATGGTTACATTTTTTATTGGTGAAAACATTTAAGACCTATTCTCTCAGCAAATTTTAGTTATTTAATACAGTGCTAGTGTTACAGAACACACAACAAGGGGGGCCTGGGATGATAAAGAAGGCCCCGGGTCCGTTATGTCCACCGCCAGAGGAAAGACGTCTCTCAATGCCAGAGATTTGTGAAAAGGAAAGGAAACGTTTATTTAATGCTATATACAAACTTAAAGTAGTGACCTAATGTCTTCACCAAAATCCCAAAGTCCCTTAAAACACCCACAAACACACAGTCCTTCCTTCCTTCCCCCTTTGCCCAGTCCAGAGTACCGTATCTCAGGGAAGGAAATACAAGTCCATGGCTTAGGTAGTCCTCTGGTTCTTCTCAGTTAGTACTCCCTCTCGACTGGGAGACCTCTCTGGGTTCCCGGCACCCTCGGCTGAGTCACCGGGATCTCTGCTAAAACCAGGTGGTGGTTCCCCCTTCTAAAGCTGTGGGGGCCCCACTCTGCCAGGCCGCGTGGTTCTCTTCTCAGGGCTGCAGGAGTCTACACTCCGTCAAGTCCGCGTGCTTCTCCTTCTCCTCTCAGGGCCAAGGGAGTCTTCACTCTGCCAAAACTGTGGGGTTCTCTCTTGCAGGGCTGCGCATGACCCTCCCCCTGCAATGGCTGCTGCGTCTCAGTTTAAATCCCGGCGCCAATCTTCCTCTGAAGCCCCATTTCCGGCTCCTCTCACAATTGGCTACAGCTGCCAGATTCTGGGCAGGTGTGGCCCTGTGGTGTGGAGCCAATTATCTCCAGGCTCTTCTGGATCTTATTACAGATCCCTATTTGAGGCTACCCTCTTGGCTGCACCCTGTTACACTAGTAATTATAGTCACCATGGTATACATTAGATCTCCATAATTTGTTTTTAAACAAAACTTTGTACCCTTTGACCAACACCTACTATTTCCCCTACCCCCAGTCCCTGGTAAGCGCCAATAGACTCTCAGTTTCTAGAAATACATTTTTTTAGATTCTATCCATATTAGTGAGATCATGTCATATTGTCTTTCTTTGACTTATCTTACTTAGCATAATTCCCTCAGGGTTCATCCATGTTATCACAAATGGTAGGACTTCTTTCTTTTTATTGCTGAATAATATTGCATTCTCTTTCTTTCTTTCTGTGTGTGTGTGTGTGTGTGTGATCTAAGCAATGCAAGTTAGAAAGAATGCTGCTAAAAGTTTCTTCTGGAATGCAGGGTTGTGAGGCTTGCACTTGCTAAGTAATAAAGATTTCTTAGAGAAAATTTCCATAAACACACACACACACACACACACACACCCTCTCTTCTTCCAGCCTCTCTTGCAGCTGGGTGTGGCTATGTAACTAAATTATGAACAGCATGTAACTGCTAGGTCATATCCTGAAAAGGAGAGGTGTGTTCTTCTTTCTGCTCTCACCCCCTTCCCCACACTTGCTGCTTAAGACACCAATGTGGGTCTGGCCATCATGGATTCTGAGAATTGGGGCCATACACCCAGAAGTGAGGAACAAGACAGAAGAGGCCCAGCTTCTTGGACATGGACACCACTATTACTTAAATCCTGGACTGTTTATTCATGTAGTTTTCCAAAAGAAAAAACATTCTATGCTACCCAGAGTCAAGTGCACAGTTTTATGAAAACACTGATCTTCCCTTAGTTTCTTAAAGAGCTAGGTTTCCTCCTACTGTGGATCCTTTGCACAGACTATATACCCTTTCCTCTTCCTTTTTGACACCCTCTTCCCTAACTCTCACTCACTCCCAAATTTCATTCAAGTATCACTTCTTCAAAGAAACTTTCTTATTTACTCTCCAGGCTTGTTTAGGCTCCTGTTGAATATACTGTTATAACATCCTGTGCCTCTCCTTTTATATCAAGTAAATCAATTCTAACTAAATGTAAGTGTAACTATAAGTGAATAATTTGAGTAATAATTGGTTTGAATAGTAATTGTCTCTGTGGTCATACTGTAAACCCCAGAAGGAAGGGTGATGTATGATTTGCTCTGCTGGGCAGCTTCTGGGATGGTTCTAATGATCTTTTCCCTACCTGAAACTCATGTTCTTGTGGAAACCTTCCCCCTTGAGTGTGTGCTGACTTATGGGCTACCTTTAACAGAAAATGATACAAGGAATCAGAGATCATCTCTGAGATTATGTAATAGGGAGGCTGAGTCTTTCTTAGATCATTCCTTCTGAGGAGGCCACCACCATGTTGTAAGGCAACTCTGTGGAGAGAAGCCCATGGGAGTGAACTTAAAAGTGGGTCATTTAGTTTCATTTGTGATTTGAGTGACTTCAGCCTCCACTGACAGTTTGAGTGCACCTCATGAGAGATTTTGAACCCAGGGCACCCAGGTAAGCTCTGCCTAGATTCCTGAACCACAAGAATTGGGAGGAAACCTATGTTTGTTGTAATAAGCTCTAAGTCTTAAATTCAATTATTACCCAGTGATAAGTCAATAATACACTTGCTCACTGCAACATTCCCAGCACCTGCTAAATACTATTTAAATGAATGATGCATAAATTCAAGGATTCTCTAATCAGAAGCTTGTGTAAAGCACTCAAGTTCTCTAAATCTTGTGTTCTTCATTATTAAAACAAGGTATTCATCTTAAAATGAGGATTAAATAGTCTTATGCGTGAGTGTCTTATAACTACAAGCAATGACACACATATTGGATTTATTTAATTATTTGTGGGTTTTGTATGTTCTAAAAGTGATCTAGGTGCCTAATGACTTTATTTGATGTGAAGGGCCATCCTTGCTGCAGGAGCTTACTTTCTCATATGGCATATCATATTGCCTATGCAGTAATTCAAATACTTCACTATCAGCCACAGGATGTACATGAGTACATTTGCTTTACATAAAACACTGATGAGTGGCTACTTAGCATTTGAAAGTTCCTAATCAGAAATCTATATAATAGGGACGGTTTGTTATAACGTAGAAGTCTTTCACCAGGAACCCACACTCCAGAGACAAATGTTTTAAATCTCATTCAAATCTGGTCTTGAGGGTAGGGCAATCAGCATGATTGATGTTAAACACAGCTTTTCATTGGTTGTTTCTAATGAGCAGCATTTAAATTTATGACTGACCTGGAGGATTTGGGGGGTCCTTACCACTCTTATGTCAGTAAGGTCTGGGCCCTGGTTTTCCCTAAAGCAAGATTCTGCTGAGCTGACTCTGAGATAGCAGGGCTGCTGTGAATACCAAGTGTGGGCCATAGAATGAATTTCTTACTCAGAGCTGGGGAGAGAGAGCAGGACTTCCCTAAGCTTAGCAGAATGGGCCTTTATGATTTTTTAATCCTACTTTTTAATGAAAGTTTCAATGGCATAATTTTGTCTTAAACTTGCTTTCTGTGTAACCAAGTATTATGGTGTAGGAGACAAATAGCTTTTATTTAACTTTAATCATTGGCCACTACTCAGATTCACTAAAAGGACCTTACATTGTAGTGAACCACTAAATTGTCTCTGGTTAGTTCACAAGGATGAGCATCACTATGACCTTCCTGAACTGCAACTGTCACCTGAGCCACACAGTCTGCTACCTGAACAAGGTACTCTATCAAAACCTATAAATACTAAATTTTGGAAAATGAACAAATTATTATTTAACTCACCTTGCCCTAGGTTTTCTTAGGTGGTGAATTCTGGTAGGACTTTATTTGCTAGAAATAAATCAGATTTTCATGACTCTTGCCTCTGCCTTTATACAAGATCTTAGCTTGCTGCAAATTGTCCATCTACAGCCATTTACATCTTGTGTTACCTTGCAGCTCATCTACATCCACCACACACCTTACATCCACCAGCCACCGCCAATGTCTGCTGCCCCCTGTGGGCACAGGTTATATGGGTGTCTCCTATTCCTGAGGCACTCAGGGCACCACAGAGAGGTTACCAGGATGTCCTTTCCCCCAATTCTGTGTCATCCTCTGTCACCTGAACCTTGAAATAACACTGTTTTGTCATAGTCTTGGGGAATCTCTCCCTGTTTATAGCTTGTGTTGATAGCAAAACTCCCATCAGAGGTCAGAACTCATCCTTGGGTGGGAGAAAAGGCAGGGGACAGACACTTTCCCATCCCCTTCTCCAGGGAAATTTCACTAAAACCATCTCCCCCTCCAACTACTGCCAGGTACACATGCAGTTGGATTCTGGTTCAACCTGTCTTCCTTCCAATCACCAAACATATCCAGATACACCTGAATCCTTGCCGTAGATACAGCTCAGGCTCAAGCTGAAATCTCTGCTCTTTAATTATTGTGATTTAATAGACAATACTTTACAATCATCAGGCCCATGACAGACACTTCTCTCAAGAAGACATATGGCCTACAGGTATATGAAAAGATGTTCAACTTCACTAGCTATAAGGGCAATGCAAATCAAAACCACAATGAGATAGCACCTCACACTTGTTAGAAAGTCTGTTATCAATAAGAAGAAATAACAAGTGTTGGACAGGTTTTGGAAAAGAAACACTCATATGTTGCTGGTGGAAATGTAAATTGGTGAAGCCACTGTGGAAAACAGTATGGAGGTTCCTAAATATTTTAAGAATTAGAGTTGCCATATGACCCAGAAATCCGTCTTCTAGGTACCTACCTGAAAAATTGGAAAACATTTATTCATAAAGACATATGTACTGTTATGTTCATTGTAGCATTATTCACAGTGGCTAAGATGTGAAACCAACTTAAATGTCCTTCAGTGGATAATTAAATAAAGAGGATGTGGTACATATACAATGAACTGCTACTCAGCCATAAGAAAAGATGAAATACTGCCACTTGCAACTACATAACGACATGGGTGGATCTTAAGAATATCATGCTAAGTGAAATAAGTGAGATGGAAAAAACCCCATATGATCTAACTCATGTGGGATATAAAACAGAAAGCAACAAATGAACAAATAAAGGGAAAAAAAACCCAACAAATTCATAAATACAGACAACAGGATGGTGGTCACAAGAGGAGGAGGAGGGAAGTAGAAGAGGGTAAAGGGAGTCAAATATATGGTGATGAAAAGAGATTTGACTTATGATGGTGGGGAACACACAATGCAATATATAGATGATGTATCATAGAATTGTACACTTGAAATATATCATCTTATTAACCAATGTCACCCCAATAAATTTAACAGAAAATTTAAAAAGGGGAAAAAATAAAAATTAAATAATCAGATTCAGAAGGGTCCTTGGTTATGCAAAGATAGAAATATTTTGCCCTAGTTTTTCTTCATAAAAAGTTTCACTCCTCAGTTGCTTCTTCTGTCAACTTTTAAGGAATAGGCTTTTGAAACTGAGGTAGAAATTATCAGCTCTTATCATAATTAAACCTAACAGAGAAGTTAGCATATGGAGTAGAAGAAGTTTCCTCAGAAACATAAACACTGTACAGAAAAGTGGTGCTGAGATTTGACATCAATAATTAGCCCTCTGTTAACAACTGGGTTGCTACCATTGATAAAAAGTATGAACCCAAGAATGTGTTGGAAAACAGCCTTTCCAAGATATATTGGGACAGGCCTGTAATAACAGATTAACAAATTCTGGCCAAAGATCAGATATTCTGTTGTTTGACAAAATAAAACAGAGATGCTCATCACTATTGCTTTCCTACTAAATAGAAACATCACAAGAACATATGCAGAGAGGATAAATAAGTATGTGGCTTTGACAGAGGAGTTGAAATGAAAGCAGAATGTGAGAAACAATAGAAAATCTAGCTATCATTTGTGTACTTAATATGGGTTTCCCAGCTTAAAAAACTGGACATTTATTCACCCATTATGAATGAGCCCCCATTCAAAGACTAAGGTCTCTCTCTCTCTCTCTCTCTCTCTCTCTCTCTCTCTATATATATATATATATATATATATATATATATACACACACACACACACACACACACACACATACATATACACACATATATATATAATTTTAATGATGGATAATAAAATATGCATACCTTCTGCTTATTTTAGAAGTATATAGATTTATTACTTAAAATAACAAATAAAATAATGATGAGAAAACCGAGGATAAATATGTATGTATATGTTTTCTGTATGTATATTATACTTCAATGGAAGATTTTTAAAATAACGATGCTGAAGATCATAGCTCTCATTCAGGTCTTGGAAAACCAACATTATTCACACACATTTTAATAGAATTCTCCTGCCAGTACTGCATCCTGCAGCAGAGTTCTAATTGTTTAATTCCTAGGCCAAGAGACTATGTTAGAACTGGCAGCTTAAATGTTCTGATAGTATGTGATTTCCAAACTCTAATAGGCACGGGGAAAAGTGATAGTAACTATAGTGGCAGCTGGGGACTCTACCCTTTTAAAAAACCCAACAAGCCCACCAATGTTTTGCTTGTTACAATTGTGAAACTCTCCCTCTGGCCTGTGGGCCAAACAAGGAAGCTAAATAAAGCTTCACATGAACTGCATGGCACCTGGGTTGTTTGAATTCCCTTGCAAGGTCACTCATGAAACCCTACAACCCTTTTTTTCCTCCATTAGGTAGAGGAAAATAAGTAAATATTAAGTAAAATAAAATAATAAGTAAAAAAAGCCATGAATCTTGTGAATAATAATGTGTGTTAAAACTTCTTATGTGAAGTATAATCTCACTTATATGTGGAATCTAAAAAAAAAACAAACCCAAAATAAATGAATAAGCAAAACAAAACAAAACACAAACAGGCCCATAGATGTAGAGAACAAGCTGGTGGTTGCCAAAGGGTGGGAGCGATGAGAATAAGAAAAAAAAATGCTTATTGAACACATACACACACACACAGAGTTATCATAATTAAAAAAATTTATTGGGTAAAAAAAAGAAGATGAGCAATGTTTGGACACAGTCCAGAATCTTCTGTCCAAAGCAAATCCAGATGAGGCAGCAAGGTGATGATGGCCTTGACACAACCCCTTGTCACACCCCTCAGAATTAGAAGGGATGGTGACATCATTGCACTTTCTTCTTGTGGGTCAGCAGGATGATTACTTGCTGTGCTGTGTACTCCTCTTGTGTGGTAAACATTGTCCTCACTACACTGGGTGGCTTCTCATTTATGTCCAATCCTGGTATATTGTAGATTTGATCCAGGCTGCAGTTCAGTGTTCAGGCCTGGAGTGCTTTTACACCAAAATAAATATAATAATAAAATAAATAAAATACATACCTTTAGTTTCCTTTTGAAATCCCAAATAATGGGGAGAAAATGATGTTTTGGGAGAAAGAGGAAGAGTGGTCAAGCTCCCATGTGCTTGATTTGAACAGAGGATTATTCTCCACCTATTAGTTACTGCTGCGAGGATCATCCACCCCACCTGGTGTTTTCAATTATCTTTTTTTAAAATGTAAGAATATTTGATTTACAATCTGATATTTGTTTATATTAATTTCAGGTGCACAATATAGTAACTTGACATTTTTACTTCCTACAATGTGATAACCCCACTTATTCAGTAATCATCTGTTACCACACAAATTTATCACAATATTTTTTACTATATTTTCCTTTTCCTTCTCCTTTTCCTCCATTCCCCCACCCCACCCCATTACTTCTGGTAACCACCCCTTTGGCCTTTGTTTCTGTGAGTCTGTTTTGGTTTTGTTTTCTTTTTAGATTCCATATATAAATGAAACTATACAGTATTTGTCTTTATCTACTAAGTTATTTCAGTTATCCTAATGCCCTTTAAATCTACCCATATTGTTACAAGTGGTAAAATTTCATTCTATTTATGGACATCTAGTCAAGATGGACATGTAGGTAAATATGCTTTGCCTCTTTGCACAACTACAGCAAAAATTACAGCTAGACTACAAAACAAATATCACACAGAACTGCCAGAAAATCAAGCTGTATAGAAATCCAACAACCAAGAATTTAAAGAAGCCACATTCATCCAGATGGGCAGCAGGGCCAAAGATGCAGAGGTGCGTGGAAAGATGGAGAGGCACAAAGATGTGGAGTGGTGTGGAGAAGCAAGGAGACACAAAATGAGTGGTCCCACATCCATGTGTGGTAGATAAAAATTGGGAGAAATACCTCAGAAGTGAGGGATCCCAGGCCCAGACCAGACCACTCAGTCCAGGGTTCCAGCACCAGGAAGAAAAGCCCCCATAACTTTTGGTTGTAACACCTAGTAAGGGTTGGGGCAGTAGGAGACACTGGGGTTCTCAGAAAACTCCTCTTAAAGGGTCCACAAGGAACTTAGGACTTAGACTCACCCTTCTGGAATTCAGAACAGGGCTACAGCTGGAAGGGCACCAAAAGCATACAGGGAGAAACTGAAGTGACTGGCAAGAAGGCAAGTTACAGGAGACAACAACGTTCTGGACAAAACCCCAGAGGCCAGGCAGTGGCATCGCCTCCTCTCAGAGCCCTTCCTCACACAGAGCCACAGAGCAGTGATATGGGTTTCCCCACCCTGGAAATTACTTAAGGCACTCTCCCCATACAACTTACAGGTGTGCTTTTCTACAATAGGCCATGCTACTAGGACAGGGAGTCAAAGCAGCTCTATCTAATACACAGAAACAAACACAAGGAGGCTGCCAAAATGAGGAGACAAAGAAATATGGCCCAAGTGAAAGAACAGAACAAAACTCCAGAAAAAGAACTAAATGAAATGGAGATAAACAACCTATAAGAAACATAGTTCAAAACACTGGTTATTAGGATGCTCAAGGAACTCATTGGGTACTTCAACAGCATAAAAAAAAAATACCCAGGCAGAAATGAAGGTTACATTAAGTGAAAAAGAAAAATCTACAGGGAACCAGAAGCAGAGGGGATGAAGCCAAGAATCAAATTGACAATTTGGAACATAAAAAGGAAAAAAAGCATTCAATCAGAATAGAAAGAAGAAAAAAGAATTTTAAAAAAGTGAGGAGAGGCTATGGAACATCTGGGACATCTCCAAATGTACAAACATCCGAATCATACAGATGTCAGAAAGAGGAGAGAAAGAGCAAGTAATTGAAACCTTATTTGAAATAATAATGAAAGAAAACTTCCCCAATTTGGTGAAGGAAAGAGATATACAAGTACAGAAAGACAGATAGTCCTAAACAAGATGGACCCAAAGAGGACCACACCAAGACATGTGATAATTAAAATGTCAAAAATTAAAGACAAAATCTTATATGTGGCAACAGAAAAGCAGATAAATATCTACAAAAGAGTTCCTATAAGACTGTCAGCAGATTTCTCAAAAGAAACCTTGTAGGCTAGAAGGGAAAGAAGTATTGAAAGTGGTGAAAAGAAAGGACCTACACCTAAGATTACTCTATCCAGCAAAGCTATCTTTTAGAATCGAAGGGCAGATAAAGCACTTCCCAGACAAAGTAAAACTAAAGTTCATCTTCCCCAAGCCATTATTATATGAAACATTAAAGGAAATTATATAAGATAAAGAAGGTCAAAACTATGAACATTAAAATGGCAATAAATTTACAACTATCAACAACTGAACCTAAAAAACAAACTAAATAAACAAGCTGAACAGGAACAGAATCATAGATATGGAGGTCATTTAGAGGGTTATCAGTTGGGAGGGGGGAGGGGAGAATGGGGGAAAAGGTGGGATTA
Organism: Phyllostomus discolor; assembly: GCF_004126475.2. Taxonomy (NCBI): domain Eukaryota; kingdom Metazoa; phylum Chordata; class Mammalia; order Chiroptera; family Phyllostomidae; genus Phyllostomus; species Phyllostomus discolor. Next base: position 71,375,065 of record NC_040908.2, read on the forward strand.
ATAAATACAAGTTGGTAGGTACAGAATGTACAGAGGCATGTTAAGAACAGAATGGGGAGGGAAGATTGTGGCAAGATAGGTGGGAGGGGAGTCCACTTCCCCTCCACATGGGTGAAACACCTAGCTGATCTTCTGAGGAACAGAAGGATCAGCCAACAGTACCCTAGCATATATGAAGATTGGAGACCAAAAATTGTAGAGGACATTGAAAAATTAGACAAGTAGGTAGAAGCTATGGACACCAAGATACCTGCTGGAAGAGGAAACCCACAAACAAAGAAACCACCAACAGATAACAACAGAAGCAGGTGAAGGAGGGAGTGGAAGCCCCACTAACTCAACCCATGACCTATCTGGAAATACAACTAAATGGTGGAGAAATTACTCAGAACAAACAACTGAACAAAAACAAGAGAGAATCCTCAAAACCTTGTACATAGCAGAACCAGCTTCAACACAACCTGCCCACACCTGCACAACAATACAAAAAGTGGTGGATTGAGTGACCCTCAGTAAACTAGCTGGAGGGAAGGACTAGCCAAAGAAAAACCCAACAATCAAAATCCAAAGACATACAGAGAGCCAACATAAATGACCCAAGACCAGTGAGCTCAGCAGATCAAGGAGACTGCACCAATGAATCTCACAGGTATTCTACCATAGAAGTTCATATCATAAACCCAGGGAGTCAGAACAGATCAATTTAAGAAGCAGAGGCTGACAAGAAGAGTCTCACAAACAATGGGAAAACAAAGAAACAATCTCCAAATGAAAGAAAAGAAGGAAGCCTCAGAAAGAATGCTAAATGAAATAGAGGCAAGTCAATTATCTGATATTGAGTTGAAAGCAATGGATATAAGGAAGCTCAAAGGACTCACAATAAATTACCAAAAAACTACAGGGAAACAATGATGAACTCACTACCAATTACATCAACATGAAACAGGAACTAGAAACTATCAACAAGGGTCAAGAAGAAATGAAGAATACAATTTCTGAACTCAAGTACACAGTAGAAGGAATTAAAAGTAGGCTCAATGAAGCAAAGGATTGGATCAGTGAGCTAGGGGACAAGGTAGAAAAAAACACCTAGAATGAGCAAGAAAAGGAAAAGAGGCTCAGAAAGAATGAAGAGGTGTTAAGGGAGATGCAGAATAATATGAGACACAATAATATCCATATAATAAGAATACCAGAAGGAGAAGAACAAGGGATAGAAAACTTTTTTGAAAAAGTAATGATGGAAAACTTTCCTAATTTGATGAGAGAAAAAGTCACATAAATCCAGGAAACACAGAGTCCCAATCAAGAGGAACCCAAAGAGGCTCACTTCAAGATACATCATAATGAAAATGGCAAAATTCCAAGATAAAGAGAGAATCTTAAAGACAGCAAGGGAGAAACAGGAAGTAACATGCAAGGGAGCCCTGATAAGACTAGCAGCTGACTTCTCAATGGAAACGCTCCAAGCCAGAAGGGATTGACAAGGAATATTCCAAGTAATGAGAAGCAGTGGCCTGCAACAAGGACTACCCAGCAAGGCTCTCAATTAAAATGGAAGGCCAAAAAAGGATCTTCCCAGACAAAAGAAGCCTCAAACAATATACCTCCCCCAAATCAGCTCTGCAAGAGATGCTAAGGCTTTTCTTTAAGAACAGGAAGAAAAACAGTGAAAGAGAGAGAAACACAAGTATGAAAAAAGCAATGAATAAGTACCTATCAATAAAAACCTTAAATGTAAATGGATTAAATGTCCCAATCAAAAGACACAGAATAGCAGAATGGATAACAAAAACATGACCCATACATATGCTGCCTACAAGAGACCCACCTCAGAACAAAAAACCAACACAGACTGAAAGTCAAGGGCTAGAAACAAATACTACAAGAAAATGGACAGGAAAAAAAAGCTGGGGTAGCAATAATCATATCAGAAAAAATAGACTTCAAAAAAAGGGCCATAAAAAGTGACCCAGAAGGTCACTTCATAATACTTAAGGCAAGAACCATCAAGAAGACATAAACATTGTAAATATATATGCACCCAACATAGGAGCAAATATATATGCACCCAACAGAGGAGCACCCAAATACACAAAGAAAATCTTGGAGGACTTCAAGAAAGATATTGACAGCAACACAATTATAGTAGGGGGTTTTAACACCTCACTGTCAACAATGGATAGATCTCCCAAACAAAATATCAAAAAATACATTGTGGCACTGAACATTGCCCTAGGTGAAACGGACTTAACTGATACACATACAGCCTTTCTTCTCAAAGAAGCAAAATACACATTCTTTTCAAATGCACATGAAACATTTTCAAAGATAGACCACATGATAGGACACAAAACAAACCTCAACAAATTCAAGAAAATTGAAATCATATCAAGCATTTTCTCTGATGTCAAGGGACTGAAACTAGAAACCAACTTCAATGAAACAACCCCAAAACACTCAAACTCATGGAGATTGAATAGCATGCTATTAAACAGTAAATGGGTCAAGAATGAGGTTAAGGAAGAAATAAAAAAGTTGTTGGAAACAAAATAAAATGAGCTCACAATAACCCAAAACTTATGGGACACAGTGAAGGCACTCCTAAGAGCAAAGTTCATAGCAATACAGGCCTACCTAAAAAAGATAGAAAACATTTCAAATAAACAACCTAACCCTACACCTACAAGAACTTGAGAAAATACAACAAAGACAGTCCAGAGGAAGTAGAAGGACAGAAATGACCAAGAACAGAGCAGAATTAAACAACACAGAACTTAAAAGCACAGTTCTAAGGCTCGATGAATTCAGGAGCTGGTTCTTTGAAAAGATAAACAAAATTGACAAGCTTTTAAGCACACTCATCAAGAAACAAAGAGAGAGGACCCAAATAAACACAATTGGAAATGAAAGAGGAGGTATCACAACTGATACCACAGAAATACAAAGGATTTTAAGAAATCACTATGAAAACCTTTATGCCAAGAAATTTGAAAAACTAGGTGAAATGGACAGGTTTCTAGAAAATATAATCTCCCAAAACTCAGTGAAGAAACAGAAAGCCAGAACAGACAATAACAGCTGATGAAATTGAAGCAGTAATCAAAAAGCTTCTAACACACAAAAGCCCTGGACCAGATGGTTTCACAGGAGAATTTTACAAAGCATTTAAGGGAGAACTAACCCCCATCCTCTACAGATTATTCAAAAAAAATCCAAAATGATGGAAGACTCCCAAACTCTTTTTATGAAGCCAGCATCATCCTAATCCCAAAACCAGATAAAGACATAACAAAGAAAGAAAACTTCAGGCCAATATCGCTGATGAACATAGATGCTAAAATGCTCAACAAAATATTGGCGAACTGCATCCAGCAATATGTTAAAAAGATCATACACCATGACCAAATGGGATTCATCCCATGGATGCAGGGATGGTACAATATTTGCAAATCAATAAACATAATACATCACATAAACAAAAGCAAAGACAAAAATCACATGATCATATCAATAGATGCAGAAAAAGCACATGATAAGGTACCCATTTATGATAAAAAACACTCATCAAAGTGGAAGTACAGTGAGCATTCCTCAACATAATAAGGGCCATATATGAGAGAACTACAGCCAACATCATACTCAATGGACGAAAACTTAGAGCTTTCCCACTATGATCAGGAACAAGACGAGGATGCCCACTTTCAGCATTCCTATTCAACATAGTATTGGAAGTCCTAGCCACAGCAATCAAACAAGAAAAAGAAATAAAAGGGATCCAAATTGGAAAGGAAGAAGTAAAACTGTCATGTTTGCAGATCACATGATCATATACATAGAAAATCCTATAGACTCCACCAAAAAAATTCCTTGGCCCAATAAATTAATTTGCCAAAACAGCCAGATAAAAAGTCAATATTCAGAAATCAAAGGCATTTTTATATACCAACAATGAAACATCAGAAACAGAAATCAGGAAAAAAAATCCCATTTGATATAGCAACAAGTAAAATAAAATACCTAGGAATAAACCTAACCAAAGATGTAAAAGACCTGTACTTGGAAAACTACACAATGCTGAAGAAAGAAATTAAGGAAGACACAAATAAGTGAAAACATATACCGTGTTTATAGATTGGAAGAATTAACATCATGAAAATGTCCATACTACCCAAAGCAATTTACTCATTCAATGCAATACCTATTAAAGTACCAATGACATATTTCACAGGTATAGAACAAACATTTCTGAAATTTATATGGAACCATAAACGACCCTGATTAACCGCAACAATTTTAAGAAACAGCAAACAGGAGGGATCACAATACTTAATATCAAATTGTATTACAAGGTCACTGTAATCAAAACAGCCTGGTACTGGAATAAAAACAGGCACATAGATCAATGGAACAGATCAGAGAGCCCAGAAATAAACCCAAGTCTCCATGGTCAATTAGTATTTGACAAAAGGAAAAGAAGCATAAACTAGAGTAAAAATAACTTCTTCAACAAATGGTGTTGGGAGATATGGACAGCTACATGCAAAAAAATGAAACTCGAGCACCAACTTACACCATACACAAAAATAAATTCAAGGTGGATAAAAGACTTAAATATAAGTTGTGACACCCTAAAAGTCCTAGAGGAAAACATTGTCAGGAAAATCTCAGACATTCCATGCAGCAACGTCTTCACTGATATGTCCCCTAAAGCAAGGGACATAAGGGAAAGAATAAACAAACGGGATCTCATCAAAGTAAAAAACTTCCACATGGCTAAAGAGATCAGTATTAAAATGAAAAGAGAACCAACTATATGGGAAAACATATTTGCCAATGATACCTTGGACAAGGGTTTAATCTCCAGAATATAAAACTTACAGGGCTCCACTCCAGGAAGACAAAAAAACCCAATTAAAAATGGGTAAAGGACTTGAACAGACACTTCTCCAAGGAGGACATACAGAGGGCCCAGAGACATATGAAAAGATGCTCAGGATCACTAGCCATCAGAGAGATGCAAATTAAAACCACAATGAGATATCACCTCACACCAGTCCTAATAGCTATCATATACAAATCAACAAACAAGTGTTGGAGAAGATGTGGAGAAAAGGGAACCCTAGTGCACTGTTGATGGGAATGCAGATTGGTGCGGTCACTGTTGAAAACAATATGGAACTTCTTCATAAAACTAAAAATGGATCTGCCTTTTGACCCAGCAATTCCACTGCTGGGATTATACCCTAAGAGCCCTGAAACACCAATCCAAAAGAACCTATGCACTCCAATGTTCATAGCAGCACAATTTACAATAGCCAAGTGGTGGAAGCAACCTAAATGCCCATCAGCAAATGAGTGGATCAAAAAACTATGGTACATTTACACAATGGAATTCTATGCAGTAGAGAGAATGAAGGAGCTCGTATCCTTTACAACAGCATGGATGGAACTGGAGAGCATTATGCTAAGTGAAATAATCCAGGTGGTGAGGGACAAATACTATATGATCTCACCTTTAACTGGGACATAATCCATAAAAGAAAAATGCAAACAAAATATAACCAGAAACATTAAAATTAAGAATAATTTAACAGTAGCCATAGGGGAGTTGGGAGGAGACAGAGGGGAGAAGGATTTTCAGGAACTACTATAAAGGACATATGGACAAAACCAAGGGGGAGGGTGAAAGCAAGGGAGGGAGGGAGGTTTTGCTGTGGTGGGAGGAGGTGGTTGGGGGAGAAAATGCAGACAACTGTAATTGAATAACAATAAAGTAATTTTAAAAAAAAGAACAGTATGGGAAATGGAGAAGTCAAAGAACTTATATGCATGACCCATAGACATGAATAAGTGGGGGGATTGCTGGCGGGAATGGAGGCACCAGGTGTGAGAGGAGCAAAGGGGAAAATTGGGACAACTGTAATAGCATAATCAATAAAATATATTAAAAATTTCATCCTATTTTTGTTCATATATATATATATCACATCTTCTTTATTCATTTATCTATCAATGGACACCTAGGTTGTCCCATATTTTGGCTATTATAAATAATGCTAGAGTGAACATAGGGTGCATATATATTTTCAAAATTGTGGTTTTTGTTTTCTTTAGATATATGTCCAGAAGTGGAATTTCTGGGTCATATGGTATATCCATTTTTCATTTTTTGAGGACTCTTCATACTGTTTTCCATAGGGGCTGCTAACAAAAAAGCTTCAGCACAGCAAATGAAACCATCAACAAAAAAGGACAACCCACTGAATGGGAGAATGCATTCACAAATGATATATGCAACAAAGGGTTAATATCCAAAATATATAAGAAACTCACACAACTCATAACAAAAAATTTGGTAAAAAGTGGGCAAAGGATATGAAAAGTCATTTCACTAAAGAAGACTGACTTCCTTCCTTCCTTCCTTCATCAAAAGTGGAAGAGATCTTATGCCCCAAATCTAATGATTGAGCACTGCTTCTTGGCATTTCTGATGAGGTTTGGTTTTCCAAATCAGCTTTTCACACATCATAGCTTGGAGTAGTTCCTCTCCCTCTAGTTGTCCTCTCCCTTCTTTTCCACCTTTTTTTCCTCCACTGCCCTCCTAACTTTTGTTTAACCAGACTGGAAACACTTAGGGATAAGCTGGGGTTTCCAAGTCACCAGAGCTAGCCACAAACCTGTTGGGAAATGCTCTTCTCACATACTTTCAGGACATGGGTCCCACTGTACTCCCCATCCAAAGGCCCCAGCTTCACACATCCACTCTGACCCTCTTCCACTACCTGCACTACTGTGTAGTTCAGGTGGTACCTGCCCCCTTCATGGGCTATCACAAGTAGGCACTCCCATTCACTGCATCCCTTGAAATTTTTTCTGACTCTGTGAGTGACCTTTCTGTGCATTTTAAACATGTACAGTTGTACCCTTTCTTAAGTCAACTGGAGCCATTTTGCATGGTAAACCAACTTTTGCTAAATTATGAATAAATTCAAAGTCATTCTTTCATTTGGAGAGTTTTATAGTCTTCTTTACATGCAATAATAATATTAGCTAACATTTTGGGAATACTGACTATATTTTTAGCAGTCTAATAAGAGCACTTGCCTGTTGAAATAGTTGATAATATCTCATTTAATTCTTACAGTAGTCCTATGAGGTAGCTACTATAAGTTTAAGAATGAGTGAAATAAGACCCAGAAATGTTAAGTGACTTGCCTAAGTCATATGGCAAACGAAGATGCCAAGCAAGGACCTGTTGAGAAGAAGAAAAGGGAACTTTGAAAATATATTTCCTTTTCACCCTCTTCATTTATATTGTAAAAAAGGGACCTCTTATAGAGGGAGAGCTAGAACAATCACATTTGCCAGATTTGACCTTGACTTAACCCCCAAAGAAAGATGAGCAGCCCAAGGAAGACAAGAGTTTCAACCCCCATAAAGAACCTCCTAGTCTCTCAATAACAGCAAGTTTTTGGCCTTTAATTATATCATAATATTATGATACTATTTTCCTCAGATACTATATTGTTACTAAAACCAGTTTTTTGTTGCTAGTAATGTTATTTTTAGATCATTTATGCAATAACAAAAATGAGTTGTAAAAAAATACAGTTAAGCATTTGGTTGGGCCTTTTTTTGTTTGTTTGCATAGTGTCAAAGTAAAATTTAATTTTACAGAATGATTTGGGCCCAAGTTCTTCCATAAAAGATTTTCAGGGAAAATGGGAAGTTGACAATTTCTCTAAGAATTTTATATAAAGAAGTACTCTTTTCTACTTGAATAATGGCATACATTAAACACTCCTGTATTCTTTCTTTTGCCCTTTGTTAAAAACTAGAATATATAATTGATTTAAAATTAAATAAAATTCTCATAAGCATCATTCATGTCTTCATTTTAAGTTAAAAGTGCTTTGAAAATATGGTTTTTTATTTAAATGATTTCATATTCAAATGGGTGCTGACCATGGCTGCTGGGGTCTCAGCTGAGAAGTGGCCTGACCTGGCTCAGCCTGCGGCCAGGGGGGCCCACACAGGTAGTGGTCCCAAGGAATGGTCTCATGCAGCAGCAATGGTATGCATCCAGGTGGTACCAGTGGCCACAGAGCAAGCAGAGATATAGAGGGCAATTCCAACAGAACCAGGAGAGAGGGTCAACCATTCAGCTAACTCTTAGGTCAAGAGTTCCTGAGAGATTTCATCTCATGACACCTGGCTCCTTGAAATGATGCACAAAGTGCTCAGCTAGCCTACCTTTTGTATGTATTCCAGGCTGGCATCTGGGGGTCATCTTACTTCCAGGCTCCTATTCATATTTTCAGTAGATTATCTGGACACTTGGAACTATGGACATAGTTTGCTCCTTACCAGGCAGTTTGGGAATTCTTTCTCCAGTGGAAGGCAAGAGGCTGTGTTCAGACGAGGGCTCTGGAGTAATCATGTTAAGAGATTTTTGCTTTGTGATTCATTAGTGTGTTGAAAATGTGAGAAAACATTACATGATTATTTCTTTTCTAATTCAGATGTTGTTTTTAAAATGTGACAGATTTCAGAATAATTAAATAATTTCTAGTGTCACTTTTTTCTCCCATTATTAGTACCACATGTGAAACCTGGTATTTTGAGACTTTCCATCATCCATCTGGTTCTCTGGGAATCTTTAAAAGGTGCAGGTACTTAAAACAGAATGAGAAAGAAAAGAAAGAATGTTTTAAAGGATATGTCTATGTCCATTCTGCCAAACATTCTAGTTTGATCAGCAGGCCATAATGAACTAAACGTCACTATCTAGTCTTAACAACTTATGGAATAAGCTAAATAAATTTTAGCACACTTGATGTTCCCATGAGTTGCTTAGATTACAAATTGATTCTTGCATTCTTTGCTGTACATCCTTGGAAACTGTTTAGTGAAATTACATTTAAGCTGGATTTAAGTAAGCCTAAGTGTTGGCACTGCTGGGTGAAAAGGAAATCCTCCTCATTCTTGCTTGATTACAGTCATTCTTGGCTTCTACTCTGGCACCACTATTAACTCATAGAAGATCATGTGGTCACAGTGGAGCCAGATGATCACTGGGGACAACTATACCAGGGGGAGATTCCTTGACTGCTCCTTTCTCCTCAGACAGCATGCCTTTGAAAGTTTACTCCAGCCCTCTTCTATAGTTCTGTACTTTTCACTGTTAAAGACTGATTGTTCCTTTTCATCTTCTGACCCAGAGCCATGATCTGAATGAACAGTAGCTAATTCTGCAGGGTATTTTATCAGCTGTGATTGAGTTTTAGGTATTTCTACAAATTATCAAATTTTTACCATATTATAAATTTGTGTGATATGAATTTTACATCCTGTTCTTTTTCCTTTTCTATCTCAACTTCACTTCTAGAAATGTTATTATTGCAAAATATATTCATCAGTGACAGTCCTGAACAGTGAAGCATATGTGACTAACCATCTAAAATACAATTGGTACTCATGCATGTTGCTTCAAAGATCCTGCATAAAGTATTTGCAAATAGAAATGGCAGCATGTTTTTTAAAAAGATCAAGTGGTGTTCACTACAGAATGCAATAATAGTTCAATATTAAGAAATCTATTAATATAATTCACCACTTTAATAATTTAATCATCAATCCCTTGTTGATCTGAATAAATGCTAAAACATGTCTTAAGGATAATATTCCATTCTGATTTTTTAAAAAGAAAACCTTCCTAGATCTGGAGCCATACCTCATTAACATGATAAAAGTACACACACATATTCACTCCAGTATTAGTATCATAGTATCATGTTTTGTGGTAAAACCCTAAAACAGGATTGTTCCTATTAAAGCCAAAGGGTCTCTGTTATTACTAGTATCATCTAAAATTGTTTCAGAAATACTAGTCAAAGGAATTAAATTCACAAAATAAGAGGTGTAAATAGTGCAGCTAAAGAAGAGGCAGCAATTTTATTATTTACTGTTTACATGATATGATTGTATACCTGGATACCCCCATGAGAATTACAAATAAAATCTTATTTAAAAGCAAAAGAAATAGATGGCCACTTATTAAAAAAATTAATAGCTTTTAAACATACAAACATAAAATAAAAGAAAAAAGGGGAGACAGTATTCTATTTCTTTATTCAACACATTTTTTTTGAGAGATTCTTTTGTGCCTAGCATTGGGAACACAGCTATATTAAGATAGAGTCCTTGTTGTCTCTCACAATTAGAGGAGATAAACAATCCATAAACAGCAAATACATAAATGAGCAAATAAGACTTTTCAGGCAGTGGTCAGTGCTGTGAAGGAATTCGGGAGAATAATGTGAAGGGATAATGGAATTAGACCAGGGGCAAGTTGCAGGGCGAGGGGCATGGGCGAGGAGGGAGTGCTACATTAGCCTTGGGAAGGCTTCTTTTAGGGGATGGAATATGAGCTGAGACCTGAAGGATGAGAGGTAGCAGGCCATGCAAAGAGCAAAGAGCTAAGCAGAGGAAATAAAGGGAACAAGAGCAGAGGCAGGGGAGGGAAAGTGGTGTAAGAAAGGAGCTCAGCATGTCAGAGACAGGCAAAAGCCAGCACGACTGGGAAGGGGCTGAAGCAGCATCACACTGGACCACACAGCATTGCGTAGGGCACGTATGGGAGACTGGGACTCATTTTATTCTAAGTGCAATACAAGGCCATTTATGAGCCTAGCTTTAAAGGCCTAGCATTGATATAGTTTCATGCACCCTTGGGAAAGTTAACTCAGGAAGCTACATAGAGAATGGATGGAAGGAAATACGGGTAGAAAGAACCAACTTTGAAATAAGAGGAGCTGGGAGTGGGGTGTGACAGAAGAATATGTGTATGTTGACAGATAAGTAAAATGCAGAAAGACCTGCCAGCACTTGCCAGCAGGATGATGTGGTGGAGAATGAGTAGGAGGAGAAATCACGATTTAATTCAAAGATCCCATTCACTATAGAAAACAAACAAACAAACAAAAACGTGAAATGTCTAAAAATACATTAGACAAGAAATATCTGAAACCTAGGTGAAGAAAACTATACAAAACCTAAGGGCCTATTGAGAAAAGGGGCAAAGGACACTCACGTAATGGAGAGACGACTTTGCTTTAACAGGAAAAAATAAAAACAAACAAAAAGACACAACCTCGACATTTAAAGAACTCGATGCAGTCCCAAACAAACTATTTTTTAACATGACAAAATGATATCAAAGTTCATCTCAAGAAATAAGTACTTATTTGGGAATAGCCAGGACAATGTGACAGAAAAAAAAATGTTCAACAACAGAAGAGTCTCTACCAGCTACAAAATGTAAAATAAAGCTGCAGTCATGAAAACAGAGAAATGAATGAGAACTGCACAGATATAGATATGGACAAGCAGGTGAAAGGACCAAATGAATAGTCAGGACCCATGTATATTCACACATTTTTTTATGTTTTAAAAGTGCCACACCCACATAGAAAAGTTGGGTTATTAAAGAGTTGACTAGCCCTTTGGAAAATCAAACAAACCAAAATGCTGGATCACTGTTTAGCTGCTCACAAAATCAACTCAAATGGATCAAAGACATAAAGAAAAAATGAATATTTTTGTAATCCTGTAGTAAGGAAGATCTTTCTAGGCATAATACAAAATTTTAAACCATGGGAGGAAGGGTTGCCAACTCAAGCTACATAGATACAAAAAATTGTTTGTTTGCCAAAGAAGTAAGCAAGCAAACAAACCCTTAAAGTTAATTGAACTCATTCAGTTCTGTGGGTTTAAATCCTATTTTGTCATGACTTTCAAAAGAAATCTCCAGCCCAATGACTTCACATTGCCATGGCTTGAATTGTGTCCCTCTGAAAGATGTGTTCAAGTCCTAATCTCAGATAACTATGAATGTAACCTTATTTGGAAGTAGGGTCTTTGCAGAGATAATCAAGTTAAGATGAGGTCATACTGAATTAGGGTAAGCAATTCAGTGACTGGTGTACTCATAAGAAGAGGAAAATGTAGACACAAACACACACAAAGGGGTGACAGCCAGTGAAGACCGAAGTGGAAATCAGAATGAGGAGGCTAAGGAATGCCAAGGACTGCTGAAAGTGACCAGAAACTAGATAGAAGAGAGATATGGAACAAATTCTTCCCCGGAGCCTCAGAGGGTGCATGACCCTAGTGACACCTTGATTTTGAATGTCTGGCCTCCAAAACTAAGAGAATAAATTTCTGTTGTTTTAAGCCACCTAGTTTGTGGTAATTTGTTACAGCAGCCCAAGGAAACTCATATACACATTACTATCTGATATTAGGGCTTATGAAACTTGACTTTGTTAATACAAAACTCTTTGTCAGTTACACATTAACACACATATAAATAAAAAATCTGAAATAATATCAAACAACAACAGTAGTTAATTCTGGAGGGTGAGAATAAAGAAGACTTTCGCTTTATATGCATTTGTATAATCTGACTATTTTACAGGCTGTATGTCTTGTTTTTATAACAGGATGCAATTTTAAAAGAGAAAATATACCAAAGCCTGCCATAATGCTATGAGTGGAATGCAAAAAATTCAATTGTGTAAAATGAAAGGTCATGTTATTGGGGGATTAACTGACCAAAATGAAAACAAGCAGCTAGCCAGCTAAGACTTCCAGGTGTTCGACTGCTCTTTTCCAAACCCATCTTGGACACAGCTAGTCCTTGTTGCCAATGATGGTGGCTGTCTGTGCTGGTTAAATATCCAGGGAGTGGATGCTAAGTCCTGGAGCTGGCTAGAATTCCTGGGATAATGGCTGTATTCCTGGAATCTCCCAGTTATTTGGCAACTGTTTCATGGGACCAGCTAGGGAGGCTGGGCCTGAGGAATTCTGCCCACACAAGGACCCCGCCTTCACTTCTCTCCTCCCCAACCTGTCTTGCCTACCATTGTCCATCTGCTTGACTCCCCAGTCCATCCACACCCATCTCTCTCACTGTGGTAGTACAGCCTCAAGAACTTCAGCCTACCCACTTTGGGAACTTGAAATGCATAAAAGAGAGGAATCAGTAGCCAATCTTTGTTTATATCTGAGTATGCATTTCTACAGGGTGTACTAAGGAAGTGCATACACTGTGTTATATATTGTACCATGACTTGAATACAGAGTAATAGAAAAAAGTAAATCACTGCATCCTACATGATTCTAAGCCCAGTCCTATTACACTCATGTTTAGTATTCTTGTTTTAGACTCATTTTCAATAAATTATTGATTATTAACTGGATTAATTCTACTGTATTGCCATTTGCCATATATGTTCATTAATGTTTTACCATTGGATTCTTTAGTAATTTTCTGTATATAAATACAAACTCATGTTCTAAAATTTTTTGATTCATCTATTTTAATTCTACTTTATATATACCTTACATTGGGCCTGTCAATGGCATCTGATAGACTATAGTAGGGTCAGATAATTATTTAATCAATGATAATTAGCCCCAAGTAACTGACCCTCCAACAGCCCTTTAGTGCAGCAGAATAAAGAATATTCCTTCCATGTGCCATTTTGGGCTACCTAAAACATGGAGAATTCCAATTGTTGGAAATGCATCCTTCTTCTGACAGAAATATCAGAGTTTCAAAGCTTTGTCAATGCTTTATTGTCAGTTTCACATCACATCCTATTTCATACACCAGGTCCTCTGAATCCCCTCATTCTCAGGAAGCTAAGGTTATTTGTGATGGTTAATTTTATGTGCTAACCTGACTGGGCCATAGGATGACCACATGGATGGTAAAACATTATTTCTGGGGGTGAGGGTGTTTCTGGATGAGATTAGTATTTGAATCAGTGGACTGAAAAAAGTAGATGTCTTTCCCTATGTGGGTGGATATCATCCAATCCATTGACGACCTGGTTGGAACCAAAAGGTGGAGGAAGTGAGAATTCATGCTTTCTCTCTCTCTGCCTGAGAGCTTGAGCTGCAACACTAGTCTTCTCTGCCTTTGGATTGGAACTGCACCATTGGCTCTCTTGGGTCTCTAGCTTACAGGTGGCAGGTCGTGGGACTTCTCAGCATCCATAATTGCAGGAGCAGATTCCTTCTAATTAATAATATATTTATTGCTATGAGGCTGAATCCTCCCTTGGACTTTCAATCATTCTGATTCACCTCAGCCTTTCTACATAGTCTTTGAATAAGAGAGATCCAGAAATATTGGTTTCACTGTGCATCACACCAACTGAGTATCAGAGGAAAATCAGAATCATCTTAATGTGGCTGATCAACATGCATGCAAACAAAGGAAAGAAAAGCTCATCCTGCCTCAAGAACCCACAGAAGTACCCACAGACACCATTGTTCTAACAGAGAGGTTATAGAAAGGAGACACTGAATTTATTAACTGTCTTCTTGGCCCACTGCTGCCTGACTTCCTTAGGGCTCATCAGACATTGTTTAGGTGCCAGACACATATGGATGCTGCCATTTTTGTCTGTATTACAGTTGACTTAATTAAGAGAGTTTACCTCAAATAAATGCTTAAGTGAATTCTGATAGTAGTGTAAGATTTTTTGTACTGCCCATTGCTGTGCCTTGTGGCTGAAAAAGGACAGGACATACAAACTGTGCAACTGTGATGAAGCCATGTTTACATGCATTGATGTGCAGTAGGAAAAGAAAATGGGACTAGGGTCAAGTGAACTCCTGTAGAATAAATAAAGATAAATAATTCAGGTTCTCATTATAATAGAGGCATATAGCTCCAGTGCAAGGGAGCACTCTGCCTTTGTGCACATTGGTATGCAGTGGCTGTTCAGAAAGCATAGCATGTAATCTAGCATTAATATTAACACAAATCAGAGGTAAGAATTAGCAATGATTCTAAAGTCTTATAGTGTAACTGAATTCATGCTATATTGTTTAGTCCTCCTGGGTATTTTAGTAATCACGTAATAGAAATGTTGAGGTAGTTGAGATATTCTGTATATTACTCTATGAAAGGATCTTTAACACAATGTCTTTAGTAGACAGTTTTGATAGAATGAACTGAACAAAAAGAAATATGCCTATTTTGGTAATACGGTATGTTTCATTAGCTCAGCCTGCAGCGATATGACATTACCTTCTAAAAGGAATACAATTAATAACAATGAGAGATTTTTAGCTCTCAGAATGTAGCTGGAGGAACTGAGCACAGTGTCAGGGCAATTAAGCAGAGGCACTGCATTACCTTTGTCTGCACACCCTTAACATCACCCTGTCTCAATGTGTTGAATAGTTATTTCTTTAGCATAGAATTTGTAATTTATTTTGATGTTTCCCATAATTCAGGCCATCATTATAACAAATGTTTTTTTTCCTCTCTTTTTTCTATTTAGGTAAGAAAAAATCTTTCACAATAACTAGCTAGTAGAAATAAACATTTATTTTGCATTGGCATGGCTTCCACTTTTCTATAAGAGAATAAGTGACAACAAAGGAGATGCACACAGTAAATGTTGAGGACTAACCCAAATAAAACTACCCCACAAGTGCTGCAGGAGTATATATTTACATACAGTCCATGCCTTATAATGGCAATCTAGGGGGAAAGCTGCATTTGAGACTATTAAAATAATCAGCCAGTGTATTATTTTATTCAGTGGTAACCTTTATGTTTTATGTTAAATGACAGTGAAGATTCTGGAACATGGTGATCCCCCAGAGTCTCAGTAGCCAAGATTTCTTTTATCTATACAGAGGTTTCATTTAGTTCACTCTGCAGTGCTGAAATGGCTCTTGGCTCCCTTTGCTGGTCAGTTCTAACAGCCATAAACAAAAGAGAAAATGGCTTGAAACATAAAAAACTTTGGTGTTTAAAAACATAGAATAAAGAGTCTGGTTTAAAATCTTGTTTCTGTGTGCCTGGTCTGCTTCAAGCTTTTGGAGTCGTGGTTGTGTTTGGGCAAAGGGGAGACTGCCAGTAGTATGTGGTGAAGAGAGGGTAAGGGGAGAGAAAGACAGAGACAGACAGACAGACAGATAGACAGACAGAGGCTGAGACCCCTGCCAACTATTCCTGCTGCCCCAAATTTATCCTGACAGACTTTCCTTGGTGAACACCTACAGCCCGTAAGCAGGTGTCTAGAAATGCTGCCACGGAGTCTAGGCCTTGGGGGGAATAATATGCAATTCCACTTCCACTTATAAGTAATGTATTAAAATTTTGTAGCTCATAAATTCTTAATCTGAGAGGCTCCAGGTTATTTCTTACTTACATAGCTACTTGGTTAATGTAACACTGACCTGGCCATCACTCTGGCCTCCTGTTATTTTCTGTGCTGTTTTCCCAAGGCTTCCAAACACAATTGGCTGGACTGCCAACTCCCTCTTCCTGTGACCACTGCTTAGTTCTTGCATAAATGCAGAAGCACACACCTCTTCAGACAATTAAATCACACCAAACTGCTTGGGGACTGTAGACCTGTGAGGGTTATGTGAGCAGCCCCCTCCCCTGCTAAGTATTATTGACAAATCCATCAAGGGCAGTGATGCATTGGTTTCCACCTTACCTAGAAGGACACTAGGGCAACAGTGACATGCTGTCACCGTGGTAACTGAGGCTGAAGTGAACAGCCTGTTAGGATAGGTGACCTCTGTTGGCGGTGTGCCTGGAGATGTTGCCCTGGCTAGGCTGCCATATTATGGGGACCCCAAGGAGCAGCCCAGTGTCCTCAAATTGATTCATTAGACCCTAAACATATCGATCACTCTAATTTGCAGGAATTTATTATATTGATATTGGACTGATTAACATTTTGTGCCAGACTGGTTCGATATGTGCTTGTAACAGCTTTTAATGATTAATTGACTTTTATGATTCCATCCCAGGGCTGTCAGTGAGCTGTGAACTGTGGGCAGGCTTCTTCTGGGCTGTCCCTCAAGTAGCACAGGGCAATGATTGAATACCTCGGAAATTAGTGTCCTTGCTGTCTCATTTTATGAAAGATAAATGCTATGACATTTAATGCAGACCTTAATTTAGAATAGAACTGAGCAGATCATTCTGCAATTTAATCATAAACAAGTAAATATCAAAACTTGTTTAGCATTTCACAAGTTAAGCACACAGAAAACGGAGGCAAAGTGGAGCAAGCAGCAGGGGAACTGGCAAAAGGCAGAATAAAATAATATGGGCTGGAATGGTGCATCATTGTAATCATCACATAATTTATTAAGGCCAACATCTGAGCCAATTTTTCAGCCCAGAATATACTGCTCTCATTCACTGGGTGGAGGGTTCAGGGTGTGCCTTTTCACACAAGTTGAAAAGTTAGCTTTTACCTCCCCGGCTGTAGGCAGCCCGGCAATATTGCCTGGTGAGTTGAGGAAAATGCATTGACTGATTTTCCACAAAAGTATAAAGAGTAAGGCTCTAGCTAAATATGTGCCCCCATTATGTAATAAGGGGAATA
Organism: Phyllostomus discolor; assembly: GCF_004126475.2. Taxonomy (NCBI): domain Eukaryota; kingdom Metazoa; phylum Chordata; class Mammalia; order Chiroptera; family Phyllostomidae; genus Phyllostomus; species Phyllostomus discolor. The sequence goes on from NC_040908.2 coordinate 71,392,506, forward strand.
TCACATCGAGCATGGTTTATGTGTTACCTAAAACAATCATAAACATTATGAAAGACAGCGTGCAAAGATGAGATTTTATTGTGCTCCCTAACAACAGAGGGAGAGAAGCAGGCAGGCTGGGGGCTGCCAGCTCACACCTTCTCGCATTCATATTTAAAGCACATTTCCTTCCTTTCATTTTAATTAAAAGACTTAGGTTAGGGAGAAACTGTCTAAACATCATGTCAAATTATTCATGTTTGTACATATAAAGAATAAAATGAAACGGTTCTCCTGCGCACGATTCTTCTTTCTTCTTTACCCATTCCATATTTTTCTATCAAGGTGTGCAGAGTAAGGACACCTTTATTTGATGTGCAGTTGTCAGTTGCTAATGTGTAGCCTAACACATGCAGTATACATATTTTATGGCTTAACCTGAGATATGCTCACACCATAGCATTTTTATTTTATACAGCCTTCCATTGCTAAAAAGAACAGGAGGTACCATAAACACTAGAAACTCCATCTTGCAGCTCTGCTCATTCCTGACAAAGGCCTAGGCCGCCCCTCTCCTTTAGCTTGCATGTAGACTACCCAACGTCATTTCTACGTCCATGTAGACCTGTGCCTTTGTTTTTCATAATTCTTTTATTGGTTGGAAAGCAGAGCTAAATTGGGTGTCTTGGTATGTGTGTATCTACACAAACACACAAGTGGGCAATCTTGGAATATATGAATTTCACCTGTGTGGTCTAGAGCACATTTACCTCCTTATCTGTCCCAAATTCCGACCTCGGTTTGGTATTGGTGGTCATTGGTACTGTGTAGTGTTGTGATCTCCTGTTCAGATTATCAAGTGCAGTAATGACAAGAGCACTAGGAACCCTCAGAGTGCCTTTCTACTGTTTGAAAATTGAGGAGGCAGAAACATAATTGCTTTTGTTGGATCACAATCCTGAATAACACAAGACATTTTAGACACCTGCCCTCCCTTTGATTGGCTTTACATCTTCTCTCTCTTAGGCTTCTGTCCATTATTTTGCATTATCTTCATTATCAAGAAATCTTTTCCATGCCAATATTTTTGTCTGCTGAAGGGCCACTTGGATTCAGGTAGGTAATTGGATCTAGCCCCCTGCAAAGCCATAATAGATGATGGTACACTACATACAGGTAAGTTCTACAGCAACAGATGTGTTTTATGCTTAAGAATCTGATTTTTTCCTTTGTGCCACAGATGCCATATCCCCAGGCACAGAGTGGCGAATGGGTCTCTTTCCAGTGTCTCCTTTGTTGGGAACCGCCCAGCCTGGTATCAGAAGCTGTAACCCCCGCCAAGGCTAAGGCTGAGGGAATGACCTTGGAACTGTAAGCCACCAAGGAGACAGCTTATCTCTCTGGCAGGAGCACTGCTTCTGCTACTTCATCCATAACTGGCCCCCAATGCTTGGGTAGGTTAGCCAATGATGGGTAAGATTCCCCAAGGGGGGAACAACCTTAGACAGGCATGATCACATGGGAGGCCCCCAAGAAAGGACTTTGGGGGCTACAGCAAAAGGGGGTGATGGACCCTTGCCCCTCAGCTTTGACATAGCCTGAGTCCTCATTGTCTGTGAGAAAATCTCCTAATTTCTAGGCTGCCTTAGTTCCCTTGCTCCATCTAAGCTTGAAACAATGACAGGGTGGTGCCATCCTGTGCTGGAAAGGGTGGGTTCCCTGGGTGATCAGGCCTAAGAAAGAATATGTAAAATCCTGTGAAACCTGCTTTGTTTAGAATGCTCTTAACTGAATGATAAGGGTCCAAGGAAGAAGTAAGTTTTTTCCTTAAAGTTTTTTACAGCTCTTTGACCCTGACTGAAAATAGGCCCTGAGACTTCCTTGTTACCTATTGTTCGATCCTTATATCTTGGCAATGAGTAATGAGCTTTACCTGAATTCTTATGCAAATGAACCCAATAAAAGCCTGATCAAGTGGGAGAATGGGGCGCTCTCCCTTAGGGATGCTCTTCCCTAGGGAGGGTGGCCATGGCGCTCCCCACTAGAGAGAGTGGCTCTTCCGTTTCTATTTCCCCACAGGACCTGGTTGTCTCTGTGTATGTTTTTCTCGTGTTTTGACAAGCCATCCGCAGCGTTCCACAGTCACTGCAGGCCAGTGGCCATGACACTTCTTTTATTGGAAAGAGGAAAGGGAAGAATCTGGAGCCATCCTGCATCTCTGCTCAGGGTTCATACTACTGTGCCACAGCAGCAGTTTTTTTCATGAGTGTGTGCATGTATGTGTGTGTGTAAACAAAGTACTATAGACTGGGGACTTATAAACAGTAAATGCACACACAACTTCAGGCACACACACTGAAGTACATACAACAGTATGTCTGATCCATTGATTGTGTATTGGTTCTGCCAATTCTCCATCAGAGAGGGGTTTATCTTCTTGGTGTTTCAGCAGCATATGCTCATGATGCTTCTCAAATTATAACTCAGATTTCCTGACTTGGCCAAAATCCACTGGTTTCACCTTACCTGTATTTGCTCTGCCGGGAGGATTTTCAGGAATGGCTGAATCATCTGTTGCCTCTTTTCTTCCAATCACTAATCAAATAATTTTCTGTATCTATTTTATCTTCTGATTCTGCTGATTCTTACTATTAGCAGGAATTCCATGAAAAATTTAACAGGAAAAAAAATGTTGATTCCTCTAAGTGGACAACTGTAATACATTCTCTCCATATCCTGTGATTATTAACTTTAAAATGCTTACCTTTTAGGGAGCAGTTTAACTCAGGCAGAAGAAGTACAAAAAGTGTGGGAACAGGTCTTATTCTAAATCTAACACCTAAGGAAAAAATATTCAAGAGTTCAAGTAGAAAAAATTCAAAGTTTTCTGTTTTTTTTAAATATTTTTTTCTCTGTCCATTTTACTAGTAAGATGTACAAGAGGACCATTATGGTATGTTTTCTTTCATAGTCATAAAATATACAAACAATCTGTATTAGACTATTCACATGTAATAGAAATTCTAGTGCCAAATACTTTACATGTTTGATATGAGAATTACTCTTACATATTGAAATTTTACTTAACATCACTGTGTCTCAATGTTATTGCCTTTAAAATTGATGGCATAATCCATCACAATGATATGAAGATTTATTATTTTATATTATTTTATAATCATATTTGCATGCCTCTAATCTAAAAAATATTATCCCCAGGATGAGGTACATAAGTGAAGACACATATATCTTCACTTAGTGCCTTAGTCAGTCTGAGCTGCTATAACCAAATACCATAGACCAGGAGGCTTACAAACAACAGAAATTCATTTCTCACAATTCTGGAGGCTAGAAATCTGTGATCAGGATGCCAGTATGGTCAGGTTCTGGTGAGGGCTCTTTTCTGGGTTGCAGATAGCCAACTCCTTGTTGTGTCCTCACAGGGTGGAAAAACAGTGAGCTAGTTCTCTGTTCTCTTCCTACTAGTGTACTAATCCCATTCAGGAAGGCCCCTCCCTCATGACCTAATTCCCTCCTAAAGACACGCCTCCAAAAATCACACTGGACATTAGATTTCAGTATAGAATTTGGGCAGGTGATGGGGGTGCATAGAGAACACAAACAATCGTAACACGTAAGAAAAAACTTTTTTTCCCTCAGATATTTCAGTAGCTACATAAGTTGGAATTTTAAATCTAGGCAAATTTATCCTCTATCTATCTTCACAAGGCCAGAGGAAAGTCTTTATTAGCCTCTATGTTCTGGTTTTTGAAGGGATAGTGGAATGTCAGCACATGTCTAGTGTTTCCGAATATCTAAACATTGGTTGAAATGCATACAAAACTTCTGGTTCTAGATGATGTTTCACTTTTTATGTAAATGTTTTGGCAGTATGCAGACAAAAAGACCAACTTCTGAGTCATCACAGGTTAAGGCTCTATTCTTTTTAGCACCAATACTTTTTTTGTCTGAGGCCACAAGAATATCTGCCTTACTTCCTTGTTAACAGGGCCAGGCCTCCCAGCTGGGGGTAAGTTCTGGACATTCAGGAGTTTACCACCAAGTGGGTTTATGGATTGACAGGTAGGGCTCTGGGATTGGTTTGGTGGCCATGTCTGTGGCTTGCTTGCCTCAGATTCCCCCCATCTCTTCCTGTTCCAGGTGGGGAAGTAGAAATGAGTGAGCAAAGGGAGAGTTGAGAAGCTCCTTTTTTTTTTTTTAACTCTCCTAGGTGTGGCTTTACCAAAATGAATAATTCCTTAACACCTGCCAGGTATTAGGAGCAGAGACACAGGTCCCCAGTTCTGGGTGGAGGAGCTCCTGGCAGCTTCTGTAGCAAGAAAGACTCACTATCACAGAAGTTCTAGGTTTTCATTCTGACTTTCACTAACAACCTCACCTTGGGCAGCTCATTTTCTATTGCTGTCTTCCTTTGCCTCGGGCATAAAGAGAAATGCTTTTACTCTAAAACACTCTGGTAGCCTATTGCCCACTCCTGCTGTGGTAGTTAACCCCACTCCTAGCTCCATTTTAGTGTTAGCTCAAGTTTCTGACACAGGTGTGTTAAGATTGTAATAGCAACTTGTAAGAAGAAAGAAGGAAATAAGGACTTCAGGGCAAGGACTCAAAAGTCCAGTGGCCTAAAAACAGAGTTCAAGATACCCTGATGCTTCTAAGACCACTCCGTGTTTGTGCCCTGGTGAGTCAGGCCAGGAACCTGGAGTTCATGGGCAAAGGCAGTGACTGTAATTTGGTGTGAGACCATCATAATTTCACCCAGGTCCATCTTAGTTGAAACAGGCCTCCTTCCAAGAGGCTCATACAGATGCATGAATAACTTCCGCACCTATCTCCATGGAGGCAGTGAGGTGGAGAATGGGAAAGGGAGAACACAGGACCAAGAGGAAACTGATCAGAGGGGCTGGGGAGGAAACTAACTCTGAATCCATTTGACTGTAAGCTAAGCTTGGTGCCAGGTAAGTCACTGACATAATCTCAGTGTTTCCTAAGGTGTGCTTCTCAAGTCACTCACGGATGAGGTTGTGAGGTCATTAAAAATATTAAGTAAACTATAGTAAATGCCAAGGTAAGGGGAAAATAATGTAGCTGTTATGTAATTGACTGAACTTTGAGAGACAGTGTATTATGGCATGAAATCTTCATCAAAGCTGCTGGCATCTCAGGGTCTGTGACATAGAATCACACAGGGCTCTTTGGTCCAGTTGGAATTGCACTCAGTCTGGACTGTGTCACTCAGCCTGGGCAAAACCCAAGACAGGGAAGAACATGGAAGTGTGGCATGTATAACACAGGAGCCCCAAACCAGGAAGCTGCTTACTCACTTTACAGGTTACTCGCATTACAGGGGAGTGCACCAATGGTGGGAGGTCAGTGAGAGAAAGACCGCACCTCCTCCAGTCTGAGGCTCATTATAAGGGGTCCCAGACAAAGGATGCACATGTCCAGGATGCACAAACCTACCTGTGGCCTGGAGCTACATTATATCAGTGAGCATGTGCAGGAGGAAAAGGTCAAGCAGTCACAGGATAAGAAGGTACTCCCAAAAGGAGATAAGGAGAGAGTTACAATCTATTTCCAAAACAATACACATTCCTTCTGGCCCTCATCACAGGTAGTGGGAAAGCCATATATTGACCCCCCACTAGGCATGCTGGTAACGGGCACCAGCATTCCCACTGGACACAGAGCTGAGGCAGCAGGATCCATTTAGGGACCTGACCCAGCCAGGTTGTGTCTAACCTGCATGAGGATTCAGGAGAACTGAAGCCACCTGCAGGGGGAATATCCTAAGCCCTTAGGTCACTGATGTCCTGCCTGCCTCCCTGGCATAGCCCCTTTATTCTGCTTTATTCTTGGACACTATCTTTGGCCTCTGCTTTCCAGTTCCTTACCCCTGCAGCCCAGACTTGCCAATGCTGACTGTCCATCTACCAAGACACTCTGTGCCAAAGCCAGTCTCCCTGATACCTGCCTGCCAGATTATATTAGGCTGCCCACCTGCAGGTCAGAGCTGGCCCCAAAAGACTCTTCTAGAAGCTTGCCAGAGAGGCATTCATAGTCCCCAGAACCACCTGGACTTCAGCCCCTTGTCCTGGGTCAGATGCTGCATTGCCTAGGAGTGCCCATTTCTGATACAACAAATCCTTTGTGGTTATGAAAATGATCAAATCTCCCAAATACACAAGCTTTCCTTCCAATGTGTTTATCTAATGGACCCAACATTGATCTCTGAAGATAAATAGAAAATTGGGGCGTAGGAAGTGGAAAGTAACCTACATAGTGGCAAGAGTACAATGGCAGAAATTCTCATTTGAGTTTCTCTTGTGGCTCTGCTGTTTTCCCGAGTGTTTGGGTATCTGGAAATAAATTCCTCAAATTGCATGTTAATTACCTCATTTGTGGCTTATGTAGCATTAGACATTTTCAGGAAATATTACAGTTATAATTTTCAGATTAATAAAACTGGAGACAAAGTTGACCCAGTGGACATAATTTATTGTACTTTTCAGAAAGCTTCTGGTAAGGCCCCTCATAAAAAGGCTATTAAAAAAAATAAACAACCACAAAGTAGAAAGTAAAGTTCTATAAATTATAGAATGTGAAAGTACTGAACCAAGTGAAGAGATTCACAGTGACCTGGTTACATTGGTTTGTTTACCTAAAATACATGGGCAATTGGTGGTGAAGAAGTTTTTTAAAATAATAACCCTTGAGTTTCTATCAAGTCTGATTGGGTTTGAAATTGTCAGATTGTCTAGAGAAATAAACAGGACCTGTCCTAAGATGTCTCAGTACCAAGAGGTGGGGCTGCTTGTGCAGTGAAGAAGACAGGGCCAGTAGGCAAATGCACTCACAGTGGCAAGGCCACAGTGTGGGCTGGTAGGTCTAATTTATTAGGATATTTTTTGGTCAAGCTCAAGATAAAGCCACTCCTGTAAATAGCATTTTTAGGAAAAAAGATGAGTACACACACAGAAAAAGAAAAATTCAGGCCCACAGACAAACCAAGCAGTCTTGGGGGAGACCTGGGAAACCCCTATGCTGCTGATCTTTTCACACATAGGGGAGGGGTGGGAAGAGCACTGAGGCCCAGCATCTAGGACAACACAGGGTAGAGACATGTTCCCTCCACCTGTCTGCCATTGGGGCCACTCGGGATGATGTCTCCACAAATGTTTTAGACAGTCTGCTTTTTACTGAAATGGCCAGATGCTCTCCTTGAAGGAACTCTCACTGTCTGTCTGTGTTTGTTAATTCCACCCAGAACCCAGCCAGCAGCTTGAGGTGCCTGTATCAGGAGGTGAAGGAATGACAAAACTAAACTAACACCCTTTCCTTGCCCTGTGGTGGATGCAGATCCAGCAAGTGCCAGTGCAGAGTGTAGCGGAGAAGGACACCTGCCACCATGAACTATGTGACCAGAGAACTCACCAGAACTCATGGTCATATTTTTTTTGCTTAAAAGTGTAAACTCTTGGCTCATGTTTCTTTCAGGAACTAGGGGAAAAGATTAACTAATGCTTTCACAGAAGGACCTGAAAGCAGTTTTAAAAGTTAGATCATTAGATTAACAATCTAATGTGACAGTATGGTAAGTACAGAGAAGGGTGATTGTATGTAGAATTACTAATTTAATAATAATGCCTAACATGATTAAATGCTTGGTGTGTGCTAGGTACTGTTCATGTGCTATGCATATCTGATCCCATTTAATCCCCAAAGAAACCTTCACTAAGCCCCATTGTGCACACAGTGGTTATGAGGCATAGAGAGGCTGAGGGTGTGCAGTTAATTGGCAGAACCAGAATCTCAACTCTGACAGTCAGATCCTGGAGCCCACCAGGAGATGCACTTTTACAATAAGCATTTAGCATAATCATTATGCTAATACTTCTATCTGTATAGCTCCATATATAATAATATGTAACTATGTCATAGGAGCTAACCTGTTTTAAGCATTACGAATGTATATACTTGGTGGAAATTCCTTTCCATGTACTACATCTTTCAATCCTCATTCAATTTAGTGATGCCAGTGCATTTACCTTTATTGAAAGCTATATGGTTATTCTGGTCCGAGACTTTTCTTTTCCATCAGTAGGCCAGCCATTGTCCTCTGCAGATTACCCAGTGATTCTTCAATTTCCCTGAACAGCTAAACCCCACCAGTTCTCTTCTGGGTTGGTTCTGTTTTCTCTACAGTCCAAAGAGCTGATCTACGTAAAATCGGGTTTTTTCAAGGTAAAATCTAGACCCAGAGTGAGTGCAAGGGCAAGTCATCCCCCAATGATGGAAATGTCATTGGGGAGCTTAACTATTTTAGGAGTATTTCTAACTTTTCTGTGCCAACTTGTATTTATTTCATTTTCATAAAGTGAGTATAAGCACAGCACATTATTGAGTGACTCAGAGGGTCCTGAAATTCAAGCCTTATGCTAGTACATATGCATGTAGTATAAAGTATTCATCACCCACTGTCTATAAAACTATTTTTTAAGATTTTACTTATTTACTTTTAGAGAGAGGAGAAGGGAGGGAGAAAGAAAGGGAGGGACATCAATGTGCAAGAGATACATCTATCATCCATCGATCAGTTGCTTCTCACATGTTCCCAACTGGGGACCTGGCCCACAACCCAGGCTTGTGTCCTGACTGGGAATCAAACTGGTGACCCTTTGTTTTGCAGGTCAGTGCTCAATTCACTGAGCCACACCAGTCAGGGCACATAAAACTTAATTCTTTGGCCTTGGCTAGTGTGGCTCAGTGGATCGAGTGACGACCTGCAAATCAAAGGGTCACTGGTTCAATTCCCTGTCCAGGGCATGTGCCTAGGTTGTAGACTAGGTCCCCAGTGAGGGGGGAGGATGCATGACAGGCAACCACACATTGATGTTTCTCTCCCTGTCTTTAAAACAACAACAAGAAAATTTAATTCTTTTTTAAATTTTTATTTTAATTGTTGTTCAAGTACAGTTTTCTGTCTTTTACTCCCATCCCAGCCCACCCCTCCAGCCCTCCCCACCTCCCACCCATTTCCACTCCCTCCTAGTTTTTGTCCATGTGTCTTTTATACTTGTTCCTGTAAACCCTTCCCCTTTTCCCCTGAAATTCCTTCCCTTCTCCCTTCTGGTCACTGTCAGCTTGTTCTCTATTTCAGTGTTTTTGGTTATATTTTGCTTATTTGTTTGTTTTGTTGTTTAGGTTCATGAAATAAGCCAGGCAGTGAAAGACAAATACCATATGAAAACGTAATGCTTTGGAGTGACCCTTCCCTTACACATGGGAGATTTTCTGTGAGGAAGCATACAATTTTAATTTAATGAAATAACATTAATGTCAATGACCAATTCCTGAATCTAATCACATAGTAAAAATTATATGCACAGGTTAGCTCAAAGAAACCTGTCCTCTTCCATTTTTATTATTCATCTTCCACCATAAGAACCTGAAGCATGAATCTCTTAAATGGCCAAGTGTTCACCACTTGTTTTATGTATTTGCTCATTTGTTTATTTTTGCTTAAGATCATTTGGGTAGGCTATTTTTTGATTTGCTATTAGAAAGCCCTTGAATAATTATTGGTATGAAACTTGATCCAGTTCCCCAATACCCATCAATAGGACCACTTTTTTTGTGTGTTGCTCCTGTCTTCATTGGTCTATCTAGCTCTCTGCATGTGTCTTTTCCTGTATCTTTCTATGTATCTCTCATTCCAATTCTCTCTCTCTCTGTTTTCTCTTGCTTCCTTTAGGAAGCATTAACAAGCTAATGCTAAGACTTTTCATTGTCATAAAATAAGAAGAAGGATATCATCTATTAACCAAAAAGATAATATGTTTCTGTGCTGATTTGAGTGATTTTATTGTTACACTTTTTCTATTTTTACTGACCACTCTACTCATTCTGTTTTTTATAGATAGAAGGCTTTTGGGTCTGAGAAGGAAATAATTTTGTTAGCTAGGTTTATAAAACTACCAAGGTTATTAAATGCTAGAATGACTTCAAATGCTCAAAAGGCAAAGCCACTGACTAAATTTATACACCTGGGGAAGCCTTCTTGGGTGGGATGCTGTTGGCTGTTCTTGTCCCACACTGAGGTGAAGACATTCCTAAGTTTTTGCCTTCCCAGTGTGGCCATCTTTGTCAGGGAACCTGATTACAAAATCAGAGACAGAATGTTAGAAAATATGGCTCACACCATCCAATCTGCCATTCGATACATGAAGAGACCATGGCCCAGAAAACATGCAAAAGTTTCAGGGCTCACTGGGGCTTCCAACCCAGGCCTCCATCTTGGACCTTTAGAGTCCAGGCTCACCTCAGCAGGTTTGATATGGACACAGATGTGTACTTTAGTCTCCTGATGGGAACATTTTGCTAGTGATATTCCTCTATTTATACCTCAGGAAAACTGTGCTCTTCAGTGAGCTATGTGCATAATATGCTTTAGGCTATGTCTAAATGATATATTTCTCCAACCCAAAACTGACAAATTCAGATGGTCCGTTCCATGTTCCATATTTTTATATATTTAGAAACAGCTGGTTGATTGACTGAGTTTTAAAGTTTTCACAGAAATATTTGATGTTGGGGAGATTGGACCTTCAAAGTTCTCTGAGGGGAAACAAGATTTATTTGAAAGTTTCTTTCTCCATAAATATTTTATGTTTCACTAAATGACTATGAGAGGAAACTACACAATTAATGAGACAACCCCCTTTTCCCCACACACCAACCAAAGGTTTGCTTTCCAGCCACAGCCACCCACTCCCACTTTGGGAATCTGTCCCAAAACCCTCTTCAGAACTCAGCTGTCATTAAACCCTTCTATCACATCTTAAAATTGGTTTGCTGCTACCATAATTTTGAATAAAAAGCCTGAACTCTGTCAAAATGCTTGTCACTTGACTTGCAAAAAGCAGGTCATTACTGATCTTTACACCCTGTGCATAATAGATACTTGATATATACATTAGACATATACTCAATATTATATATTCATTAATTTTTAATATACTAAAATATCAACATATGATTTGTGTTGTATAGCAATATACAGTCACATAAATTAACATATAATTAATAATGTAAACTGTACTAAATTGAGTCTGGTGATATACCTTAGGGCAAACACATATAGATAAGGAAAATGACTCAGAGCTACAAGAATGAAAAGGAGCTGATATTTACTGAATATGTAGTAGGTACTAGTTGTAGTGCTAAATGCTTAATAAATTATTTCATTTAAACTTCCCAGAATCCTAGGGGGTAGAGGCTACTTTCTCCAGTTTACTAAGGGGGGATTTCAAGGTTCAGAGAGGTGAAGAATCTTCCTCAAGACCACATAGCTAGTACCTGAGGTAGCCTTAAAGTTACTGCAGGCCAGCCTAGTTCCAAAGCCCATGCCTTTATCTTCTGTGCTCCCTTGATCTAACTCTTTCCTAGGTCTCCAGTTGCAATTTCCACACTGCTCTAGAAGTTGTACCATTAGGTTTACTTGCTGAATCAAAACCCAGCTCTCAGCCTTGGTGTCCAGCAGGCCATGATACACATAAACCCACGTAGCCAGCCAATGGTTGAAACAGGTGGGACAGGAATCCCTCTGACTGTCATGCCCCAGGTGTGGAGGAACATATCAGATGGCCCAGTTTTCCCTTCACACCCTTGCAGGGGCCAGTAGATTAGAAATGATGCAATCACAACTTCTCAGAGTTGAAAACATGCTGAATCAGAAGGGGTCAAGAGACCCAATAAAGCCAAAGAAGAAAAAGTAAACATCTAAGTGTTTGACATCAAACATTTAGGAACTTAGAAATATTATGGGAGTGGCACTTTTTCTTTTTCATAGGGATTCTTGGGGCCCCTTCCCCTGTCTCATCAGGCCATTTCTCAGACTGGTAGCTGAGCTTATGAGTCCCCTCCTTTCGGATACTTTACTGTGGGCATGAGAAGAGAGAGGAAGAATGAAGAAAGAATGTTGGGATTCGAGAGTCCTGCAAGAGTCAGCCACAAGTATAACGTGTAAGGGGGAATCCCTCAGAAACCTAGAGGGTATACTACATAGGTCAGCAAGAAAGGGCATGTCACACCTAGACAGGCCACCAAGGTCCCATTTGTTACCTCTCACCCACAGAATCTCTTTGAACAAAATTCAAAACTCCACAAGAAAAAACGATTTAATAATATATTTGCTATATATTAGTAGCATCTATTAATTAGAACTGCCAAACTTTTTCATTTCTTACTAGTTTTTGTAAAAGTTGTAAACTAAGTCAATTAAACAAGCATTTATCTGACACTTGCTATGTGGCCTCCTGCATGGTAGAAATACCAAAGTGAGGAGGACAAGTTGCCTGCTGGGCAATTTAACTATGATGGTGCTCCTTTCAATATGGGTCTCAGGTTCAGAATTCTGGACCATCTTAAAGGCAAGGCCCCAATCAAAGGAGAGGAGTTCATATGCGAGAAAAGGTCCAGGCTTCAACAATGTGGGTTCAAATGCCTTGCTATGGGGCCTAAGCTGAGTTACTTAACTCCTCTGATCTTCCATTTTTTCATTTATTTTTGTATGTACAGTGGAGGATTCAATGAGATCACGAGTGGAAAACAATTAGTAGCACAGTCTCTGGCTCCTAGACAGTGCTTTTGCTATTATATCAGCCAAATGGGTAGTGCCTTAATACACTAAGTTCCACTGGAGTCAAACTGAGCAAGGCCGCAACATATGTATTAAAAACTAGGTTCAGCTTATTTTAAAAAGCATTATCAAAATTAGATTAAAGGTTAATGACTAGAATGATTGAAAACAAACATTGTAGACCTTTGCTGTATTAAAGCAAAAAGGTTCCCCTCTCTCTTCACTGGCATAATTTGGGAAGCACTGACTCAAAGTATTTGGATCAGTGAGAGGGAGGATGGTGGCAAGGAGAAAAGAGGGAGTTCTCTTAGACAAGATTTGCAGGTGTTAAATATAAACCCCAAATTAGTTACTGTGACTCTTCTGAGATTGGGGAAGGAAGTGCGTGGGTAGATGGGTGGGTAAGGAGTAGGAAAACCAGGCTGGAAAACACAGACTCCAACTGATGAATCAACAGATATTCCTTTCATGTTTCCTCCTTTCTCATGGGGGTGGGATTTACAGAAGCATTTTCTTGAGTCCAGACAACAAAACCATTCCTTGAAAGACATTTCACTTGTTCTGCTCATAATCAAGGCCAGCACCTTCCAAGATGCAGAAATACTTGATCAATAACAACAAAGCATGTACTCACGATGTTTGAAAGCCTTCCAAATCACTATGCAGTGACGAACAAGGAGATGGCAAACCTGCCTGCCAGCCTGGCATCTCAGCTGCACTTTTATCCAGGCACGTTTGTAGCTATATATGTGACACTTCACACATGGCCTATCCAAAACCCACATGAGCTTCTTGATTTTTTTGCACAAGAGGAAGAAATCTGTTAGACCTTCCTAATAAACCTTCACCCTTTGAAAAGTATTTAATGTTTGCCCATAAGAGCCTGTAAAAATATGCCCATTTCACACATATAGCAAGGCTGCCCACAGAAAGATGAAGGGGTGTGTGTGTGTCAGATGAAAGGTGTCTTTTTCAAGCGCAGCACAAATACTGAAGGCATATTATATCTGAAATGGATGCACTTTCATTGGATAATGAATAATAACACTTCCTTGTTGTCAGTACCCACTCTCCGCTCTTATGAAAGAGCTTCTTATGAAGCCCTGTATAGCATTTACAATCCTTCAAAACGCAAATTTTAAATGATTTAAATACTTAACTGCTCCTAATTGTTATTCAGAATGAAAGGTTGTACTTGTTGAGTGTTCTCTTTTTTAACAGTTTTTAGTATCTCCAATTAAAGCCTCAAAATGCTTTTGCTTGTGAACACAGAGCTACAACGTATATATGAGGAACATATTACTGGGAAAGGCCTTGGTGGGTCAGTCACTGCAGCCCACATTTCCCGATTACTGGGCACCCGTTATGTCAGGGGTGTCAAACTCATTCTCACCAGGGTCCACATCAACCTTGTGGTTGCCTTCAAAGAGCCAGATGTAATTTCAACTCCTTAACAGTTAAGGAGTAGTTACATTTATACAGTACTAAAATTATTTCAGCCCTTTGAAAGCAACCACAAGGATGATATGGCCCCTGGTTAAAATGAGTTTGACACCCCTGCATTATGTGCTGGCATGCTTCAAGGCTCAGTAAGAGGTACAGTTTGAGAAACTTGAAGTTTCATTGCCAAGATATGATGGAACTATTCCACTTGGTTGTCTAAGCTAATCTAGTCTTGTGACACCAAGAAATTTCATATCTAAAATGAACCCATACTGCCCTGACTGGGTAGTGCAATTGGACTGAGCATCACCCCATACATCAAAAGTTTGCAAGTTCGATTTCCTGTCAGAGCACATACCTAAAGTGTGGGTTTGACCCATGGTAGGGTTGTGTATGGGAGGCAAACAATAGATGTTTCTCTCTCACTTCAATGTTTCTCTCTCTTTATCTCTCTCTCTCTCTTTCTCTCCCTTCCTCTTTTTCTAAAATCAATAAAACATAATTCTCAGGTGAGGATTAAAAATACATACATGCATACATGCATACATACATACATAAAATGGCTCCACACTGATGACTCCAGCCTATGCTTTGTCTCTGGGGATGGAAGTTTTCAGAGATTCTTTCACACTTATGTGACTCTTCCTGTTGCTTTATGTATGCAGCTCTGCCCTGAGCTGAAAAAAGGAAAACCAGCTGAGCGTATTCTTTCATTCAGGGTAGTATCACAAAAAGTGGATGGATCAATAACACTTTGAGAATATTCTATCATTAGGTCAATGCATAGACATTTTTCAGTAATGTAGGTAAACATGGCTCACCTCCTCTCACAACCACATAAAAATTACAACTAAAATATAAAACAATCATCATTCAGAACTGTCAGAAATTGAATTGAATGAAAGTGTGACAACTATGGAATTAAATAAATCATATCCATCCAGACTGATAGGAGGGGTGGAGACAGGGCATGGGCTAGTCTCACACTCACATGTGGTGGATAAAAATTCAGGAGGGATATCTTGGGATCAAGGAGTCCCAGCCCCACATGAGGTACCCCAGCCCAGGGTTCCAGTGCTGGGAAGATAAGTCCCCATAACTTCTGACTGCAAAAACCAGTGGGGACTGAGTTGGTGGAAGAAGCTTCTGGAGTCCCAAGCAGCTCCCCTTAAGAACCCACACATGGAATTACTTAGAGTCACTCCCTCTACTACTATGGTGGCAGTTTGAAAAGCACCAGTGGCATACAGGGAGGAACTGAAGTGTCTGGCCATCAAGGCAGGAGTTGGGAGACAATTTTCTCCCAGACCGAAAGATGAGCAAAAGCATTATTGTCCCTTTTCTGAGCCTTCTCCCCACAGAGCCATAGAGCCTGCAGGCAGATGCCATATCTGAGATTCCATCAACCTGCCTAGCACTATTTGCCCTGCCCTGGGGATCCCCTGAAACTTTGTCTCACCCAACTTACTGGCTCACCCAAACTGTTAACCATGACTTTTCCATATGAATGGCTGGTCTGTACTCATGCTTCACAGTGTCCTACATCCTATGAAACAAGCAACAACTAGTCTCAGTGAGCCCCACCCTGTACCTTTTGTTAAGTGGCCCCAGGCCTGACATTAGTAGAAGCCAGCCTAGATTCACAGCTTGCCTTTGCCTGGGAATCTCCAAGCCCAGCACAAGAAGCAGCCATCTGATTGTTTTATAGTTCATACAGGGTGACCCCAGGGAGAACTGATGGCTGACCATGAGTTCATGACCATGGCTGACCTTGGCCTGCACCACCCAGGAAACCACAGAGCCTGTGCACCCAGTGGACAGCTCCAGACTACCCTGCCTCTAAGCAGCTGATACTCCACAGATGGCAAAGGTTGGTGGTCAGTGGTCACAGCTGGTCCTTGATGCTGACTGGCCTGGTAAATCCCTCCCATTGACTGACCAGGAACAATCAGGCTCAACTGCTCACCTCACATGTACGGTGCACCTCAAGTACCTAGCTTGGGTGTTAGGGGAGGCTGTACCACTGGACCCTACCAGGACACCTACTACATTAGCCCATGCTATCAAGACAGGGAGTCATAACAGCTCTACCAAATACATAGAAACAAGCACAGAGAGGCTGCCAAACTGAGACAAAGAAACATGGCCATAATGAAAAAACAGATGAAAACTTCAGAAAAAGAACCAAACAAAATGGAGATAAGCAGTCTATCAGATGCAGAGTTCAAAACACTGTTTATTTCTTATTCCCTCTGATAACCCTCCATGTGATCACTATTTCTGTGAAACTGTTCCTATTCTAGTTGTTGCTTAGTTCATTTTGTTTTTTTTTTTTTGTTTTAATTAAGTTTGGTTGTTGATTGTTGCAAGTTTGTTGTCATTTTACTGTTCATATTTTTGATCTTCTTCTTTGCCTTAGATAAGTCCCTTTAATATTTCATTTAATAAGGGCTTGGTAATGATGAACCTTTTTAAATAGACCTTGTCTGGGAAGCACTTTATCTGTCCTTCCATTCTAAATGACAGCTTTGTTGGAGAGAATAATCTTGGATGTA
Source organism: Phyllostomus discolor (assembly GCF_004126475.2). Classification (NCBI taxonomy): domain Eukaryota; kingdom Metazoa; phylum Chordata; class Mammalia; order Chiroptera; family Phyllostomidae; genus Phyllostomus; species Phyllostomus discolor. Next base: position 71,409,141 of record NC_040908.2, read on the forward strand.
GGTCCTTGCCTTTCATGACTTCAAATACATCTTTCTAGCCCCTTCTTTCCTGCAAGGTCTCCTTTGAGAAATCATTTGACAGTCTGATGGGAACTCCTTTGTAGGTAACTGTCTCCTTTACTCTTGCTGCTTTTAAGATTCTCTCCTTATCTTTAATCTTGGGTAATATAATTATGATGTGCCTTGGTGTGTGTGCTTCATTGGGTTCAATTTTTTGGATTATCCGAGCTTCTTGGACTTCCTGGAAGTCTATTTTCTTTGTGAGATTAGGGAAGTTCTCCTTTATTATGTTTCCAAATGGAGAAGCCAGAGCACTTATATGTATGACCTATGGATATGAACTAAGGTGGGGGAATGATGGTGAGGGGTGATGGGGTAGAGGAGAATAAAGGGGAGAAAAAAATGGGACAACTGTAACAGCATGATCAATAAAACATATTTAAAAAACATTGGTTATAAGGATGCTTAAGTAACTTAATGAGGACTTCAGCTGCATAAAAAAATCCAGTCAGAAATGAAGAATAGACTAATTAAAATAGAGAACAACTTATAGGGAAACAACAGTAAAGTAGATGAAGCAAAGAATCAAATCAATGATTTGGAAAATAAGTAAATAAAAAAACAACCGATCAGAACAACTAGGGGAAAAAAAAGAATCCTTCCCTCACCAAAAAAAAAAAAAATGAAGATAGTGTAACAAGTCTCTGGGACAACTTGAAGCATTCCAACATTCACATCATAAAGGGTGCTCGAATGAGAAGAGAAATAGCAAGAAATTGGAAATCTATTTGAAAAAATAATGAAAGAAAACTTCCCTAATTTGGTGAAGGACATAGGCATGGAAGTCCAAGAAGCATAGACAGTCCCAAACCAGATGGCTACAAAGAGGTCCACTCCAAGACACATCATAATTAAAGTGCTAAAGGTTAAAGATACAGAGAAAATCTTAAAAGCAGCAAGAGAAAATCAGTTAGTTACCTACAGGGGACTTCCCATAAGACTGTCAGCTAATTTCTCAAAAGAAATTTTTCAGGTTACAAGGGATTGGCAAGAAATACTGAAAGTCATCAAAAGCAGGGATCTGCAGCCAATATTGCTTTACCTAGCAAGGCTATCATTTAGAATAAAAGGACAAATAAAGAGCTTCCCAGACAAGAAAAAACTAAAGGAGTTCATCATCACCAAACCATTATTATATGAAATGTTAAAGGTACTTATTTAAGAAAAAGAAAATCAAAACTATGAATAATAAAATGGCAATAAATAAATACGTATCTATCAACAATTGAATCTAAAAAACAAACTAAGCAAAGAAGAACAGAGAGAGAATCTTGGATATGAAGAACATTTTTATGGTTGCCAAATGAAAGGGAGGTTTTAGGGAATGGGTAAAAAGGTAAGGGGATTAAGAAGCACAAATGGGTAGTTACAGAATAGCCATGGGGATATGAATTACAGTGTAGGAAATGGAGTAGCCAAAGAACTTATATGCATGACCCATGGACATGAACGATGGTGTGGGGATTGCCTGAGGGAGTAGAGAGTAGGGGGTGCTGGTTGGAAGAGGGCAAAAGGGGAAAAAATTTGGACAACTGTAATGGTAGCATAATCAATAAAATATAATTTTTTAAGTGAAGAAAATAAACGTTTAGATTAAAAAATCCCTTATGCTTATTGCTTATGCCGGTTTGCCCCCTTTTACTCTAAGTAAGGAAGGAAATCACATTTTATTGTACAACAGCAGGGATGTGCATTCTATATTCTGTATATTTTGTATCTGCATTGCTGCCCTCCTATGCCTCAACCATACTTGTACTTCTCTGATGTTCTAAGCACTTAAAAGTGCTATATATGCCTTGAACTGCTCTGTTTTCAATGATCTCTAGCTTCCCTGTTTTACATCAAACAACCTCCTTTTTATTTTATTACCCTTATTGTTCCTTAAAATGCCTTTATGTTTTACCTATCTTTCTTGCAAAGGAAGTCCCTCCACAACAAGGGAATAAGGAACTTAGTACAAGAAACCCTTTTTTAACACATCTAAGAATGGGTCTTGGTCCTTCTGCCACAATACAAGACTGTGTGGTCATCTCCTGTTAGCCCTTTTGAGTCAGAGAGGAGCTCCTTATTAGATTATGACGCCAAACCCTTGTGAAGTTTTATAGGGATAGAGCATTTTGCCTAATTCAGCCAAGATATGTGTGCCTTTTAAATGCCCCCATTAGTCACTTGTTGGATATGCTGAAGCGGTAGTGTCTTCTGACTTTCTCGGCGAACAGGTTTCCAGTATTCTGCATGAGTTGATTTTAGGCTCACAGAGAAGCTTTTATTCAGTGGATGCACAGTCATTAGTGGGATGCTTAAAGAACAGTAGAGTGAGTCCCTGGGGTGTCAAGATGAGATCTTTTTAGAGAATCAGAACAGGGTAGAGAAAGGGGCTCCTCTTCTTGCCACTTAAACTGCAGAGTGTCCCTGCATGCGGTTCCAAGGTCCAGGAGCATTGAATTCTACAATGTCTGATGCAGTCACTCTCTACTGTTGGTTTTTCCATCCTCTGGTATTACCCTGAATTTGTTCTCTGGATTTATTTTGACATCATCTTCAAAGGAATGTGTTTGGATTTTCACCACTGTTCCAAACTAATTTTGAGTTTAATTGTACCATCCTTTCTACTCATGCTCTTTCCTGTCATCTCTTTCCCAATGTTCTCTCTACCAATTATACCAGATTGGTGTCATCTTCAAGAACATGCTCCCTAGTCTAACCAGTCCTTACAGGTAAAAGCAATTCTACATCATTGTAGCAATTTGAACATTTGAACATTGAGGAGTCCACTAGGAAGCAAGGGTTGCAGAAAATGTGCTTTTGAATGCTTTCCCCACTCTCTGCCCTTACTCTAGTTTTGTCCATAAACTGCTGGCAAGCTTAACAGTTCTGAGAAAGGATCTCTATAGGAACAGAGCTCACACAGTCCCAAGTATATTCTGACTTCCTATTAATGAAGAGGCAAACATCCCAACGACCCTTCCAACAGTCAGAGTCCTAATGATATTCATTCTTAAGCGTTTATGACATGGCCAGACAACATGCTGATTTTCAGACATCAAACATAGATTGGTATGGGATGGTCCTGAAAATGTATCCCCCCACCCCATATAGAAAGTAGAGAATTGCATTTGTTAGTCTTCCAGATGCTAAAGGAAGCGAACTGGGCTGATATTCTGGAGCTGGACAGAATCCAGAGCACCTGTGTAATCTTTCTGGCTCTGTAGCGCCCCATCTTTTGCAAGTGATAGCACATTGCACAAAACTTCCACTGAGGGAAGACCACTCGTTCCAGCCCTCCCTGATGACAAACTAATGTGCCTTCATGCCCAATTTTAAGGAAAAATATCAGACCTCTCAGTGTTCAGTTTCTATGGTCTAAAGCTTATGCAGAGCCTTAAACTGCTGCAAAAAGTCCCAAGGCTGAGGCTATGACAGGCCTGGGGCAGGGAGGCTGCATGGCTGGTGGATTATACACAGGGGATCCGCCCCTCTAATGGCCTCTGCTACTTGGGGTGGGCCTTACTGACCACAGGTCAAAAAACCTAGGCTCTTTTTCTCCAGTACTACCCCTTAATCCATGTAAGGGTAATCTGTAATTCTCTATAAGAAAGACCTGCTTTCCACAAAGCCAAACTGGCTATCCCCTCCTCTCTGTGAGTGCCTTGCCTGGAAAAGAGATGTGGAAATAATGTTCCCCCTAAGACTTATCCAGGTACAGAATTACATATGGATGGCTATTAACTTCTGATAGTAAATATGCTTGCTTACTACTACCTGTCATTTTTGCCTGTTGTTTTGGTATTCAATTCTTGTCACTTTGTAAAGCTTTTACCTTATTCTGCAATGTTTCTTCTTGGTTCTTTCCTAGGGCAAGATAGTTAAATTACAATTTATAAAGAGGAGAAAAGAATCACATGAGAAGATATGTACAACTCTCAAATCACGTAGAATGGGAATTTGTTTCTGAGCTCAGATTTTGAGTGTTTTAGTCACACAATGTCAGATGAAGATGGTGAAATTCACTGGATTTTTCAGACCATCTATGTGTGGGATCTTAAAGTTGGAACGAATATCATTTTCATTCCAATATTCACTCTTTGGAGAGAATAGGCAAGGCCAAAGAAAGAAAAGAGTAAATAAAAACATCTATGTCTTCTTTCCAACCAGAAAGATTGCACTTATCAATATCTGAAATTTATAAACTCAGATAAGACTTAAAAATATGCAAACAACTTTTCCCTTTGAATCACTGTATATTTCTTAGAAACCCATTTCCTAACAGTGTATTTTAATCTGCTCTCATCATCTTTTAGTGAGCCAATAACTCTACCAACTAGATAATAAGCAAGATATCAACTTGCTCAGTATTTTTCTTGTAAATGTGGATTTTATTTCTTTTTTTTACCATTTTTTGGATATGTTTATTGATTTTAGGGAGAGAGGAATGGGGAGAGAGAGGGAAAGGCATCGACGTGCGAGAGAAACACTGATTTGTTGCCACCCACGTGCACTGCAACTGGGGATCAATCCTGCAACCTAGGTATGTTCCGTGACTGGGGATCAACCGTGCAACCTTTTGGTATATATAACAATGATCCAACCAACTGAACCACCTGACCAGGGCCTTATTCTCCCATTTTCAAAGCAGAAAGGAAAGAAGAACAGTCTTGAGATGCTGTGGAATGGCAGAAGCAATGATAACGGAATGACAGATGTCCCAGGACTGCACATGTCAGGGGTGCACACTAAGAACCATGCAGGATCTCCCATGTGAACTTTCTCAAAAAATCACTACAGTTTAAAACTTAAATCAAAATTATTTTACTGCATCCAGGCAAATTTATTGGTTTTTATAGACATACCTAATGCTATGTCAGAAGAAATTCAAAGCAACCAGTTGAAGAGCCATTTTGAAAAAATATGTATTATATTATACAATATTATATTTCTACAGATTGCATTCTGATATATATGTATCACCTAATACATATATGTGTGTGTGTGTGTGTGTGTGTGTGGAGAGACAGAGACAAAGACAGAGACAAAAAGCCACATGGAATTTTTGTGTAGCAATTGTGTATAAAAAGGGTCAGATATAAATAAGATTTTAAGTGAAATAAACTGGATATGCAATAAACTAGATGTGAAATGAAAAGATTATATATGAAATAAACTATCTGTCCTTTGTCATTGAAGAGTCTAAAGGCTATAAGAAAGAATATGTTTACCATATTAATGTAATAAGTTGTTTTCACCAAATTGACTTTTTTAGAGCATTTAAATGATAAACTGAGTCTAATTCCACAACCTCTGCTCAACATAAAGGGCAGCCTAGTACTGGCTGCCCTAGTAGTGGAACAGCACAAAACCCATTCATGAACAGAAAAGATAAACCCTGTCCCAAGCCCTTGGCCAAAAGAAGAGGTGGGTGCTGTGCCCACAGTCATTACTGTAGAGCATAGTGATGGCCACAAAGTTTGCAGAGGACTAGCCAAACATACTCTGTTCTTTGGGAGGAAAGAGGAAAGCAGAGTGGTGAGGTTTCCTTTCTTTTCTGGGCTCTGGCACCATTACCTGGTATGGAGAGACCAGCAGATAAGGATGGATTTGATGGTACTTCCTGAAGGAACAAGAGTGAACACTTCTTGAACACTTGAACACTTTCCTTGAGCACTTTCAGGAAAGAAACCAATGGCATCAGCAACAAATACAAATGTGGCACTGTATCTCAGTGGGGAGCTTGGCCAGGCACAGAGCATGCCTAGGACCAAGCAGGCAATGTGAAGGTGCTGGAGACCCCTTGGCTATTACTCCTAGAACAACCGGTCTCTCTTGGGTGTCTGTGGTCTCCGTTCAGCTAGTCCCACTGAGTTCATTATTGTGCAGGCTGCACTTCATCCAAGCACAGAACCTGAAAGTGGAGCCAAGGGAAGGCTTTCTTATCCTGAATGCTGGGGTGGGCATTACTGTGGACTAGGAAGGATGAAAGAAAGAATCTGACAGGGGGAAGCTTTTCCATCCTGGCTGCAGAGTGAACAGGTGGCCCCAAATCTGCCTATGTGGTGTGAAGAGGCTGAATCTGAAAATATGATGTCCTGAAACTTAAATATCAACCACATAAAGGAGGGGAAATATGCTCTAAGGTAGCAGTCTCACAATTTTCTACCAAAATGTCACTGTCAGAAGAAACTGCCTGTGCTTGGGCCAGAAGAAGAAGAAGGTATTGGTCCAAAACAACTATGTCCAGTCACAAAATTCACTGAAGTCTTGGTTTTGGTTTTTAAATTATATGGTAATTTTGTATGCTACTATGTAATAGATACATGTTGGTTTTAACATAAATGTATAGTTTGAAATTATTAGTTAAATCCCTTAACTTGTCCGCCAAAGAATCATGTGGTAAACTGTTACTTCAGGATGACACATTGTGCTCTTCCTGTGACTCATTTTCTGTGACCTGGATGCTTCACCTGCACCCCTCAGTAGGTATGGGTTTAAGGAGAGCAGCCATATAATGGGATTTCTGCTATGCAAACAAAGCACAGAGGTCACAGTGACAGGAGGAGTCTCCACAGTGAGAAGGAGGACCCATTGTCCTCCCCAGGGGGTTCCTCACTTCATGATTGCTGCCCCATTCTGCTCGCCAAAGGACTAAGCAGCTACCTTTTAATGTTCTGGCCCAAGTGTGGGGGAATCTTGCTTCTGGATATTTCTATTGGCCTAGCTGAGACAGGTAATTTTTTTTTTCAAAAAGACTCGAAAAAATAAGGAGAAAACAAATAGCAAATTAACAAGAAACAAAAAAAATCATCTTTCTTGTCTCTTTCAGTTGCTCTCACCTGAGATACAAAATTTTACCTCATGCAAGCTCATGTGGCCCTCTAGGACCTGATGTTCTGGATACCCAGAGGAGATAGAACTGTGGTTAGGGCCCCAGTGTGAATCAAGACACACACAAATCTTGGGACACAGTGTAGTGAATCTTGACATTAGTATGCAAGTCTATCTTTGCAGAGTGGAGAGGTTTTCTTTCTCTTTTGGGCTCTGACATCCATTGCTTGGTATGCAGAGATCAACAGATCAGAACAAATTTGATGGTACCACCTAAGAAACAAGACTGGACTTACATGAACACTGACAGGGGCAAAATCAATGGCACCAGCAATAAGTACAAATGCAGCACCAGCACCTAGAACCCTTCCTCAGTACTGGGATCTGAGTGGTCTACATTTCACTGGGAGATGGCAAGGATGGGGTTACTGGCAGATTGAATACTCCCAACCCTTAGATGAGATGCCAACTCCTACACACAAGATCTGTTTCAGTCCTGTATTCTATCAAATGTAAAATAATACTAGATTTATACAGTGAACACAACACTTGCATATGAATTCTAACTGTGGAATAGTAAGGGGGCAGCCTTATCACAAAGGCATAGCATGGAGCAAAAACACCAAGCAGCCATTGAGAATGTGGAGGAGGTTGAAAATAGTTTATTTCTTTATGGCCTATCATATGATTTATGCAGGTAGACAATATTTATAGAAAAATATCAATGACATATCTTAGGCTTCCCGATATATCACTGTTAAGGAGCTGGCAGAGAGGAAAAAGAGTCCACCTTAGTTGAAAATAATTCATCCTTATTTCCAGGCCAAATCCTACAATTGAATTCAGTCTCTGAAATTGGGTAAATCACATGACTTTGTTTCCACTCTGACCTTTGGAATCCAGCCGATGAAGGCTGGATCTGCAAGTGTAGCCAGTCTGTCCCTACACTAAATTGATCTATTAGAACCCAGACAGTTCAGCCAGGCAAATCAGCTACTAATCAGCTGCTATCTGGTTCATCTTTACTGGCAGCTTAGAAGTTGCCAGATTTTTCAGCTGCCTGCATCCAGGTATATGAAGGAACCTCTTCCTTTCATCCTTGTCCTGTCCCAAAAGGGCAGGAAGGACAGTTTTCTGTGGGAAGAGTCACTGTGTAATTTAGAAAAGATTTGGTGACAACTGAACCCCAGGCTGAAGAATCCCAGCCAAGCCATGTGCAGAGTATGCAACACAGGCCTACCTCTGCCACAGCTGGATTCTACCTTCCCCTTTGCACTGTAAATGGACTGAAACCATTTAAATAAGGGTGGCATTAGTATTATCACACTGTATCATCAGTGGAGATCCTCATTACAGACTATGAAAAGAAAACACCAGAATTAAGCATGAGCCTGTCTTTGGTCTCTGGGTTTGCAGGAAGGACATTTTGCAGGGTAACTGCCTCTTAAGGATACACTTTGGCTGTCTCCCATGGCAGGGTCGGTTGGAGGTAGAGCTAATCACTCAATAAACAGAGAAAAGAGAGATGCTTATAGTTAATAAGCCATTGCAAATGGAAAGAACAAGCTCCCACCCAACATCATTCCTTCTAGAAACAAATGGCTTGGATCCAAACACTATGAAGTCCTTTTAAAATGCTGAGAGGTCTCCTGGCCCCAGTGCCTCCAAAATGTAATCCTTCTGCATCTTCTTTCATATGGAAGGAGCTTTACCAAGGGAAGAGGAAATGATTGTGTATGCCTCTGTGCCACAGTAGTGCTTTTTTCTTGTCTTAAGTTACAGAGCTCCTTATGTGCAGTCTATCCTTCTCTCTGGGGAACAGATGCGGCAATTAAAGGGGAGGGCCAGCTAGTGCTGGAGCTCAGGTGCTGGGAACTGCCTGCACAAAACCCCTCCCAAAGGGGGTTCCCAGTCCCCTTCCTCTGTACTCCTGAACCACAGAAGAATGAAACACCTCTGAGTTTCAGTGGTTCAGCAAGTGGCAAAATTGGCCTCATGGCAGAAGGAAGGTTGAAGTCTCTGCCAAGGCTTGCTGCTCTGGTTTCTCCCATCTCTGTCCTGTGCCAACCCTCCTGTCAGATGAAAGAAACAGTGTGGTTCAGTGGGCCAAGGAATATCTCAGGCATGGAGCCTCAGCCATGACCCTGTCACCACAGTCCTTTCCATTTATTATCTTGTTCCCACTCTGGATATTTTCACTTAAAATGTGGGAAAAAAAGAAAACTAACCTGTTTCCCAGGCTGGGATATAAAAAAGAAGAACGGATATTAGAGTACTTGCTAAATACAGTACACATAAAGGCCAAATAAGGCCGTTTAAAGAAGTAGAATGACATGGTGAGATAGCTCCCAAAACAGGGGACTCCAGGGGTAGTGTGGCAGCCTTCCCGTTTATACACTTGCTATTTCTCAGCCCCTTTCTAGAAAAAAAAGCTTTAAAAATTTGCACCATTCCACATGGCCCATGTCTGGGATAGTAGCTTACCTTTCAATTGGAATAAACCAAACAATCCAGGAAAAAGACAAGCACAAATTCTCTCTCTCCCCTCTAAAGAGAAGTTGACTTTCTGGTCTCCCTCTAGACATAAAGAAAGGAATAGGGCTCACTTATATGACAGCTCCTCTATTTTCCAGCTTGCAATTAGAAAGGGAGGCTAAAATATGATCATCATATAGTGTTAGCTCAGAGTGCCCCTCTACCTTGGCCACTTCTCCTTTTTCCTTCTCTCTAGAACTGAACTCAAAAATTAAAGATCAGAAATTTGAAGTAATTGTCAGGTATTTCCACTCTGCTAAAACCTGTGGCTAATTTGCCTTGTTAGTATTATTTCATTATGTTTGTATATTTACACTTAAAAAAACTATTTCAAAACCACAATTGGGTATCACTTTATATGCATTAGGCTATTATTTAAAAAGAAACAAAATGGAAAATAACAAGTGTTGATGAGAATGTGAAGAACCCTTGTGCACTGCTGGTGGGAATGTAAAATGGTGCAGCCACTGTGGAAAATGGTATGGAAGTTTCTCAAAAAATGAAATGCAGATTCACCATATGACCCAGCAATCCTACTTCTGGCCATATTTCCAAAAGAATTAAAAATAGGACCTCAAAAAGATGTGTGTATATCACTTTCATAGCAGCATCATTAACAGTAGCCTTAAGGTAGACACAACCCATGTGCCCATCAACGAATGAATGAATAAATACAATGTGGCATATACATGCAATGGAATATTATTAGGCCTTGAAAAGGAGTGATATTCTGACATATGCAATAACATGATGAACTTAACAGGCTGACAAAGTGAAAGGAGTCAGACACAAAATGACAAATACTGTAGGATTCCACTTACATGAGGTACCAAGAATAGACAAACTTATAGAGAAAGAAAGTAGGATGGTGGTTGCCAGGAGCTGTCGAGGTGGGAATGGGGAGTTGGTATTTAATAGGTACAGAGTTTCAGTTTTGGGAGACAAAAATATTCTGTGGATGGATGGTGGTGATGGCTGTACAGCATTGGGAATGTACATAATGCCACTGAACTATACACTTAAAAATGGTTAAAATGGTAAGTTTTATGTTTTTTATGACAATAAATTAATGTGTGTATCTGCTTTCATGTAGACCTCAGAACATACTTGAGGGAGGAACAGGTAATCTAATCTCCATTCAACAAACCCAGGAAGGATCTCAGTCCTTCAACAACTCTCGGCCTAGACTGGTGGGATCCACTGCTTTCCCCTGGGATCTAGACTCCAAGCCTAGGCACCTCTAGTGGCATCACGAGGGCCAACCACTGAATGCCTAGGGAGCTGCTCACCAGCTTTTTCTGCCTTTGGCCTTTAGTCTGGAGGCATGGAGATAGGTCACCCACTTGTTAACAAGCAATACAGATGGCAGGTATTGGGCTCTGAGAAGTGGGTGGTTTAGGCCTGACTGGCATATGTCCTCCCTTTTCACTTTTGTTTCCCAGTTAGTTAGAGACACCAGACCTTCTGCTAACTTCCCAGAATCTGCAGAAATGACTATGGGGATTAAATCTCCCATGACTACTGGACCTCACAGTGGCCTGGAACCTTTAGGAACGTCCTGGGTCTCATCAAAAGCCAGTCCACTTTCTGGGTAGGTCGATCCACTTCTTCCATCCAGGGGCCACTCCAAGGTTACCATTTGTCAGGCTTCTCCAAATATCAACTCCCAATTTCCAGGACAGCTCCTCAGAACCCAATCCCTCCTTCCCAGGAGGCACTGAGGCTTCCTGAAGCCACTGCAGGACCGAATCTTCCAGTTGGGCCCATCATCTTCTGCAAGGATTTTTGGCTCCAGACCTCTTCATTAGGTAACTGCTCCTTTCGGAAAACAAGCGGCCTCATCCGGTGCTCTTTGGGCCTTTCCATTACAGGCTAAGAGGAACAAGAGAGAGCTTGGACAACGCCAGGGCCCTATTAAGGCAGGTGCAAGACAAGTCGGTTCTCCTCTTTGGTGGCCTGGGGGAACGTGGAAGAGAGGAAAGGGCAGGGGCGAAGGTGTCAGTCCCTGGCTGGCAGGTGGGCACCGCTCCTCGCCCTTGGGAAGGTGGACTTTGGGGAACTCGGAAGTGTCCCAGAGAGTGTGTGTTCTGTGTTGGGGGTTGGTGACTAGCCTGGGAGTGAGAGGAGGGTGGAGGAGAGGTCCCTCCACGATGCCCCCACCGGTCTTAACCTCCACTCTGCGCCAACTTAGTGCTGCTCCCGTTAGATGGCGCCCAAGACTTTCTAACCATTTGTGAAAGTGCTCTTAGCCCGGAACAAAAAGAACCTCGAGTGTGAGTGTGTTTGTGACTGTGAGGTTGCGGCATCGCGCTGACACCACGCGTGGCCGCCTCACTGGTCGGTGAGCGCTGGTGAGGACTCGCTCTCGGGCAGGCCTCCGCACCGCCGACCAGCCCAGAACTTTCGTCTTTGCCCTCCCATTTCCCACTCCTGCTAGCCAAGATCCCTGGCGGTGCTCCTCCAGGAGAAGCCCGGTGCCGGCTTGGCCTGGAAAAGCGGACTCCCGCTGCCGGTGACTGCGGGGCCTCAGGGCATGGGGAGGAACTGCTCTGGGACCCGCCGAGGAAAGAACTGGGGCAAAGACAATGTGCACACCGCAGTCCCTTTTTCCGCCCTGACTTACCGCCGCAAATGGGGCTCACTTTTCAAGAGCAGGGGCCAGGTGCGGGTGTGATTGTTGCTTTCACTATTCAAATGACACTGCTGTTCAGGGTAAGGTTTGCTAAACTTCGTGAGTGGCTTCAAACAACACAGGCCAACTTTCTTGCTGTCCCCAGTGCCGGTGGAACATCAAACAGACTCTTATTTTAACACACACGCACACACACGCACACACACACAACTCCTGGGGACCCTAAGGCCTTTGATATGACAGCTAGTATGAAAATAGCTATTTAGGGATGGGGGAGCGAGCAGATTCGACAGCTAGTTTGAAAAGAACTGTTTAGGGATCAAGGAGTGAGCTTTCTCTCCTTTACCAAGTTCATCGCTCCTTCCATGCCCTCCAAGAAAAGTGACGAAGCTAAAGTGATCCGGTCCCCAAGTCCTCTCCTTAATGTCGGTCCGAGCGGGCACTGCACGGGGAGGGGTTGCTTCTCCCAGGCCTCGAGATCAAGCAGGAGAGGAGACCTTCCCTTTGTGCGTCCCCTTGGCTGTGAACTTTCCCGCGCGGTAGGTTCTCCTTTAAGAAAGTAGCGATGTCTATGAATATTTAATACTGAGTGCGGCCGGCCGGAGGGGAGCCCACCAGCTCGGTCCCCGCGCACCGCGGCCCCAGCGCAGAGAGCGCGCGGCAACACTGCTGGCTACGGCGAGAACCGAGAACCGGGGCCGGCTGGGTGGGGTCGGGGCCAGCAGGCCAGACTACGGGTGAGCGACCGTGGACGTCATTTCTAAAAGAAAACTGAGGTCGCGGTTGGCTAGAGGATTTGTCGCCCTTACTGCCCCCTCTCCCCGGTTTTCTGCAAGAAGCGGGCTTGGTTGCTGAGAACCCGACAAGTGCGCTCTTGGCTTTGACGGTATTGATAAAGGGTGGTTTCAAATGGTGCCTCAAAGGAGGCCTGTTTCCTGTCCGTGTATGGAGTGGAAGGACCTCGCTGGGTGAGTCCAGAGCGCCGGGGGGCCAGTAGGAAGAGCAGGGGTCAAGGAGGGGGGGGGGGGCGCGAAAACAGGAGCTCAGGTCACCCTGGCAGAGGAAGTTCTCCGGTAGGTTTTGAAAACGGGAGCCAGGGTTAAACGCTGATCCTGAGCGCAGAAGAATGTGAGAGCGTTGGGGGACGATGGGAGCTGGTGATCTGTGAAAAGAGGTTGCACAGACCCAGGGTCTGAGCGGCAGCTGGTGGGAAGATCCGGCCCACCTCGTGGTGTCCCTCTTCAAAGATTCAGGAAACTCTCTTGCCGCCGCTCACCCTCTTCCTGCGAAGGAATAAAGTGAATTTGCTCAGATATTCGATTCCACCATCGGTTCAGTTATTACTGCTTTCACATTGAGTTTCTTTTCTGCTTTCCCCGATTCTATAGTGTGTGTGTGTGTGTGTGTGTGTGTGTGTGTGTGTATCCATCCATCCTAGGTACTTTATGGTCCCATTTAGATAAATTAAAACCTAGATTGGTAATGTTTATTCTTAGACAGTTTTACAAAAAGCACGAAAAAATGTGTGAGACGCATCTACAAATATAACAAAAATACTTTTCTTTCTGCTTGAATTGTCTGCAAATGGCTTTCGTCTACTGATTCTGAACCACCTGTACTCTCCTCCCACACCCTACCAAACTAAATCAGGTCATGAATAAAGCAACAATCAGATCAAGCAATTAAATACTAATTATAACTATTAATGACTTTATTACTAATGATTGGAATTGAGGACTCCAAAAGTGCTTAAGGTAATCAAGCTTTTTAAAATTCTGCTACCCCAGATTTTTACAGCCCTCCATCCCAATAAAGGAGGTAAGAAGATAGGGATGATGTTTTCAAAGAGTTCTCTAGTAGGTATCCCATGGTAAATGTTGGATTTCTTTCTTTCAGTAAAGTTTATTGCTACTTCTGGTAAATAGTGAGTCTGCATTGCTGGAGTGTCAAGTATGCAAAGTGTAATTGATGATGGTAGTTACAACATATTTGGTTTGGATGGAGAATTGGGCTGGGGAGGGTACATTCTCCCTCCAACTACTCTGGTTGTGCTGAAAACTCTGAAAGATTTTAAGGAAGTGTTTTAAATCTTCAGATGGGGTATGGATATTGGCATAGCTGGGAGGTAAGAAAGTGAGGGATGGTCAACCCCAAGAGCAAAGGAGAAAAAGGAACTTGGTCTCCGTTTTAAATTTCCTTTTGCTTGTGGGTTAAAATGTTTTTGGACATTGGCTGGATGACTGCTTGAAAAGAAAAAGTGAGTGAGAATAGTCTGTGTGTGTAAAGGTTATTGCAGCTTGGTTTATTTATTACTGAAGATGGCTCGCCACACCACCCTTCATCTTTACTGACACCCCTTCTCCCAAATGGAAATCCATGCTCAGTTACAGAAAAGGAGGAGGACACATGGGAGGAGGGGGTAAATTGCTTTTGGCATCCACAGCAAGAAAAGAGCAGAGGGCAGCTTGCAGGGGCTCTGGTCAGACACCATGACGACACAGGCAGCTAGGGAACCTGGCAGTTCTCTTGGTGTAGGTCACCTCTGTTCATTGGCCCACAGTTCAGCCCTTCATAGTGCCTGTCAGGACACTGGGTGAGTTGCGGCAATGAATTTTAAGTCTGTATTGTTTGGGACATCTCCCCAGCACCTTGGCTGCTGGGTGGAAGCCCACAGCAGCAACACACATCTGGTTCTCATGTATTTCCCAGGCTGGTATGGAAATGCCCAGGCTGCATGGCAGAAACCTGAGCTGGTGTGACAAGCAAATTTCTCTGCTGAGCAGCGTAAAAGTTTGGATAGTGTCAGAGTCCTGGGTGGCCCCTACCCTTGATGTGAAGTACATGACCTCCCTCCTCATTCTATTCTGTTAGAGTTAATTGCTCCACAGTGAGGGCATCTCACACATCAGAGAAGGAATCCTCCCTAGGTAACAGGATGGCACAAATAACACCACAGGTGGAATAATTTTGGACACCTGAAGAGTGTCCTCACCTGAAAAACCCCACCTAAATAAAACGGGCCTAGGTTTTTCTTTCATCAGTGGCTTCCTGGGTACATGTCTCTTTTGCCTGGCCCAGGCTGTTAGCAGGCTGTTGGCCCTATATTAGACTGTGCATCCTGACCTTCTGACCTTAAAGCTACTACAGTTTCTGGGAGTGGGCAGCCAACCCCAGAGTCAGATCTTAGCAGAATAGCTTCATATGTCAACAACAAATTGGCTGCTGTCCTTAAGAACCCAGAGGCACCCTGAGAACAAATTCCCTGCAGACTCTGAGAACCCCATGAAAGAGGGAGCAGAGCCTGGCACACAGCTCCAGTAACTCCCAGTAGTTTGTACCCTGCCTGCCACTATGCCTGGCAGAGGGAAGAGAGGCAGGGCTTGGGAACAGGGCTAAGAAAAATCAGTTGTTCCCCTTCCTTGGATCAGTTGTAGACTAGCTTGAGACAACAAATACCTGAGAAGAGGAGTAGGGGTAGAGGGTGGAGCTGGCCCTGTGGTCCTCCCTGGCGGTCCTCTGGCAGTTCTCAGGCTCTGAGTTAAAAGACCAGAGCTCCCCGAAGTGCCCTTCTGAACTTCGGGAGGTGGCCCAGAGCAGAATACCAGAGGCCTTTGGTCTCTCAGACCTGCCACCCCTCCCCCACCCTTTACTTTACAGAGGCCCTTATCACCTACTTCTGAGAGGACTTGCTTTCTCAGAAAACCTGGTGGAGGGATGTAGGGAGAGTTGGAGGCATGTTTCCTGCATTCACAACTCCTTTGGAAATTGACATATGAAGAGGAGATCCCGAAATCTGCCAAGATAGGGGCTCCATGGTATCAGAAAACCTCTTTCCTCCTGGTGAACCCCTGAGACCCTCCCTAAGTAACCCTGACACTTTGTTCAAGACGTCAGGTAAGCTGGGAGAAGGAGTTTGGTCTGTCCCCTATCCAAGTAAATACAAATGAATTTTGCTTCTTAAAAAGAAATGTTATGGATTTAAACTTTTCCCAGCCAAAATCTACCTAGTTTCCTCAGGGTCTCTTGTCAGCAACCATAGCCTACCCCCATCTCTTTTTCCATTTGTCTTTGTGGCTTAAGGTTGCTGTGTTTAGGAGGGTTGTTTGTGTGAGCAAGGCTTCCTGTCTCCACTTTCACCCCATCTCCCTGGATGCAATTGCTGTTGGAAGCCACGCACACAAAAAAAAACCTCTTTTAAAAATTTCTGCTATTCTTCCTGACTAGAAGAGTTGACAAGACGTAGACATATTAAGATGCATAAAATACAGTGGACTGATCAGCCAAAATGCATCTCATTTGCACTTGTATGTAGCCAGGAGAAGGCATTTGTGTCACCACCACAGCCCCCAGCCCTGTCTGCCATGCTGGGCTGACTGGCTGGAATTTCTGAGAAGGCCCCACTGGAGAGGCCATTTGCTGAGGTCCTGGTTATAGCCCCAGCACAGCCCAGGCCAGCAGGGGTGGGAGGAGTTGGGGAGGGATCTGCAGGCCTGGCCTGAGGGTTTGAGTCAGCTTTGTCAGGCTGCTTTGAGCAAGCAGTTCAGGAACTAGAAAGCCTGGCTGGTGGTCACAGAAACTCTGTGGGGCTGTCTCCTGGGTTGAATTAAAGAAAGAGGACAGTGTCAGGTAGTCATCAACCACATTTATACCCACTTCTAATCCCTTCCCAAAGTTTTGTCCTCTTTACCCCATTTGTCACTGGTGGAGGGATATCGCTGCCTGATGAGTTCTTCCATCTTCTAGTCTTGAATTCAGACCCTGAACTTATCCTTCCTGCAAACGTCTCCACTGAGCCCCACTCCTCAGTCCCAAAGTTCCCAGACTGATGACTCTCCCACCAACTCTGAGAGGCCCAAGGAAGCTGCACCAGAGTCCTCAGGGAGCCCAGTGGGGCTGTGTTAGGGATCATTAATGATGTTCCCCCTCACCACCTACTTAATAATTACTCTCTTGCTTGGATCTCAATCTTCCTGTTCCCAGGTGCTGAAGTGCCCAACTCCTATCCACCAGCTGGAGGCTGGGGTTGCACTCAGATGCTGGGTCACTGCCAGGGGGACAGGGTGTGCCAGGTTGAGGGTCCGGAGGAACTAAGGTCCTTGAAGAGCCTAGGGGACAGGGCAGAGGAAATGCCCTACTAGTTGCTCTGAGAGCTCCAATGGCACATCTTGGGGGCATCTTTTCCACATCATCCTCTGTGATTTCCCTGCAAAGGCCATGGTGGCAGACTTCACCAGATCCCCACTTCTCCAGCAAACTTCCTCTCACCCACAGGGAGGCTTGTGGCTGCTTCTGGGTCTGCATCTTCAGGCCAGATGGCAGCCCCATGACTTTCCTGTTCTAACCTCAGGTGAGGTATGCAGCCCAGCAAGACTGCTGCCTCACTAGGTGGCTGCCTGGGGGACAGCCACTGATAAGGCCCTACGAACTCAGGTGCAACCACTCATGCTCAAGGAGGCCTGCAGGAGCAGAGGGTCTGAGGCTGCAGGACCGACCTGTGAGCCCTGAACCATTGACAGCCTGGGCACATGTGCAGATCCCTGGGGAGCAATCAATAGACTCTATGTCCTGAGAGCCGGAGACACACCTATAAGGTGTGGGGTCCTTTAGAGATCCTTGGTACTACTTTTGCATGAATCCTTTGTTACAGCTTTGTCAGCCTGCACTCCTTCAGCAGCTCCCCAGCCCAGGCCTCTCCACCTCCCCTCATATCCTCCCTACACCCCAAAGCAGGGAAGATCTGGGTAGGGAATCTGCTCAAATCAACTTCCTTGCTCTAGATCCCCTCCAGCAAAATGCCTGTCCCTAGGTTGGGGCATATGAACATGGTTTACACTCCCTTTGCCTTTGGGGTGAGGTTCTCTTGGAAGAAAAAGCTTTCTGAATGTGACCTCAGGCTGCTGCTGCTGCAGACTCCTGCTGCTAGTGAATGAGTAGCTCTCAGGCCACAGACACAGATGGGGGTGACTAGGACAGGTACAGCAGAGCGCATGGGTGGGGGTAACCTTCCCTCCCCACAGTAAGGACTAGAGGATTATAACAGAAGGAGTAGGGTGAGGGTAACACAGCTCCAGACTCTGTTGGTTCCTTTCTACTGGCTACAGGACAACCAGCTCCCACTGTTCTGGGGTGGACTGCTCCCCTCACCTCCCAACTGAGGTCTGACTGCTCTATAGCCAAAGTACAACCCTAGGCAAATGTTTAAAAGAAGATGCTCTGACACACAGGAGGTGCGAGTAATGGCTGTGTTCATGCACATAAGCTTACCTGCGTCATCATATTATAGCTGCGCATCTCCCCAGTTTTTTCTGTTTAACTTGTCTTCATTCCTTCTTTCTTAGCCTTTCTGTTTGTACAAGCCATTTGGAGAAAAATCAAGTGAGCACCTCTGTGCAGAATCTCTGTATGTTATGTAACACAGAGAGAGAGTCCTGAAGTTACCATAATTTTGCTCCAAATCAGTTAGCAAGAGGGTTTCCGACTGCAGTGGGGTGAGGTGGGGATGTCAGGGTAATGCAAATGGAGGTGCAGGCCTCATTCCCCAAGGGGGAGGGCTTTTATTTTCCTCCTTGATGTTGCAGTTCAAGAGCCAGGAACAAAGGGGATAGGTAACTGATCCATCTTTGGGTCTTTCTCCCTTCACTTCTAACCACTCACTGGCAGACCCTCTGCTTCCATAAACAGGGGAAAGCTTTAGGGATCAGGAATATATGTAAATAGTGCTGACCTCTGACAGCTCCTCCTTACCGAAAGGCAGCAAGCCCACTTTAGCTGCAGGCTTTTCAGAATCTTTTAGTGCCACCACTTCATTTCACAGACGTTGCTGGACTCAAGGCTACTTGCTTAGCATCCTTCTTGTTAAAAATATCCAGGACAGCTATTAAATAGTTATCAGGAGAGTTAATGACATTTCTCTGGTTTGAAACACTTCTAAAGCCCTGTTTGAAAGAAATCTTTGAAGAGTACAAAGCCTGATCTGTAGGATTGCCTAAGCAAGTGTAAAAGATTTCTCCTCCAAAAATGTGAATTAAATGTAGTTTGTAGTTGTTGTTTTATTAACTGATGTGTTTTTCCTTACGTATTCTCAAGACTAAGCTAGTAAGACATTCTTTCCATTTTGGTAGTTTTTGGGTGATACTATACTTTCTGATTAGACCTTTATTTTTAAACTCTGCTGGAGGGTTTTCAACCTTGCAAATGTAAAAGAAAAAATAGACTCTCCCTTTAAGACTCTTACAGCGTGGGTCAGAGTGGAACAAACCTGCCTGGCCCCCATTCACATCTGGATGAAGCCTTGTCTGAACTTGGGTAGAGTGGCAGTGGCAGGTTTAGCACCTCTAATGCTGGCACAAGGTGAGCTCTTTGAAATGAGTATCTACTGTATTTCACTATGCAATGTTCCAAGAGGACAGAACTAATGTGTGATCTCCCAGGAAGCTTTTCATCAGAACATCCCTTGTCCTTTTGTTTTTGTATTAAAAAGATGTTTTTGCTTTCCTCTCAGTTCCTCCACATTATTTTATAGCTACAACAAAGAAACATGGACAATGGTTATCTTTTTTTTTTTTGTCATTTGTAAATGTGTCTTGTATTTGGAACTCACAAAGCCCCTCAGGTATATCTTGTGCTTTTGATGTTTATTCCTGACTCAGTGGTTTACCTCGAGATTCACAGTTGATTTTGCCTTTCCCTGGACAAATCTCTCCCTGAAAAAATGCT
This sequence comes from Phyllostomus discolor, assembly GCF_004126475.2. Classification (NCBI taxonomy): domain Eukaryota; kingdom Metazoa; phylum Chordata; class Mammalia; order Chiroptera; family Phyllostomidae; genus Phyllostomus; species Phyllostomus discolor. The sequence goes on from NC_040908.2 coordinate 71,428,903, forward strand.
CCTCTCCCCAGCTTTCAGGGGAAGGGGATTCACTTAGAAAAAGCTTCCCGAATTGAAGAAGACAAGACTCAGGTTCTCCAGGTAAGTGATACCAGCTTATACGGGTGATTGGGAAGCCAAGAGCTGGTATCTTTTCCACCTTGGTAAAACTCCTTTCAGGAAGGAGGGCAGCAGGAGCATTACTACAGACATTTCTAAAGCTGTGGCAACTAAGTGAGTTTTATAGATAAAATTGTGATGTAGTTCCAAATGGCTCAAGTTATTTAAATTTGAGGGGTTTTTTTCACATGCACACACAACACGCCAACTAAGGACATATTAACAGTGCATTTCCACTGGCCAGCTCTTGTGATAACAGCCACAACAAAAAAACTTACCTTTTGAAGAATAAGAAAGGGGTGAAGCACCCCTCCATATCTTGTGATTATTTTATAGTGCTTGGCATCCCCGCAGACAGGAATTGGCTGGACACCCTTGCTCCTTTTTCTAGGAACTGGTAAACTAACCACTCTCCTTTTCCTCCCTCAAGACCTATCTTTTTAAAAGCTAAAATTTCTCTTCCCAAAGGGAGGAAGAGAAAGGAATGAATTAAGTTCATGGAATGCGGCTCTTCTAAGGCAATTATATTTGTAAATAAATGTCTTCCTGTTTATTACAAAAATGAACTCGAATGCCTCTGGAACACTTAATACAGCAAATATTTCAACGTATGGTTTGATTTCCACTGTTTGTTGGTACTCACTGGAAATTGTATTAAATGAAGTCAGTAGGGGTTGGGGAGGTGTTCATCATCTTTTGACACCGTGGCTGACCTGGGGAGGAGTCACCTCCAAAGTTCTCACATTTGCCCAAGTACAGCGAAGCTAGAAAGCTCCCTGCCAATATTATAGGAATCAGTCTGGGGAGTTTCAGTTTTGCCCCCGAACTTTTCTAAAGGTGACCATGGCCTCCTTTTGCAGCTTCAGAAACGAAGCCGACGTGACACCTTGTCCGCGCGTGAACTGGGCACCAACCCGTCTCTTGCGCTCGCCCACCACCAGCTCAGCAACTCCGCGCAGGACCGGGCCGCAGTCCCTGGGCAGGGACAGCATGCGGGAGGTGACCGTGAAGTGGCCAGGCACCAGCGGCCACCCCAGCGTTTGGGAAGCGCTCGAGTTCTCCACTTGTGGGAAGCGGAGGTGCGCGACCCAGGCTCCTCCAGGTGCCCCAGATCTCCAACCAGAGTGCGGGGCGCAGGGCCTGAGGCAGAAACTTCACAAAGCGCTGGCCGTCTCCAGTCCTGTCCCTGCTCTGCTGGCCAGGTTCAGAGACCTCCACTCTTTCCCAAACAATGCGACCCATCCCCATGTGAGGCCAGTCCTCACTGACCCCTGCCCCCGCCTCCCCCAGATGGACTACAGCAGAGGGTTGGATCCTTATTCTGAGCCCTTCCCTGGGCAGTACCCTTGGGAAAAGACCCCAAGTGCACCCATTACAGCAATCCCAGGCCCCGTCTCTAAGCTGGGCCACAGACTTTGAAGATTCAGTGGGTCTAGCTCAGCTTTGACTTTTTCTCCAGGGCTCCAGGGTTGAGGCAGCGGCGCGGTGGGTCTCAGAGACAGCCAGGCCCCTCTGAACTGTAGAGTCCCAAGAGGAGAGGTGGCAATCGAGTTTCTGGGGAGAGAAGGCTGGACCCCAGCACAGAAAATCGGACACTGTCGAGCAGTGGTCTACCGGCATTTCTGACTTTAGCTCCCACCTGCATCCAGAAAGTAAGCACCAGAACCTCTGGGACCTGAGCCCACCCAGCTCAGCTACTCCTCCAACCTTCCAAGAAAACTTTCACAGCTTCCTATTTGTTTTCTCCTCAGTTTTTTTTTTTTTTTATGTATTTCTCCAGTCACCGGCCTCGTGGATTGCTCTGCCAACTGCCCTTTAGTCTCTAGGGCTTTCAAGGCTTGAATATTTACAGAATTATAATAATAATTATTATTATTAGGCTGGGGGAGGAGAGCAAGATCAGAGGATAGTGGACTGTGGGAGAGAGTAGAAATGTTGATGAAAAGGAATATTTCGACCTGTGTTTTAAAAAGTTTGGTTTGACAATTATCAGTAACCCTGATAGATAACTTCATTAAAAAATTTACTACTGCTTCTGAAGAGCCGTTTTTACTCGCTTTTAGGAAGATAGATGAACAAAATATTGCGTTTCAAGCTATTTTGATCTGTAATTAAATGGCAGGATCGGTTTGTATTCTCCTACGGCTTTTACAGAAGTTGCAGTGATCCAAAGTCGGGTTGCTGTGTCAGAGTGGCATTTTTATTAATGAGAATACAAAAAGCTTGCATATTCTTAGCCCTGCTTGAATTTAGTTGCTAAGCAACCGCTGTATGGTAATTCATCCGCGAAATTTAAATCTTTGAGAAAGGATCCTGCGTTTTGCTGAATGGTCGCCACAAGGAAAACAACTTGTGGGACTGGCCAGCTGTTACGCCAGGGTAGGGATGCCACCCCACTGAGCCTGCCACTGTCCCACCTGGCTGCCCGGCTCTGCCCTGTGCCCCAGGAAGACGGCTGCTGCCTTAGGGCCGCAGCACCATCCTCGTCCGCTCCTCTGTGATCTTCCATCTCCGCTTGAGGCAGGCCCTGCACCTGAGCAATCCCTCTGCATTCCTAGGGCTTCCGAGACTAGACTGCGACTTTCCACAGCTTCTCCCCTCACCTGCACCCATTGACTCGCATACACATGCACGCGCTCACACATACTGGTGCACACATCGTGCCACCACGGGAAGGCCAGTTGCCCAGACCCCTCTGAGGTCACTTCCAGAGCGGGCTCATAAAGAACTCAGCCCGCAGCCCTCCCGAAGACCAGGCTGCAGCTTCGGCTGGCCGGCAGTGACATCATAGGCTCCTGCTCACCATGCTCGCGCCCACATTTTAGGATACTGGAACAAACACGGATGTGAAATCAAGAATGAAAGAGAGTAATCTAATTAATAGGCCATGAGCCATGCTAACAAAATCAAAGAATCTGATTACACAAGTACCCCTCTTGCTATCTCCGCTGCCCCCACCGCCATCCCTCTCTTCCAGTCTCTGCATGATTTCCTTTCCTAGACTGGAAAGTTCAGGAGGCAAACCCAGAGCTCTCTGATTTCCTTACGGAAATTGAGATCAAGCCCACGGTGGGCTTCGCAGCCAGGGGGTCACATGGGAGACCTTCAGGGAAGGAACTGAGATGACCAAGAGACCTACAAAACTTGGAGATCTAAAGAGGTGGTCTCCACACTTTTTACATGTATCACTCTCAACAACAACAACAACAACAACAACAACAACAACAAGGCTAACACCGGTGCTGATCGCTTGCTTGTGCTGTCAGTAACAGCCTTAGGAGAAAGAGGCTCTTCATTCACAGTAATTTAAAGAAGACATTTAAAAAGAAATAACATAACACAACTCTTTTTCCTATGTTACCTTGTTTCTGGGTCACAGATAACCTCAAAGTCTTAACACTCTTTCGACACCATGCCCCAGCATAGATGTCTGAGTATAGCCAGGTATTAGGTTTTATCACTGATACATAGCATCTGTTCTAATCTGCCTAGTCAGCCACATGCATTTCATGAAAGAATTCTTTAATTTCTATCCTTTTGCCTTGAAAAAAAACAGGTCCACCTCCTAAATAATTAATTTCAAGTCTGCATCCAGTGCCAATACTTGTTGCATCCATTTTAGAATTTGATTAATTACCCTGGAACTTGGGCAAACTAAACTCCATGTGGAGAGAATGTTTCTTCTTTCAATTTAGTTCTGAAAGCTGCATGTTATTGATGGATCTTACTCTATTTACATACAAATTGGTGCAAATATGCCCATCTCTTTAAATGCATTTTGTATAAATATATAAAAGTGTCATTTTTAATTTAGCTTGAGAGGTTGATCATTTATTACAAAAATAAATGAATAAATACAATGATATATTGTTGTTTCCAACAGGATAAATACTTTACAAATATATAATTTAAAAACAAATTTAATTGTTAAAATTATTTAAAATAGTACACTTATTGATAAACTATCAATAGTATATACTGCATTTAATATTAGAACCAATTCTCTGAATATTGAAAACCATTCGTACAAAACATTATGAGCATGGTAATGAGCAACTACTGGAGGCTACAGGGAAGCAGAGGGACTCTTTAAGATCAATAAAGAACAGTTCTGTTTTGGAACAAAGAAGAAATCCTTAGCTCGGTATTTATAAAAGGCAGAGCAACGACAGCAAAGTGACTATTTTAAATACACCTTGAATGATTTATTGCCCAGACTTTCAGGAGAAGATGGTTGGGTGAATGAGGTGACTGGGGCTTGGACAACACATCAGGAGCCACAGGAGATTGCAAAGTATAAATGGGCCTGGTTTGGGATTAGCCAGATTGATGGAACAGAACTTTGTCACTTTCCTTTGGGTTGGAAGTGGAGGAGGGGGTGGATTGAAATGGAGGAAACAAATGGGCACTTTACGAAGCACAAGACACTTGCTCTGCAAAGGAACACAATGACCAAATTCATTAAAGAGATCTGGTGATATATAACAATATTTTCATTATTTATGTTAGTAACAGTATAAGCCTTAATACAAAACCTCTCAGTTCCATCTGCTATCTATTGTTTTTCAACCATAAATTTCATTTTGTAAATACATTCAAAGGGTTGATTTTCAAAATACAGAGTGCCAGCATTAGCTCACTTAAAAAAGATGTAAAATAATGAAATAAAATGGTCTTGCTTTCCCAGCTTCTCCAGTTAAAAGTTTCTGTTACCCCTAAATCAGGGCTTCTTCCAAAATAATCAGCAAAGGTTGATTTTTAATAGAAAACAGTGTGAAGTCTAATGGTAGTTCTTTTGTTGTCAGTCAAATAAAGTAAGCAAATAGCTCCTAAAATTTTAAATAGACCCACCATTTAATCAAATCAACCACTACCAATCCTGCAGGGAAAACAGGATTTCATCTCACGTGCCAGTAGTATCCAACATATGAAAACAACCACACCCAATCCTCAGCTTTCCAATAATCCTTCTTTGCTTGCTCCTGTACTCTCTCAAGGATGATGAAGTTTGCTCCGACTCCCAACTCCAGGTTGTAAATTTACTGGGCAGAGAGATTACAATAGCAAGAGAAATAAGGAAACAGGAAAGCCAAGGAAAGTAAATTGTGGTTTCTTGTTTTAATTTTTCCCTTTTTCTGTTTAATAAATATGGCCCTTTTCAGATTTCACAAATCAAAATGATTGTGATTTTTAGTAAGATTGGTGTTTAAAATAATGCAACCCAACACACGGCCATCTGGCTGGGCTTGATTTATGAAAGTGACAAAGGGTCTGCCTGGAAGAAATAACTGTTCCTTGTTGCTCTCACAGTTTGCTGGGTTTTTTAACCCCTGCACTGATATCTTAGGGAGAGGAAGTGAGGATGAGAGAAGAAGGCAAAAGTGAGTGACAGCTAAATGAGGAAAATTATTCTATAAAAATCACAGCTTTATCACCCCCAAATACTTTTTTAAAGTCCAATGTGAACGGACTTAGCTAAGCAGAACCTTTTCTGTCTTTAGTACTCACAACCTGAGACATCACACTTTCACTCCCCCCCCGCCCCCGTTATAAATATTGATACATGAATGTGATAAACGTGACCACTCTACAGGGTGTATCAAAGGAGTGATTCAAAAAGCACCCCCCCACCCCAACCACCAGGGCCAGTAAAGAAGACATAGAAACACACTGGGGAAAGACCAAATAACAGAAATGTAGAATCTTATGTCTGAGTTGGTATTCACACTGAGGGTAATGCAGTGTGGACCATATTCAGGATTTTAGAACTACATTCTTTCATTGCAGGAAAAACAAACAAAACAAAACAAACCCCAACATGGCTTAATAATTTAAACTGAATTACATACTTATCAGTGGAAAGTAATTGATATAAAATGTTATAGACTTGTGAGTTAGTCTTCACAACTATCAGTCTTTAGAAAAAGAAGAAACAGATATAGCAATATGGTGGGGAGGAGAGGGTAAAGAGGCTAAACTTTGGGAAGGGGGCTCTGTATTAACCATTAATAAGCAGTTGGAACATTTTTACTGGTGATGACATAGTCCAATCTAATAAAGATGAAAAGGACCCAAGTATCTCCAAGGAAAGGACAAAAACACTAAAAACGCCCACTGAAACTAAGGGAAAGAAAAATATTGTGAAATTTACAGCTTATCAAGGAGTGGCTACTAAGTTAAAATCAGAGTACTAGCAGTTTCTGTCATGTCTGTCCTTCACTCTAGATTTCCAAATCTACCTTAGGTGCAATAAGCTCTACTTTACTTCCTCAGTGCTATCACTTAAGGATATGCATTAGTAAAAAAATATGTTCTAAAGAACTATTTTATTCCCACACAGTGTTTATGCATCAGACACAGGCTATTTCATTCTAACAAATTTATTTTCTCGATCAGCTCTTACGGAATCACTACTCAAATTAAATTACAATCAAATGATCACATCAAAAGATACCCTTATTACCTAACAACTGTCCATATTTTCATTTCATTTTGATTTGTGCTCGTCTGAAAAAAACACGTAATACAAGATCTGGGGAAAAATAAATTACCGTTTTGTAGCAGTTCATAAGTATTCTGAATAAAATATTAAAAGAAGTCATTTAATGAAAATATAAAGCAAATATTTTTAGATCAACAACGGATCTAACAATTCTATATTGCCGTCTTTTGAAAAGTCTGTTTATTAAAACCTACCAAAAACACTGCTTGGAAATGGCAGTATTATATAATCACATCCACGGCACCCATTCAGTCAAAGTTGGCAACGGATTGAGGAGTGAAGTCCAAGAAGGGCAGCGGCTGGTGCTCAGTCTTTCCAAATCTCTTTAACTGAGTCAGTCCAGAAATAAAAAATAAAATATTAATAAAAAAAATATTAGCGGTGGAATCTTTAGGCATCGTCCACCCGAGTGGCAGCCACTGCAGTCGGGGTTGTTGGCCAGGCCTCGCCCCACGCCCAGTCTTCATGCCCGCACCCCTGCTCTGCCGGACTCTCTTACTCCTTGACAGATGAGCGGATCTCCCCTTCGCCCTCGCTCATCCCTCTGCTCTTTCGTGATGCCTTTATTTCCGAGGTTATGTGGATGAAGCGTATTCTTTTTTCTTTTGGCATTGCTCTTCAGTTTGTTAATTTCAGAAGCTGTGAGTATTATTTTTTGCTGGAGACTGTTCTTTTTTCTCTTTCCCATTTCATAGTCAGTTTATTTGTTCCCAAATGACTTTAATATGGCCAAGAAGAACCGGGTCCCGGAGCAGAGTCATCCCTGATTAAACCCGGCGCCTCTGCTTTCTTTCAGATCGCTCCCAGGAAACGAGGTACCGGTGGATCACTTTAAGCAGCCCTTTGGAGGGAGGGGGGTGGGAGAGACGGGTACTTTATTTATTTTTTTAAGAGGAGGGGAAAAGTCAGGTGCTAGGTTCTGTCCACCGTCGCCGTGTGGGACTTCTCAGCGTGCGCAAAACTCCACGAGTGCAGTTTTGGTGCGTTGGCATTTTCACCCTTCTTTGAAAAGAAAATCAAGAACAAAAAACGAAACACCACCACAGGATACATAAGGTCGCACGATCGCCCTCCTTCTCTCTTCTGGTTCTGTTTGTTGTGTATATATATAAAACCGTCTGGGTATTTATTTTGCTTTTCTGTTTGTTTTGCCTCTCCTTCCTTGGGCTTCAAAAAACATCTCTTCGGTCTGTCTGTCTGTCTGTCTCTCTCTCTCTTTTTTTTTTTTCAAAGGGTGGGCAAGCCTGTCTTTGGGTAGAGGGGAGGACGGCGGACCGGCCCGGGCCCGGGTCAGTACGGGTGCGGTGCGGGTAGTCGGTAGTCGCGGCGTTGGCGAGGCGTTGGCGGTGGCGGCGGCGGCGACTGCGCAGGCGGCGGCGGGCCCTAGTATCGCTGCGTCCCTGGCCCTCACTGCACGCTCGTCTGCAGTCCGTGGTGTGGCGGAGGCGTGTCGGCGCTCACAGTGCCCACTTGTGAGTAGACGTCGTCGGGCGTCTGCTGTTGGATCCCGGGCGGCGTCATGCGCTTCTCCTTTTGGCGTCGGTTGCAGAACCAAACACGCACGACCTCCTTCTCGAGCTGCAGGCTATCGGCCAGGTTGGTGATCTCCTGCGCCGAGGGCTTGGGGCACTTGAGGAAGTGGCTTTCGAGCGCGCCCTTGACGCTCACCTCGATGGAGGTCCGCTTCTTGCGCTTGCGGCCCTGCGCTGCGATCTTGTCGATGCTGGTGGGGCTGCCGGTGCTTGAGTCCGCCTCCTCCAGCCACTTGTTCAGCAGCGGCTTGAGCTTGCACATGTTCTTGAAACTCAGCTGCAGGGCCTCGAAGCGGCAGATGGTGGTCTGTGAGAACACGTTGCCGTACAGCGTGCCCAGCGCCAACCCTACGTCGGCCTGTGTGAAGCCCAGCTTGATGCGCCGCTGCTTGAACTGCTTGGCGAACTGCTCCAAATCGTCCGACGTTGGCGTGTCCTCATCAGAATGAGGGTCGTGGCTGTTGAGTCCTGGTCCAGCGCCGCCACCAGTGTGGTGTGGCGGGCCTTGCGCGTGGTGCGGGTGCGGCGGGTGTGGGTGGTGGTGGTGGTGGTGGTGGTGTTCCGCCAGCTCGGGCGTGTCCCCGCGCACCAGCCCTGGGTGCACCAGGCTCTGAGCCCCGCCACCCGCGCCGCCTCCACCACCTCCGGGCCCAGGGGGTGCGCTGAGCATGCCGTTCACGGTGAAGCCCCCGGGCTGCGAGTACAACAGGCCCTGCGGCGGTGGCTGCTGGCTCCCCGCCATGGACGGGAGGTGCGCCGCGGCAGCGGCGGCAGCAGCGGCTGCTGCAGCAGCAGCGGCCCCCCATCCCCCAGGGTGGCCCTGGTGCGGCGGCGGCGGCGGCGGGGGCCCGAGGTGCGGTGGCCCGCGGTGGTGCAGCGCGGTGCCCGCGTGCAAGTCGTCGCGTCCCGAGCCTCCCTTCACGTCGGGGCCCTGCGGCGGCGGCTGCTGGGGACTGCCGGCCATGCCCACGGCGCTGCTGGACCACGGCGAGCTCGCCTCCACCGCGGCAGCGGCGGCGGCTGCGGCTGCAGCCGCGGCGTGGGGCAGGGCCGTGACCCACTGGTGCGCGTGGCTGAGCATATGGCCGCCGTTGCTGGCGGCCATGGCCCCCTGCATGAAGTCGCTCTGGACCATCTTGACTGAGGACGGGTCCCCTCGGTAGGCGCCGGAGGTCACAGCGGCACTGCCGGGCTGCAGGCCTCCCCCTCCTCCACCCGTGCTGCCACCGCCTCCCCCGCCCCCACCGCCGCCAGCCCCCGCCGCGTCAGTGTGTACAATGGAGCCGGCCGCCAGCAGGCTGTTCCCCGGCAGGTAGGGGTTAGAAGCCGCCGTGGCCATGCCGCTCCTCTCCCGCCACCCCACCGTCGCCACCACCGCCGCCGCAGCAGCAGCAGCCACTGCCGCCGCGCCACCCCCCCTTCCCGCCTTCTTCCCCCTACTCCTCCCCCGCCCCCGCCACGGGCCCGGATCGACCCGCCGCAGCCGCCGCCGTTGAGGTCCCCGGCCGGAGCTGCAAAGCCGCTGGGCAGGGCGCTGGGGTCGTCGGACAGTCTCGGTCAGCTGCAGCAGCCGGAGCACCGCTCTGGGGAGTGGGGCTAGCTTTTCCGGGCGCGCTCCGCGGCCGTCCCCTTCAGGGGGGGTCTTGGCCGCCCCCCCGCCCCGGTGCGTTCGTCTTGCTCCAGCAGGGCTCACCGAGCGGGGCGCGGGCCTGCGCTGGGGCTCTAAGCTAGGGCGCCCGGCTCCCACTCCTCCTCCTGTCCCGGTGAACGCGGACTCTGCCTGGACGCGGGGCTCGATCCACCTGCTAAGTGGCGATTTCACGGGAGACAACAAAGAAAGAAGCCGTTTCTTTCTTCTTGAATCAAATTATGGATGACCAACAGCCGGCCTGCGCCTTTCCTTGGCCGCTCTCCTCTCCTCTCAGGAACACATTTCACTCGTTACCCCTTGGAGTAGTAAAACTTTTTTAGTCCTTGAAGGCGTGGTGATGCTGGCTGCTGGCGTGTGCGGAGAGAAGAGGCTAGCTCCTGCTCTCCTCGTATGGTCCTCTCGTTTCAAGTTTTGTTCTGTCCTAGGAAAACTTCTTGCGATGCTGCATTGCTCTGAAGTTGCTATTGCCGGAACTCTTGGTTGCCTCTGAAACAAGAGTCCTCTTTCATTCTCCTCGCAACAGTCACAGCCTGATGCGACATCTTTCCTTTTAGGCAGAAACGAGGAAACAAATATAACAAGGAAAAAATGAACAGGAGAAAAATGAGGTCGAATGGCTCTGTTACCTTGTTGCTGAAGGTTGGGGTTGGTGTTTTATTTTTTTCCCAGCAGTTGTCTGAAGGAGGAGGAGGAGAAGGAGGAGGAGGAAAAGTGCATTGGTGGAGGTTGAGGGGTGTGTGTGCATATAGGGGATCCTTGATATACAACCAACTCCAGTGGGCACGTTGCGCGGCTCGTAGGGTGCAGGGCTGGCGCGGGCGCGGGCGGTGCGCGAGCGGAGTTGCAGTGGGAGCTCGTTCTGCGCCCTGGTTTGCGCTCTCTTTCTCTCTCACTTTCTCTCTCTCTCTCTCTCTCTCTCTCTCTCTCTCTCTCTCTCTCTCTCTCTCTCTCTCTCTCTCTCTCTGTCTCCCCTCCCCCCTCTCTCCCCTGGTCTTGCCCGCCCGCTGGCGCTCCAATCTGACAGTTCGTTCTGGGTCCCTCCCTCTCAGAGCAGGGACTGTCGAATGTTTACCCTCGCCGCGAGCGCACACCCACCACCACACTTTCCCAAATACAAGGAAGTCCAGCGCCAGGGGCCCCATTGATTGGCTACCTGCTGAGTGATTGGCAGGCCCGGAATGACTGGCTCAGGACCCGACGTCCCCCTTCCGGCCGTTTCGATTGGTTGCTTTTTAATTTAGGCAGAGCATCGTGTATGCGGGAAATCTGTCCTCCCTCAGGCTCCCTCCCCCTCTCCACTTTCTCCTCCCCGCCCCTCCCCCTCCACCCTCTCAGCCACATCTTAACTCTTAGTGTCCGGCAGAGTCCTAGGCGTACCCTCTGTGGCTCTGGACGTTCGCAGGAGGCCTGGGAGGACGGAAGGGAAGCAGAGAGAAGAGAGAGGGAGGGACAGAAGAGGGAGTTAGAATCGGAAGGAAAACGAAGAGGGGGGGAAAGTAATCATGAAATAGAGCAACCAACCCACTCCACCTAGGATTGCGTAGTGTCGCAGCCCTCCTGCCCCCTCCTATCCCAGAGATTTGTACGGCATGCGGCGAAGATGCACCTTTCAAGCTAATACCTATAGACAGATGTGACCCCAGTGGTTTCAAAGTTTCCGCTTTCGTTCACCAGCCGGCCCCCATCTCTGTCTCGACGGGGTTGGGAAACCGGAGCTCGCAGCGCCAAGATCTCGGGTCGCGGCCACGCTTCTTGGAAATCTGCCACCGCAACTTTCCGCAGCCGCTTCGCGCCCGCAGCGGTCCCCTTTGTTTAAATTCTTGCATGCCATCATCTGGGAAACCGTCAGCCCGGGACCAGCGCGGCGCCCGTGCGTGCGAGCGGACCTCTCCCTGCCGCGGCTGCACTCGCCCCCACTTCCCCTGCCTCTCTCCCTCTGCTTTCCTCCTACCCCCTCCCTCCTCCCTCCTCCGGGTCAGGCAAGTAGCATGCGTTCCCTTGTGAGTTTGGGGGGTGCTAGTCTGCAGAGTGAGGCTATGTTTTTGAAAAGCATGCCGACCTTGCCCCATAGATACATCGTAAATGTATTTCATCCCAGTGACTTTAGGAATTACCGTTGCCGCCAGAGCCGGCCCAAAGAACCGGAATTCAGTCGCTGCCCCCTCCACCATTTACTATGTGTGCTTAATGTGTGTCTATGTGTGTATAACTTCAGTGTGGTTATTAGTGGTGGGATTTGCTTGCTGGCTTTTCTAAGGCACGGTGGTGCTTTTCTTTCTTTTCTGCCTCCAATGGGTTTGCGTAGTAGATGGGGCTGGCGACGACAAACGCTTTCTCAGCCCAAACCGGGCCGAAAGAGTTAAGGGGGGTGGGCGGGGGAATGCGAAGGGTAGGCGGGAGATGCCAGTGGGCGACGCGGCCAAGCGGAAACGCAGCACGGAGGAACCTCAGCGAACCCAGAAAAAAAAAAGAGAAAGTGGCAACGAAAACAAGGGCAAATTGAACCCTCCTCGGGGATTTCAAATGAACTAACCTAAGTCGGACATTCAAATAAATACATCGTTCTTAATGAGTGTGCGTGTGCATGCAACCCGCAGCACAGCTGCAGTACTCCAGCTCCGCACCCGCGGCCCCGGCTTGCTCCTGCGGCGGGGCGCCGGAACCGCGGCCCTGGATCTCGCTGCGGAGCCGCGGAGTGCTCGGATTAAATTGTGAACAAAACTGCCCTCCCCTCCCGGGGAATAATTCCTCTGCTGGGCTTAGTTGGGTGAACCCAGTTAAAGCAAGAGAACCCAGCCGCAGCCACGCAGCCTTTGCGTGATTTCCAGATTAACAGAAACACGTAGAATTTATGTAGGATCTTGTCCAGCTCTTGCTTGCCCAGGGAGAGATACCGTCCTAGGTAGGTTTTCCAGCAAAGCCATTGTTGCTAAGGTATAGATGTGAAAAACAGTGGTAACCAAACCTTAAACGGCACGAATTTTTCCTTTTGTGTCCCCATAAGCTTCCTTTTTATATTTATGCACGTGTATATGTATATATAAAAGATGGAACACAGATTTCATTGAACAAATCTGAGATCTCCAGGTGCAGACGTTTGAATAGTAAGTGCCAGCACCCCGTGTTTTCCTTTCCTGCCGATTTTGCTTGGATCTGGCTCAAAAACCGAGAGAGTCTCGTGGTTTTGTTTACACTGAATGGGGAGGATAGGAACAGAGCCATGGGGCCGTCTTTCATTAATATACAGTGAGGATTTTGTCTAAATTACTGCTATGAATTTCACAGTGCACGCTTTCAAAAGCAGTCTCAGGTGGCCTGATGAAACGTGATAGCGCCTCTGCAAACATATCCACTTTGTTTCTTTTCAAGGAGGGTGTGTGCGTGAGAATGGGAAGCCCCCCCCCCAAAAAAAAAACCCCCACAGTGCTCCTTGATAACAGAAACGCACTTTTGTTCCGAGGTTTGTCTCCTTAGTCCCCCCCTTTCCTCCTTCTTAGTTCTCCAGTCGCACCCTAACCACCCCCCAGCCCCACCCCACCCGCTCCCTCCCTTTGCGAGTGTGATTGTTTTGTCTGGGAAAAAAAAATCCAAAGTATATAACAAGGGGAGAACAGTTAGTGCTGATTTTCATTTGCATACATTTTCATATATTTTGGTGAAAATAATAGACTAGTGGAGAGCTGGGCTCCGAGGAGTCAGTGTGAAGGGAAGGCTAAGGATACATCGGTTCTGGGGAGTTGAGAATATACCTTCCCCCATTCCAGTCACCTCATTTAAAAAATAAAACATCTTTTATTTTAAAGTCTTACCCTGGAAGTTTGGTTGGTAAGTGTTTTTCATTTTCTTTCCATGTTTTCTCTTTTTCTTCTTTCTTTCTTTCTTTCTTTCTTTCTTTCTTTCTTTCTTTCTTTCTTTCTTTCTTTCTTTCTTTTTTCTTTCTTTTCTTGTAAGTTTGGGAACTTATTTTCATTGCTTGGGACAAGAGAGTGTTCACAGGGCAACTGTTTTTAAGGAAGGGAAAGTGTGTTGGGGGAAGATAATTAAAAAATCCAGCCCTGATAAAATATATAAAAAGATGGACTTATTCCAAAGCTTCCCACAGCAAGGCACTTGGGGAAGGGGGTGCTATCAACTTTAATTGTTGATTGCAAGGGAGGGAAAAAGCCCTAGAAAAGAAACAATTATAAAGTGCGCAGTATTATAAACCTTTCTTGTTTGGAGAATTATAAAATGAGGACCAGAGAGGAAGAGACCCTCCTTCTGTGGCCAGTAGAGAGTATGAACTTGCTTGGGACTGGGGTGAGGGGATTCCTGCTGGGAGCCAGGGTTGGGATGGGGGGTTGGCGAAGGGAGGGCAAAAAGCTGCAGACTACGGAAGCAGCGAAGGAAGAAGGGGCAGGAAGTCGGTGCACCCTGGCTTATTACCGTTTCTGCTACAGCTACCTAGCTTGCTTGTGAAAGTCCACCAGAAAGAGGATGATCAGTCAAAACTAATGGGGGCATCCTACACTTTATTCCCAAAGGGGGCTGGAGCGTGAGCACTGCTAACTAGATTTTACTTTGGTTTTAATATTTGACAACTGGCCTTGTCCCCCCACCCCTGCCCCCTGGATTTTGTAAAAATTGAGGGTGCAGTTACTTGTTAGATGCAGTTAATTAGATAAATATGGCTGGAGGAAATAGCTAGGCCAGTTCCAAGCTGATGAGGACACCTTACCTTCATGAAATAGCCTGGAGAGGATTCTTAAAGCTTCTTGGTTTTGTTCTTTTTAAAGGAAGCTGTGTCTGGGTGATGAGGGGGTAGACTCAAATGGCTGGAGTTTTATTGCACTTTTTTATCCAGAACACCTTGCAGTCTAAAATTCTCAGTGTCTTTGGCAACAGTTCGTGCCAAATCAATGAAATGGCTTGTGAGGAGGGAGGAAGAGGTTTCAGTTGGGAGAGGAGTAAGAATCGCGGGGTTTCCACTCCTTGTTTACGTGCTTGGCAGCTTTGCTTTTGACTGGGGTTAACTCTCTCTGCTCCATTGGACCAGATGCCATATAGAGCTGCTCCCTGAAGATCATTTGTTTCCTTGATGGGGAACATTTCTGAGCAGAGCATATTGGTTGCCATAGAGAAAGAAATAAAAGGAAGAACACTAGTCACATTAAGCTATATGTTTGTGCACTGGGCTTTAGATAAAAGGACCTTGGTTCAACCAAAGAGGAGAAGCCAAACTAGAGATTTCTAGCGCCACTAAAACTAGCTTTATTATGTTTTGGACTTTTACACTTGAAACATATAAGCTAATTTTATTGGTTGTTGTTAATTTTATATGACACGGTGTACCGAACAAAATAAACTTTCGAAGTGCTCAGGAATCACACTAAGAACTTGTCAGCAGGGGGCGCACTGACTCGCTTTAGCAGGTACTGAGTAAAATGTAGCTGTATCCAAAGCAAATCTGCTCATTCAAACATGCCAAAGGAGCAAACCTTTCTGTGCAGATTCTCAATGAGTGAATTCATTGCATAACAGAGGGTTTTAAACACGAGGACAATGACTTCCCCATCTCCCACCCATCTATATCTGTGAAATGGCCCTGAAAGAAACAGTTAAAGGATTTGTCCATTTCTCTCAGTGAACTGTATATAAGGCTGGAAAACAGAATTGGGCTGTGAAAGCAAGAAAGCTTTAAAAATTATTAAGGGCATGTAATAAACTACTTCAGAAACTACCATTCAGGTTGTATTTGGGGAGAGACGGTTAAAAAATAAAATGCACCCTAAGGTATTACCTATTATGTAATGAATGTTCTTCAACTTGATTCATACTTTGACTTCTAAATTAACTCAAGATCCTGGAGATTTACTTAAGGCATCCTGGATGTTTTTTTTTTTTAACTTCATTTGATATTTATTGGCTACTTTAATTCTTGGTTCCTCCTATGGCTGTGCAAAGAGTCCGGGTTTATCTTCAAAGGATTTGTTAGAGAAAAGAAAATACAATATAGCCATTGGTTGGAGGTAACTGTGAGCTTGAAAAATTTTAGCATAATATTACTTAACACAGGTGAAGAAAAGTTTTAATAGAGCACCAGATTTCCTTCCACCCCAGGGATTTAAAAATACTGCCTATGGGAAACAACTTTATTTTGGTATAGGATAAAAATGGTATGTGAAAAACTTCCTAAAATAGTGAAGAGCAAATTTTGACCAATTTTGAGGAGTTAGCCAGTTTGTTACTAACAATTTTCCCAAGGAGATTTAGAAAGCATGGCTAAGAAAGGGCAGCCATAAGTGACTGGAAGTAAGAAGCTGGTGTCCAGAGTTCAGTAATTCAGCGTACCTGTGACTGTGTCACCTAGCCTGTTAGGAAGGGGCACAGGACGTGAAGCTCTAATGTTTCCCAGGAAGAGGAGGGAAGACAGCTTTTTCTAACTCAACTCTAAGCCAACCAGCTTCCAGTCATGAATTTTACTTTGAAACTAACTTTGAAATGTCAAGGTTTGTCTTTCAATGGTGTTTAATTTGAGAGGGTTGAAAGATTATGGGGACTAATAAGCAAAAGAGACATTCTGAAAATAATTTTAATTCTGTGATTTTTGTCCAGAAGCTCTCACATTTAGAGGCAGAAAATATACTGTTAGGTTTGTGCTGATAAAACAAAGTGGAAAATTGAGAAAACTGTAATTTGAGTCCAAACATTGCTTTTTCTTAAGCTCTCTGGACAAAAGACTTATGAGAGAAATCCACATGAACTGGACAAATGCTCAAAGCTCCAGCTTACTTTGCATGCCTGGGCTGCTGAATACATTTAAAAATTGTTGAATGGGAGTGGAGGGCAGAAAACTGTACTTGAACAAAACTGTACTTGAACTGTACTTAATCAGATAAAATTAAAAAAATAAAATAAAAATTGTTAATGAGAGGAAACTTTTCTATTTAGCCAGACATTTTGCAAAACACTAGTTAGGCAATGACTATATATATATATATATATTTAGAGGATACTTTTTTGTATCATTTTTCATTAGATCTGTAATTGTTACTATCTTGACTGATGCTTTCTTTTTCTCTTGCAAAAGTACTTTAAGAGAAAGAAAAAATGCTCCTCGTGATATCTATAGTCTTAGGTTACTTAAAGTAAAAGAAACAGAAAATAGTGATTCTGAGTAAAGCAACAAGTTAATTTGAGAACTGATATATTATAGAGAACACATTAGCATTCTATAATGATTTGGCGGTGGGAACAATAAAGCTGGGTGTATGAATTAAGATTCAAAGTGCTGGGCAAAGCTACAAAATTTTAATCGTTGGGGATGGTGAAACTGCTTTTGCCAAATGAGAGAATGAAGAACCTTACCTGGGTCAAATGCACAAAACACAAAGTGGGTATTTATTCATTTGCTTTCATTTGAGAATGATAAGGTGCTGGATACCCTAGCTGTGCAGGAGTGCACTTGCCACTAGCATTTACAAATTAAAATGTTAAGCATACTTACAACTCACAGTGTGTGCTATATACAAAGTAAAGGGCTCTTTAATGGTAACTTTTGGGTGAAAATGAGTATGTGTCATCTGGAGCAGTGGATGAGTTGTTTTGAGTTGTTTCCTGGTCTTGCTGAGTGTTTTGAAGTGTTCGATGGTTCTTCTAGTTCTTTGTATCACTTTGATAACTGATTTATCTGATCTGTAGGAAAGGAGCAAGCACTTAGTTCTCTTAGATGGGTTTGAAGAGGCAATTATAAATTCAGACACTGTAATTTCTCACCCTAAAGTAAGAAGCTTTACTTTTCATGCTTATAGGACAGCTTTAGACTACCAGGCAATTCAGATTGGGGAACCTAATTTGAGAAGCCATGATAAACTGGTTATGTAGTACATACTTTTGAAACAACCTGTCTCCAACATTTAGTCCATTCTAGCTGCATGCGTACATCTGACAAGTCAGTTAAGGAACGCTACCAATTGCTAGGGAAGCCATAGCTGACACAGTGTGATGCACTACTCTTGCCTGCCTCCTCATATTCCCAAATCCCATTATATGGGTCTTTGAATTTAAATTCACAGGGATAGATGAGTAGAGCCCCAGCTGATTGACTAGAGTGAGGATAATGATTTATTAACAAAAACGTGTGAGTGTGTCCTAGCTAGAAAAATATTCCATGATCCACTGTGTGTGTATGTTTTAAAACAAACACTAGAAATATTAACTCAGGTTTGCTAGAGGGGTAGTTGGATTGCTTTGAGCTTGGAGTCCTACCAGAAGTGAACTCTCTTTTCCCTTGGGGACACTTCCTCCCAGCCCTAACCATTTCCTATATATTAGACAGCACTTCCCTTCTAGGTTGGAACTCGGTACTCTATGATGGATAAGAAGCATTGTGGCACATTGTGGAAAAAAAAATCAAACACCTTTTTTTACTTTGGCACCTGTGTTTTTCATTAGATTTTTAATATTTGAACTTAGCTAGTATCTGTGGAACTGGGTACAAATTGCAGTTTACCAGGCTGAAAGCTGTTCTTTTGGGCATTTCCCCCAAATGGTGCTTATGTGGTGTCCTCTCTCCTGTGGCTGTTGAAGCTCCCACTTCATTGTCCTGCTCCCTCCATAGGTCCACCTGGACTGGTCAGTGTTCAAGGGGTCTTCGAGAAAGTGTGGCTGTTTTGTTCACTTAAAAATACAGTATCAATATTCATGAATATTGATACTTTCAGATACTCCATGGTTTGTTTGCAGCAGTATAATTTCAGCCCCAAAATATCTGGTGAAAAGGCCTTAGTGGTAGAACTCAGTGACCTTGCTCACTGTAGCTTCATGCAACTAGAGTTTGTTAGTCCAAAGTTAAAAGTTTTGTATCCCTTATTGCTTTGAACACTTACCCCTCCTCCCAAATTTTCTGGTTACTCGATAAAGCCCAAGGGGAGAATTTCCCAGGTTGAGTGGTGCTTAACAGATGACAAATCTTAATTTAGTGTTATATCAGGGTGCAAAAAGCCCTCAGAAGTCAAGGTGTGCATGTCCAAATGGCATAGGTTATGTTCGCTTTAATTCTCATTGCAAAAACAAACAAAATTTCACTCAGAAAATAAAAGTGATTATTAAAGTATTCTAACTTCGGAAGCAATACGATTTCACAGCAAGGGTCTGGCGAGTGATTCCTTTCCGGGCTTATACAATTAGATTGGAACTTTCCCTGGACAAGCTTGTCTTGAGGGGGCACCAGCACTTGAGGTCTCCATTCCACAGAGGCGAGGGCGGCCTCCTTCCTGCTGGGTCTCCTGTGATTTGTGGCCATCTTCAGAAAGTTCTCCCGAATAGGCGGTGACTTGTGGGGGTACGAGATCCAAGCTCCGCTTCTTTAGACTGTATTGCATTTTATTTAGAACATGGTTTGCAGAATAAAATTAGGAGGATTCCATTAGTCCTTTTTTCTCTCTAAGCACTAGGCACGCAGAGTGGCCTTCAGAAGTCGAACTGGCATTGCATTTCCGTGAAAAAGAAAAACGGAAAGAGATGAAAAAACGCAAAGGGAGAAGGGGACCATGTAAAAGGGGTGAGGTGGAGCAAAAAAGCAGGGAGAAATGGAGGAAACTTGGGACAGAAAGGGATGAGAGAGGAAGATGGGGGGCGAGACAGTGAAGAGGTAAACACTGAGTCACCTTATCAGGTCACTGAGTACGTACGCCTTTGTCACCAGCTCCCTGCGTGGCTGTGGGATGCCGTGGTGGGCTTTGTTCTGGCCGTGCAGGGCACGACCCCTCGCACCGCCTGATCCCCGCCTTCCCCGAGCTGGGGACAGTGGAGGTGGGGCAGCAGGACAGGGACGAGGACCAAAGGAGTGTTTCCGGGAGTCTTTGACCTGGGATTTCGTTCCTTTGCACTTTTATCGTAACTCAATGTTCTCCCTTTGGGGAGGAGAACAGGGCTGAGCGGGAGGAGGGACTGCAGGAAAGTCCTCCCTACTCCTGCTCTCAGCCCAAGCAAGGGAAAGGTGCAGCAGTTAGTGCCTGTATCCATGTATTTGCATTGTATGCATGGGTGCATGGATGGATGCTTGTCGGAAGACGACCGTTGAGTTCTAGGATTCCAGCAGAGGTTTTGGTGGCTTCAGGGCGCCCCAAGTTGCTGCCCGGTTATTCCTGAAGATCTGCTCTCGAGGTGGCTTGGGGCCGCAGGTGGGCGCTGTGGATGCACCCTGGGTCCGGGGGCTGCTCATAGCGAGTGTGCAGGTCCGCGTCGTGGAGTCCTGTGGCGGGGGACAAAGAGGCAGACACTCGAGCAAGTAAAGGGCAGGCGCGCACATGCACCCATGCGCACACCCCACCCAGGGCGCCTCCCCATAAGGACCTTCGCCTCCAAGCCCAGGGCTCTGCGTCTGGAAAGTTCAGCACCCCCTCCCCTTGCAGAACCCGACCACTCCTCTCACCATTGCATTTACCGAACGGCTAGCGAACGTGTGTCACCTCCTCCCTAGCCACCCGCAAAGGTGTCGGCAGATTGCAAGAGTAGCTGCTCTGTTATTGTTTGTCAAACAGGCCCTTTCTCTTGGGAGAGGGGCGAGGGGCATGTGGCGGATCCCCGGCAAGGATTACATTAATCAAAGCATTATTTCCCCAGAGAAGCCGAGCACAAATGAGAGTAAATCCTAATAAAATTGGATCTCGGAGAAATGGTGCGCTTTAGTAATCTGTGCTACCTGATAAAAATCTCACATTTATAAGATGTGAGGTTAAAAATAAAATCAGTACACCTCTGGGTTTGGCTCGGCTTCTGGGTCCGGCTCAGGACGGGGGACAGCCATCACCCAAAGCTCAGCTGAAGTTCTGGAGTGAGAAAGGGACGTGGACAGCCTGGAGTTTGAGGTTTCACACAATCAGGTTGATCCCAAAGGCACCGTTGGCTCTGGTCGCCCCCCTGGAGTACCCGTGGAGCTCGTGGGCCGAATGAAGTCCCCTTAGGTGCCCTGGGAGGACTCGAACTCTTGTTTCTTTGGAAACGTAGGCCCCCATTTTCCACCTCCAACAAAACTACAGGGTGGACAAGTCCCCGTTGGTGGGGCGCAAGGTGCAGCACGAGAGCTGGGCAATGGGTGGGCGCCCAGGAGCGGGGAGGACAGATTCACAGGTCGCTGCAGGCCCCCCAGCCCAGGGCCCGCTGCATCTTAGGGGCTGTGTCTTATGTGGCCTTGGGTCCCCTTAGGCCAGGGAAGGGGCGTGCTTTTGAGAATGATTGCTGAGGAGGCCAAGGGCGCAGCTTGGCGGTGAGACTTCTGGTACTTTCGGGTAGTCCCAGACAGGAAGTAAAGCTCGCACTCCACCTGCCTTTGTCCCCCAAGATGTAGTAAACTGCCCGATGCTCTGAGACACTGCTCTGAGAGGGCAGAAAAATAAAACTCTCCCTTCCCTACTCTGGAGCAGACATTAAGCCAGCATCCTGGAGGCAAACTCTCCAGCAGTTGGGGTCCTCCTGAAGTTGCCGGGACTGGAAAGCGATACCTTGTTGGTGACAACTACCCCAATCCTCAGGACTCCGCAGGACTTTTCGGAGAGGCTCAGAGACAACCCACTTTAGTGCGGGTCCCCCGTGGGCCCCTCCAGTACGCCCCGGCTCGTGGCAAGATCCTCACTTGGCGCTAACCCGCCGTCGCCCCCTGCAGGCCCGCACTAGAGGAGCCTGAGTGCGGCCCGCGATTGTGAGGGCCCACTTTGGTTCTCCCCGCTGGCTTCGGCTTTGTGTTTTCCCAAACGCGAGTCCCTGGAGGCGGGGAAGCGGCAGGTGGAGGCAGAAGTCGCAGAGGGTTGCTGCGGCGTCACCCCTCCTTGGTCCCTGCCCGCTCGAGGTCCACCGCTCCGCTTCCGCCCCAACTCCGGCCGCGGCGGGCAGCCCCTGTGGGTGCCTGCGGCGGTGCGCCTTGTTCTCTGCCCACCCGCTCCGGAGCTACTAGAGCTGTCCTGTGCAATCCACCAGCCTGGGCTGCCTCACCTCCGGCGAGCGCACCTCTGTAGTCTGGCGAGGAGAGAGGCTTGGAGCGTTGTGCATGTGCGAAAGTGGGTGAGGGTGGGTATGCGGGTGAGTGCGGCGCGCGCGCAGGGCAGGGCAGGAGGCGTAGCAGCAGGCTCGGGTGCCAGCGTAACCTTTTCAGCTGTTCGATCTAAATCCGCAGCCTTAGAGTTCATTCCTCTCCCTCCCCCCCCCACACCTTCCCATTCCCTCCCTCCACCCCTATTCTCCACACGAGAGTGTCCTTTTGCCTCCGTCCCATGTGATTTAAAAAGAGATCCCTCTTGTGGTCCGAGAATATTCATTGACACCCTGTCTCACGTGAGCGAAAGTAAGGCTGAAAGGGACAATATTCGCACAGAAATGCCACGGAGAGCTTTTCCATCGCCCAGCCTGCTCTTTTAAACTGGATTTCCCCCACTGGAAAGCCACGTTTCAGGGACTTGAGTATCTGCTTCCTTTTTTGTCTTTGCCTTCAAAATCGCTTGCATGGAGGTTGTTTTTATTTTTGGAGGCATAGAGAGGTAGCAGGAACCAATTAAAAATGGCTTTTAGGGAGTCTCTTTAGCTGTCCTGTTATGTGCCACTGTCCACAGCTTCTTTCCAATTTACTGGCTCCTTTCCAGTAATGGGAAATTTGGGGGCGGGCTGGATAAAGACACTCACACCTTTTCAGTTCTGAAATAATGACTCCCCTTTCTACCAGTCTGTGATTTCCATAATTTCATTACAAAACAGAGCTGTCAGTTATCTCTCATTAGAAAACAGAAAAACAGTCTAGTAGAAAAAAAAATTGGGCCAAACGAAGTTCCTTCTTTTGAAAACATTAACCAGCACCATCCAGACCGTTCAACTCTCAAGGGGAAAGCAGGGCGGAAAGAATTCAGAAAACGGTGAAATTTCACATCACGGAAAATATGAACCCAACTACCAAACTGTATTTTTGATAACATGAGATTCAGAGGATATGAAACAGAAACTTTATACTTTTAGTTGTCCTTTTTTTGGTCCTAATGTTTGTATCTGAGGATTTTCAATAATTTAGAAGTTCTAGTGGGATCTATATATTTTCCTTGGATTTGTTAACATTAGATGGTTTTACCATTGACCATAATTTTTTACAAGACCACCTGTCCTGGAGAAGGCTCTCAGTAAAATCTGCACACATTCACCTCAGGAGACTGTCACCAGCCAATATCTCCATCTAATTTTGACCATTCCTTTCATAAGATAATTTGTAGACAGCTAAACTTTAATAAAGAATGTTAATGGCAAAATTTTACTGATGAAATAGATGAGTTTTTGTTTTTAGAATCAAAGTGTAGCTTTCCTTTGATTTATTTATCTAGCTGTTTTCCCATAGGCCTTCCTAAGAGAAGGGGAAGGTGAAGAGAAGGGTATCACTCATTGATGTAAAGCATACGTGGGCATAAGGTTATAAAACTAGCCTTTTGGAAAACAGTAAATAACTAAACCATGTCTACAAACACCTACCTTTGGAAAAACCCTAACTACTCTCATGGAAAACAGCACTCAATGAAAAACAGGACTGCCATGCAACATTTTAGTTGCAACATTTTAGTTGCATGGCAGTCCTGAGACACTTCTCTTCCTTTAGTATGGTACCCTTTGGAAATGTACACATTTATACATGATGTAAATGTACATATGCATAAGGGTAGATGTTTATGTATGTAACACAATAATCATACACATCCCAACTGAATGTATTTGCCTGTAACAAGTCCCTGTGTAATACACCAAACTTCTGAGATTAACAATACATTCTTTAATAGGCAGTCTTAAAATAAGAGAAGAATGAGTATATCTTAATGATATTAACACAAATTTCAAAATTTCTATTGAAATCTGAGTTGTGGCAACTGTTAATGACACCACAGAAACTGATAAATAATACATGTATAATATTTATATTTTAAGCACACCCCATTTAAAAGTACTATGAACTTAAATAACTTATTTTACATAAAATAAAAGGCATCATATTTTTTAACACACATTTAAAATATGCACACTTTGTGAAAAATCAGTGGTTCTTTTTGCCTTTTTCCTCCTGCAAATTAAATACTGTTGACAGAACAAAAATTCAATTCTGAACACAGTAACAGAGGACATTAATTTTATTTCTATTCTACTATAAAGGAAATATTTTTAAGTAGTTTAATTTTATGGTTGTTTATATCAATAAAAGACATTTAGTAGTGTAGTGATAATTCAGAATGTAGAAAAGATTTGAAGCATATATTTATCCTTGAAATGATGTGCAATATGGAATGACATGTCACTTACTTGCTTCTTGTAAGTTTTTAAAATCTTTCACTTTCAAAGACTTTTTTGGGGGTTAAAATAATACAGTTAAAATGAATACATTGGTAGAAATCCAATGCTTGTTTGTGCTGAGAAAATGTAAAGAAACATTATAATTGAATGTCATACCTTATCAGTTATTTGTCTTAGCTGATAAGGGAATAAAAAATAAAGTTTTGAAATTTCCTTGAAAACTGTGATAGAAGGAGCTCTCTCACATAATGAGACTTACTTTTACTGATATTGTAAAATATTTTGTTGGCTTTTCTTTGTTTATGTAAATGTATATTTCTTTACTGAAAAACATATACGATGTTTATGGTTGCATTTATTCCCACATGTAATTTATTGCTTATTTATTCAGACAGTATTTGAAAGACCGGTGACTCATCAGGAGTGTCTAAATATTAGTGATGAGCTTGTGAAAATTAAAATCAGTTTTAGTCCAACTGCTTTTTTGAGGTTAGCTTATTAGTCTCTTAAAATGCTTTTAAAACCATGGAAATATTACAAGTAAAAAGTCTTTAAAATGACTATTACTTGGAAAGAGATGCAAATGTTTTATTCTAGATGGGTTTTAAAATCAACTGCAAAAATAAGTTAGCCTTTTATTTTAGGAAGTTTTCTGATGGTGTGCCATGACTTAAGGAAACATAGGCTATATAATGATTTAAAAAATTCACAATGTTCATTCAAAAATTGAGCTGAAGAGTTACTCTCTACAAACATGTAAAATCTTTTTTATATCAATTTAATTAATGAAGTGGATACAGTAGGCTCAAGTTAGACACATAGAAAGATTGTATGAATGAATATTTGGCATTCTGTGGCTTGCAAGCAGACAGAAATATAATACAGCAAATAAAACTCCCCAGAATGTAGGCATCCAAGATTAAATTTCATTAAAAAATTTGACAGTTAAGGAAAACAAGGAAAAATGCTTATTAACTCAAGGCAACTATAAAATGTTGACAGATCTCAAGTTTCATATTTAACTGGGCTCAGAAAACTGCTAGGATGTTGGTCGAGTACAAGTTATTCTGTCAAATCATTTTTTGTAGTGAATTATCTTTTCAATGCTCTCAAATTTAAAGTCTAACTTTATAAACTTCCAGTTTTGCCCCTCCTTCCCTCCCTGCCTTCCTCTCTTCCTCCTTCCCTCTTTCCCCCCTTCTCTTCTCTCTTTCTTTCCCTTTTAAGTCTGTAAACAGTTGGGTGAGGCTAATTCAGTAAGGTTCAGAGAGACACCCAAGGGAGAGTTCAGGTATTCAACCTCAATGTTTAGACATCATCATTGTCACACGCTGAGGTGAGATGTATCTGTTCTCTCAAAATGTTTATTTTCTTTCCTCAGTCACTACTAGTGCCTTTTAAAGAGAGAATTAGGCAATATCTACTGAAAGCAAAATAAACTGGAGAATTGAATTAACAATTTGGAGATTTCAGACATTGCTGCTTTCTCTTCCATCTACCTATTAAGAAGAGAAAAAAGGACATGGTGAAATTTGGATAATCTATATTGGCTCGCTGTAATGATTCAGTTTGTAAGACAGCAACAGTAATAGCTTAATTTTATAAGCTTTTGCTTGAGTCCCCATTCCCCCAATGTTATGAGAGATGAAACACACCTGAGTGGACCTCCTGCAGAGACATTTACCAGATTTAAATAAAGAGAGTTAAGGGATCTGACTTACCAGGTTTGGCTGAGTGCATTGATTGAAGTTATTAGATAATTGTTCACCTTTCTACTTAGCCCCATGAGAGGAGACACTCACATATTATAAAATACTTTAAATTAATATTAAATAGTCCAACTGGGATTGCTAAGGTTATTTACATTTAGCAATAGATTGAAATGTTAACATTATACATTTAATGAGTTAGAATCTTAGTCTCCTTGTATGCTCTGACTTGGAAATGTTAGCTGAACATATTTTCAAGGATATTTTAGGGAGGACGATTTTCTCAGTGTGATTTGGTGAATTGAAAGGTACAATCTCTTTACTTCCTGTGGGGGACAAAAATTGAGAGAATAACAGAGGACAGTGTTCATATATTGCAGGTGGTTATTAGACCCAATACAATATTTTAAAGTAATTTTTGGTAGAGTAGGATAAAATTAAGTATTGTTTTGGTTTAGTCTAAAAAATATTAGTAAACACTAATCACAGACAATTTTTAAAAAGCTATGTAGTTACAAATATTATTTTTAAAATGGCACCTAGGACTATATTAATAAGCTTTGCTTTCTTTCTCAAATATTTCTGGAAAATTATGTCACTATATCTTGCATTCATCTAATTAATTACCTGAAGTATTGTTTTCACACATAAAGTGTGAATACTCCAAGAACAAATAAAATCGTATGATGGATAAAAAGAAAACATTGCTGACTTCATATTTGCTATAATTTCAGGAGGGAGTGGCCAGGTGAAAACTATTGGCTGGTGATATTTTATGTTTATAAAGTCATTTTATTATATTAACAGAAATTATGTTTTTTGTATTAATCTTAGAAAAAGTGTGATAACCTTTTGAAATTTTTAATGATTTCAATTTCCAGAAGCACATAAAAATAGGGAAGTACTTGATAGGTTTAATGTTTGTTTGTACAGAAATTAAACATATAAAGAGATTTAATGAATAAATAAATGAAGGATGTTTAAAACTAGTCAGTTAGACCAAAGATTGTACTTTTGTTGGTTACAACTGTTAGTCATTCTATGGTACTTTTTTCTTTGACCCTCCAAAAAGTTAGGCAATATGAATTTTTACTGAATCACTAATTATTCTTCACCCTAGACCCTTCTCAATAAATTGATGCCATCCACTGAAGATTTATGGCAAACAAGATAATAGACATTATTAGGAAGTTCTTCTCTCATAAGAATTTACAAGATTTTTTGAAAATAATACCTACAGGAATATTTATTTTGCTTCTTTTCTTTCTCATTTTAGAGTGAGAGCTTAATTCTTGGTGTTGGCCGCTGATCACAATGCAGGCTGTTGAGAGGTAGCCAGTAATTTCTTTATCTTTCACCTGCAAATTACACACATTATTTTGCAGCTCAAAATAAGCATTGACAATGAGTCTCATTCAGTAAATGTCTTTCACAGCATTAGTACAGCACTGAGGTACAAAAGAATATTAATCTAATACATTCCAAAATTCAAATACTTGTGATTAATAAGCATTATTATCTATAAATAAGGCCCTAATGATACTTTGGCAGTGTTGTAAACACAAGAATCAGAGGCAATTATTGTCATTATTGTTCGGCAAGTACTTCCATGAATACCAAAGGGGTATCGCTGTCCAGCTACTTGGCAAGTAAGGTTTCTATAAAGAAACAGATGTTGACCAATCAGGACTGGCTACTATTAACTGCCCCTAGCCCCAAGTACATAGTCCTTAAAAAAAAGAAAAAAAAGTCCAAAACTGATATAAAAACAGTTTTGACATGATTTTTAAAAATATGCTTTATAATATTTATAAAGTATCTTGAAAATAATGCTGTTTTCCAATACTGACTTTGGTGTATTGGCTACATCAGCAACCATTGTACCATTGTGTTAGCTGGAAGTAAAGGTCTCATTTGTAAGGCTGCAGATCCAGTGTGATGATGAGATACTCTTGAAAATCAGATCAGTAGACAACAAAAACAAATTGTGATTACATGAATAACCCTTCAGAGAGCATGGCTGTGACCACATCTTTATCTTTTTTCCCTTCCTTAGGCCACCCAGAGTTCACTCCTGTCTATTAAATGGGACCAACCTACCAGGCCTGGCTCCAACACTGTGTGTGTGTGTGTGTGTGTGTGTGTGTGTGTGTGTGTGGTGGGTGGGAAAGCTGCTGCAGTACAACAAGCATGTTCCTCATGCTCATAGAAAACTCCACAGAGGCCCCAAGCCACACATTCACTTTGTACCTTGGATCTTAGAAGTCATTGCAGAACCAGCTTTGGCTGTGTTAATGAGCTGATTTTAGCTTTCAGTATTAGTAAATTCAGTGGCATTGGTAATAGCTAAAGTGTTTTGGGGAGAAGAGAAATAAGTTTTATATACATTATACTAAGGGGTAGGTGCATTAAGCATCAAATGCAAATTTGTTGTCTATTTTTAAATTTTCTTGTGCCAAGCTTTATGCTTTAAAGGTGTCACAGGTCTATACTGGCATTGAGAAAGCATTGAACTGGTTTCCCAAGATTTTGGAGAAACTTAGAAAGGAGGAGTGGGTGACAGTGGAATAAGTGATGTGAAGAAACAACTTCTTTGCCAACCATTGTTGTTGCCTCTCGGTTCTAATGGGTCATGTTCTTTATAGAGTAGAAGTTGTTAATGGGACCCATTGGAGGTGAGTAAGATTGCTCAGTATGGACTCCCCCCACCCCCTCAACCTCCCAACAGATACCACTTTAATATCATTTTGAGTTTGATGGGATTTTCCCTTCTTACCTTCAGGGAACCAAAACAGAAGGGATTCTTGGAAGGAAAACCAGGGAGAAGGGCAACCTCTGAGATTTTCCTCTGGATTCTTCTGAAAATATTCTTACTACACTCAGTCTGGATTTTGTCATGGGAGCAAGGTAGCTGTGCTCAGGGCAGGTAGCTGGACTGCACAGCTGTGGCTGACAAGAGGCAGTAGGGTTGCAGCCTGGGTCCTGGGCACTCTCTCCACTTTCATCCTCTGAATGGGCTGGAGGGAGAATGATCTGACAGAATTTAGCAGCCTGTGCCCACTCTCTGCATATGGGGAGATGAGAAAAGGTGAACTCTTCCAAGCAAATCTTTTCTCATTTTTCATGCCTAATGACTCAGAAGAGAATTTCTGTAACAATAGCAACAATGAAAACAACAATAATAATAATGACACAATTTTACTAAAGATTTACCATGTACCAGGTATTAAAACATGCATCTTATGGGTGTTGTCCTATTTAAGTCTCTAAGCACCCTTTAAAGTCCAGCTCATACTCAGGCTTGACAGATGAGTCAGCTGAGGCATCTAGGGGCTTAGTCATTTGCCCAAAGTCACAATGTGGTGGTGGTACCCAGTTTTGGACATCAGTTACGTCTCTTAGAGACAAAGTGCTTTTAATAGCACAGCTTTCCAAATTTGGGGTGGGGGGCTCCTGCTGATTTCTCCCCTTTAGGGACACCTGTGCTAGCTGGGGAAGCAGTAAGGTGATATCTATGGGTGCAGTGCCCTACTAGTCTTATATCAAAACAAGGATGGTAAAGGCTGTTAAGTCTTCCTTTACACACCATTACCGCAGTCAGCCACATCTCCCAGCTTTACGTGATAATGAGAGCACAATAAGCCTCACTGTATTAACATGGAACGATGATTATGATTTGATTTGGATGGTACATTTACAATGAAGTGTAGCAGGTTATAGGGTCTCAAAAAGTGCATGTGTGTACCTCTGTAAACTCTTATGTTAAATATACATGTAGCAACATGCCAGCTTCTCTGTATATGAGTACTCTGTGGAAGAAAATAACCTATTGTCTAGAAGCATTGTCCCTAAACATGATGGTGACTACTGACTCTGGGGATTGTCCCTGCTTCCAGGATGATGGAAGAGCCTGTGAACTGCTTCGGCTGGTTCAGCTCCTCAGCTCACAAATACCTTTTGCAGGAGCAGTGTGGACATCTTGCAGCCAGAGTCAGAGCCACTGTCTTAAACCTCCTTACTGGTCTTGGAGATATTTCAGGGGGCCCAGGATAAAAACAGTGAGGCAGGACTCTGTGCCTCCCACAGGAATGCTGTGAAGCTGTGCAAGGCTCCTCCTTACAAGGACTCAGGAGCAGAGCATGCAAATGCTGGTTTCCTGACAGAGGGAATAGAGTTTTTGTTTGGGGTTCCATAGAGCCAGCTATGGAACTTTGAGAAACACTGATGTTCCTCTCAATAATGATTTGTCTAAATGAAGTCATTGTTGTTGCTGGCCCCTAAAGGGCAGAATGTTATTTGTGAAGGTCAAAGTAAAAAGGTTACTGGGCTTCCAGCAAAATGACTTTCACCCATTAATTAATTAGTTATTAATGAATTAATATTCTGACTAATTCCAAGAAACAATTTAAGGCAGTTTATAGAAATCCATGCCAAAAAAAAAGCCCTAAGGTAGGAAAAGTGAGCCAGGGTAAAATCAGAATAAGCAGATACACATCCTTAAATGCTGTAGTTGGCTTCGAGACGTCAAAAAGTCACATGGAACAACCTGGGATAGGGTTTATTATCTTTATAGTAAAAAAAAAAAGAAACACTAAAAAGCCAAGTTTACCATAAGCTATAAATCTGTTAACTTTTCTTTAAAAAATCCACAGTTTTCAAGACAAACTGTTAATTACATCTGACTTGAATATACTTCCTAAACATCTTTGATGTATCTAACCTCAAAGAAAACATTCTGAATGGAATATACTAGGTTATTTTTGTATTAAAAATAAAAAAGTGAATCTTAAAAAAAAGTGAATCTTGTGTTTATGAGAATTTAATATTAAAGAAATAGCATGATGATATTCTTTGACCATTTTTAATGCTAACAATTGGCATTTTACTTCCTATATTTACTTCTCATGAGATAATTTGACAGTTTGAAAAATATAAATCATTCTGTTTCTTCCCAGTATGTCCAAGAAATCAATAAATTATATATGTTTTCCTGTTTCTTCTTTCTCTTCCTCCTCCTCATCCTCCTTCTGTTTAGGTAGTCAAGAGATAAAAGAGCTCAGTAAAGTTCCTTGTGTTTACAGATATATAAAGTCATACACTGAGCAACTTGTCACTAATTTAGTGACTTGGTTGTTTCTGTAACCCTTTTGGTATCAGTTTTGTTATCTAGTAAATCAGGGTTGAGATTTAGTTGATCTTAAATTGCCTTCTGTCATAAATTTCTGTCCTTTCAATTTTCTGTAATCCATTAATGTAAGCATGGTTTTTAAATATCTGTTTATATTTCAATTGAGATAGAACTTCCATGTAAAGAAGAACACAGGACATTCTATTACGTGGTATAAATCAATAAAATGAAAATGTATCCATCAACAACATTTGTATTTTCACCTATTACAGAGTTGTGCCATCTCTTTGAATACAATACACTTTTATGCCCCATTAAAGCATGCTTGACATAACTTTCAACTACTTGCAAATGCTGAGGAGTTGAAAAACATAACATTTACAAAAGATACATCTGGTGCATATTTATATGACTTGGAATAAAGAATCATTTAAATACTGCTGAGCCATCTCCATGTTATGAGGAAAGATATTCCATGTCCGTTTGTGAAATTAGTAGTAAATACATGGAGGTTTAAATTTCTCTTATAAATTTTTTTACTTGACACATGTTAAAAATATGGACTTTTTAGATAAATTAGAGCTTAATTTATCTGAGCTGTTGGAATTATTTCCTCCTGAAGTTTATATATTACGTCATTAAATCTAGTTTAGATTCTAAGTTTTTAAAGTTGTTAAAAAGTAGCACTTTCTACTTAGAAGAGGGGCAGAATTTCTTAATCTGGGGTTAATGGACCTGTTAAGCATCCAGAGGTGATCTTGGGGCTTTGTGAACCTCCTGAGTTTATTTGTACACATTTGTGTGTGTCCATATACGGGTCTGTCCAGAAAGTATCAAGCCATGTAATATGAAAAATAGAGACATTTACTGAAGAAGATACAAGATACAAGAAACATTGTACACAGGACAATGATGTCTAATTCTCCTGCAAAGTAGGCACCTAGGGACCTCACACAGTTCTCTCAGTCACTCTCAGCTGCCCTATTGTATTTTCCTGAATCTCCCTAATGGTCTAAACTCTCTCCCCTTTAAAAGGTGAATTTAGTTTTGGGGAAAGCCAGAAGTTGCAGGGCACCACATATGGACTGTGGGGGGCTGAGTCACTTGGGTGATTTAATGTTTCGCCAAAAACCTCTGCACAAGACGTGTTGCATGAGCAGGAGCGCTGTTTTGATGAGCTGCCAATCACTAGTTGCCCATAGCTGAGGCCTTCTGAATTATCCAAATAGTTCCTGTGGAGGAATGTTCAAGCTTAATGCAAAATTTGATGCAGATGTGTTGCTCTACTCGCTCACTCATTTTGAATGTGACAGTACACATGCTCACTCAACGGCTTCTATGGTCCCCACTGACCAGTACAGTGAAGTCGTCATTGGTCATGCATAAGCATTCCAGTCCTCTCTCCTTTGGCTGCCAGGTTATGTTGATGTTGCATAAATCATTCTCATTATATTAACAATGGCGGGGCTTACACACACACACACACACACACACACACACACATTTCCCTCCTGGAAAAGACCTAACTCACATCAGTATCTCAAAGAGGTTTATGATCCTGGCATAACAGAAAGACTTGGAATCATGAGAAATACTTGGGCTTTCCCCTTCCTCATTAGCTGTTTAACCTGCCTTCTGTAGCCATTTCACTTCTGCAGGGCTTACCTGCAAAATAAAGGGCTGCACCAGAAAATCTTGGCTACCCTTTCTAGTACCAGCATTCTGTTGTCCTGAGTCAGAAGCTTACCTCCGCCTACCTAAATACTTAAGCCACCAATGCCCTCTGTGTGTGTGTGTGTGTTTTTTTATTTTAACTGCCTTCATTTTTAGGAGGTTATTGTGCAGTTTCTGTGTAGAGCATAGGTTAGGTTATGCCAAAAGTATGCAGGGCTGCATACATATCAACTCGAGGAAAAGCACACGTAAAAATTATACAGCTCTTCTAGAATGTCATGTGGTACAACATGTGAAAGAGAATTTGTACCCTGCAGGTAGCACACATTTTTGTTAATGTTAGGTACCATGCCTTACTTAAACTGAGAGAAGTGAGGAAGTGAAGGTTAAGACTACTCTGTTCCTCACTATGTAGGAGGAAGAAAAGACAGCTATGCAAATTAAGGAGTTGTATCTCCTTGTCAATTTCTTATCTCTTGTCAGTTTGAATGATTTCTGAATCAGAAGAGTGCTGAAGATCTGTTTTCCCATTACTTTCAAGCCTCAGGAATTTGGAACTGGAGTTCTGAGCCAGGAAACAGTCCTGTTTTGGATTCAGAGGCTCTATTGCTGAGCACAGATGCTAAATTGGTGATAAATTCCAAAAGGTGCAGCCTGATACTCAACTCCAGAGGTCAGACAGGGTTCCTTGGGGTGGGCAGATGAAGAATAGCAAGCATGGTTTGGGAGTCTTCAGTTGTAGCACCATGACAGGCCTTGGAGAAGTGATCAGTTAGGAGAGACCTGCCTTTATTAGGTAGGCTATTGTAGTGGGCACTGCTGGCCTCAGGCTCTAAGGTGTCTCTAAATTTCTATATATTTGATATGATATAGCTTCAATATCTACAAGGCTTTCTAAAATTTTCACTTTACAGTTGCTTCAGTTATATAGACCCAGTCTCCAAAGCTGATATGATCTATTATGAAGAAATTCTTTGTTTGAGAGGTATTAATGGGACACATTCTCCCAGATCTTTTTGTGAGCCCTTAAGAGTGGCATGTTAGTGTGGCAGCTGTGTATGTGCCCTGACCCACATGCACAGGACCAGCCAGATTCCAACCTCAGAAGCAAGCACCTGCCCCTGCTTGTTTTTCCTTCTCTCTTTCCTCAGATGTTTTTCTTAACATTGCAGATCTGTTAATTTTTTTTTTTCAATATAACAAGAGGCAGAACTCTTTCTGAGTTAAAATCCCCACAGAGACTGTTTTTCTGGGAGATGGCTTGAAAGAGTCTTACAGAGCTGAGATGTCAGCAGTCATGAACTTCATATGAAATTTGGCTAAATCATATATATTTTGATGTGTACTAATGATGTTTGGAAATCTGAGAACATAGGGATTGATTTATTATTAATTCATGCTTCTAGTATTTGACAGAACTTTTTTATGACCAATTGAAATGACAAAAAAAAGAGACACAATTAAGAATTGAAACTCTCAGAGCAGATTTTCATGAGGAATGAAACAAAAGTATTTCTTTTTTTCTAAATGACCATCACCTTCCTGCTCCAAAGCCTTATAAAAACCAGAACTAAGTCCTGCACTGACACTTTTCTTAAGTGATTAAGTTTCTTAAGTTGTTGATCTGCCTCTTACTGTTGTTTACCTTAATGGAAACTGCAAGATACCTTGACCAGCCTGAGTGCCAGGTAACCCCAGGAGGTGGGAAGTCAGAGTAAACCTCGCTAATGATGTAATGCTTTCATTTTTGGAAGGAAGGGAAATAAAAGACTGCCAACTTTTGGCGCCATTTTTCTCCACTAGGAGAGATCTGAATTGACGGAAGCTGCTGTGTGTGAGAGCTCTATGTCCTGTCCCATTGCTTCTCCCGAGCCCCACCCAGTGAGGTGCAGTGACTGTGTAGTTTGGCAAAGGACACTTGAGCTTTATACCTAGGAATAGTCTCATGGGAAACTCTTTGAGCATATTGATAAAGCAACCACAATAAAACTGAATGTCATGCCTTTGATAACATTAGCTGGTTTAGGTTTAACTAATACCCCTTCAGTCAACAATATACCTATTTACTATTTGACTTCAGTATCACAAGGACTTTGGAAGAAGAAATGAAATAAAGTATGTCAAAAGCTCCTTAGAGAAAATTGTCTTACAGGTCACAAGTATTCACCTTCACAGTGAATCAGTGTTGCTGTGCAGCCAGAGATTATAAGACATCCCATGAAAGGGCAGGTGAGAGATAAACAAAAGAAGAATTTCTGACACTCTTTGGCAATGTTCCTGATTCAAACTTTTCAAGTCCTTTCTCTGAGGTCCCGGTATTCCCACTGTACTTGACATTATTATTTTGATTTGAAAACACCATTTGTTTGTCATGATAATTTTTTTTTGTTGGATGGTGCTATTCAGAACTGGGGAATGAAACTCCACTTTGGAGACATAATGCACCTGTGCAGGTGAGAATGGAGACCCTTCAACTTTGCTTTCTAGTCTGAGGTCAAATTATAGAATCCTTTCTTATGTCTCTCAACCTTTTATATATTAATTTCATTAAGTCATCATTTATATGAGTTTCAGGGTAGCTTTGCTAAATAAAAAGGAAACAGGCATCTGGATGGAAAAAGAAAAATCAGATGTTCTGCCACCTCACTCCTCTCCAATGAAATCACTGAGACCAAAAATCTAAGTGATTTCTCCATAGATGTTACTTTGAAAATATGACCACAACATTACAAAAGTGACCCAGACAGTTTGCAAACTATATTTTTACATTTTGGGCTGCAAAATATCATTTTAAGTATAGAAACATTTCTTTTTTTAAACTAGTTTTTTTAAGACTAGTATATACAATCTTAAATTTATTCTTTTCTCATGTCATCAATCAGGAAGGTTTTTCTGATGAAAAAGATTACTAAAAGATTAGGGAATATGCTTTTTAAAGATATAATTCTCTATATGAAAAGGCATGGGCAACTAAATCATCCAAATAAAGTGATATGGGCTATTAAATTATCCCTTCAACTTTGGGAATTTATGGTGATCATTCACTACTCAATTCTGAATGTGCATATTATAGATCCAGCATTTAAGAAAAGCCATTTTGCTAATGATCTGCTGTGAGGAAGCAGTGCACATTAATTAATATTGAGGAAAGTCCATCCTGTGTCTATGTTTTTAAATGGATGGCCTGTTTGGACTGAAATGAATGATACTCAGCTATAAATTCCAGTGAGGTTGGTGAATCAGTTAACTCAGTAAACCAGTAGGGCTAAATTAAAAAAATTTAATAGTACAAGTATGATGAAAATCAAGAGCATTGTGAGGGAATATGGATATATACCCCAAGGTAAGGAATTTCTTATTGCGCCATTTTCAAAGAAGTGAAGAAAGAGGTTGCAAACATTTTTTTTGGTAATTATTTGAGATGAACATGTGACTTTGGGTATGTAAATAACTGGAGAAAAAGACTGAATTAAAATCTGGAGGTTTGCCACAAAAATATTGTTTAGAAACCTTCATATGTTTTGAATATTAAAATACTGTTCTTTTTCTTGGTTATGCCTCCTTAAGTAGCTAATGTATTTATCAGCCTTCTTGACCTGAGTTAGGTGATTTGGCCCTGGGTGATTTTTCTAGCACTTCTGATGTCTATTTAAACTTGTTTTCTAAGAAGACAGTATGTGTTTGCCTTTTTGCAGAAATAATTTTGACATGTTTTTTCTTTTTTTAATCCCTACCCAAGGATATATTCATTGATTTTAGAAAAAGAAGAAGGGAGAGAAAGAGAAAGGGAAAGAGAAAGAGGAAGAGAAAGAGAAAGAGAAAAAGAAAGAGATCTGAGAGAGAAACATCAAACCTGCAATCTAGGTATGTGCCCTGACCAGGGATTGAACCTGAAACCTTTTGCTGCACAGATGACACTCCAACCAATTGAACCACCCAACCAGGACAATAATTTTCACCATTTCAATCTGCTTAATTTTAGTTTATTTTCAATTTTCTCCTTGGATTTTCTTCCCTTTTGTCTTGTTTTCTCTTTTAAAGTTTAAAGTCAACTTTCCACGAAGTTTTCCACATTTACTCCCTGGTCCCCTCCTTTCCCTTTGGACTTTTTTCTCTGCCCCCATCATCAAATTTCCCTGTCAATATTCCTTATGTATCTGTAGACTGTCTTTTACTTTTATGTTTTATCTCTCCCTGCTCTCTTTGCTTTTATGGATATAATATGTTGTCTTCTTCCTGTAGAAATTTCCCAAGCTATTAGACATTTCAAACCAATATTTGTTAATGCACAACTAACTTTTCATGTTTTCATTGAATTTTGAATTGGCTTTAATTTCTAATTTCTTTTTCACAGTTGCTCTGTCTTACCCTCTCTTCCTAATGGGAAGAGGCCCTGTCTTTTCATCCTCATTTGCCTGTCTGGTTGCTTTTGCCTGATTGTCTGTGGTTACATCTAAGAAACTCTAGATTGAGAGTTCTGTCTTGGCAACTTAAAATGGGCAGTTTAGTACATTCTTCTCATTGGCTAAATACACAGCACCTCCACATGCATCTTTTTTGGACCAGACCTGGCTGGTAGCAGGGGAAAACCTTAGATGGGAGGCATCATGTGTCTGTTGAGTCAGTGGGCAGATAGGGTTCTGACTGGGGCCTTCCATGTTACCCCTGTTGCATCACCCTGGATAAACTGCTAAATTCTCTGCACTTCTCTGTATTCTTAGAGATAACACCCAACTCATAGGGGTTTTGTGTAAATTTTGTACTTGGAGCATTTCTAATAAGCATTAATTCCCTCTGTACTTACCTATGTAGAGAGATTCAGAAAACTTAAGCAGTTAGACACAGCAGACACAGAAGATGTGGGTGGAATTAGGGTGCTAGAAATAAAGCCATTAATATATAGCACCATTAGTGTTTTAAACCACACTTATATCATTCATTTCCTTTTTCTTACAATCACCCTGAGGTTTGGTGATGACCCTAGGCCCTTCATTAGGGAACCAGAGCATCTCTTTGGGCCACTGCTATCATGGAATTCACTTGGGGAAAGAAGTGCCCACTAAAAGCCACATGGATATTATGAAGGTGATAGCCAGTAAGAGATCACCCTGAGTGTGGAAAATCAGACCATTCAGCCTCACAGAAAAGAGTAGTTTTATGTTTCACTCCTAAGTCCAGAGAAAAGAAAACCTTCCCTTTTCTTTCTTCTTTGTTGTTGTTGGCGAGACTCTGTGAGACTGCAACTTGCATATAAGACACACTGGAGCAAACTTTCAAAGAGCTTCTACACTTTGAATGTGTTAGATTTTTCATGCATAGCTCTGGAGAGTGGTAGGATATGTGAGGTTATGGGGAGGGGCACAGATGGGCTTTTCATATTTGCCGCCTCACTCTGAATGTGATAATGTACTGATTTTGTGAGGTTTGGTTTTCTTAAGAGTTCCTTAAGGAGGCTAATCTCTTGAACAGTGCAGTCTTTAAGTGAACAGTTCTGTGCCTCTTCACATAGATGTTGGGAAGAAGGTGACTTTTTTGGTTTAAAACAGAACTTAGAAGAGAGCACCAAATGATTCCTGCAATTTGTGGGCTAGAGTGACTTTTGATTGCTTACAGGTCACAGCATAGCTTTTTGCTAGGTACTTTTTGTTCAGAATAGACCTCCCCTAGGGAATGGTTAAATGTCTTAGAGTTAGTGATTAGATGAATAGAGAGGCTTGAGGTTTCAGTTTCTTCTCAGAAAGACATAGATTCCTTCTTTCTGTTATGACCACTAGTGACTTTAAACCCCTTGTTTTGGCTCTTTGCCACCTATATCTGTTAGAATATAGAAGGTTATGCTGTGGTAGCAAATAACTATAAAAATCTTAGTGGCTTCAAACAATAAGAGTTTTCTTGATCCCACTGCATGTCCACCGTGGGTCAGAAGGGGTGTCTGCTGCTTGTAGACATTTAGGGACTTAGGATGTTGGAGCCTCCTCCCTACACCTGTTTTCACATTCACCATAGTTGGGAAGGGAACATGGTGAAGCTTGCCCTGGCTCTTAAAGCTTCTGCCCAGAAGTGAAATATGCCTTTTCTCATATTTCATTGGTCAGAACAGTCACATGACTGTGCCTAACTTCACAGTCATTGGGGATATTCAAACTTATTGTGAGCTTAGAATGAGAAGAGAAATATTTAACAAACTGCCTATGACTACCTCATTACTCATTAAACACAGCCACACAGGGGAGGAATTTCTCTGTTTATGCTAATTTGCACCACTGGCAGAAGAATTTCTCTGCCCAGACATTTTGAGCATTGGTAAAAAAAAGTGTTGCACCTGGCTGGCGTAGCTCAGTGAATTGAGCACGGGCTGGGAACCAAAGTGTCCCAGGTTCGATTCCCAGCCAGGGTACATTCCTGGGTTGCAGGCCAGAACCCCCAGCAACCGCACATTGATGTTTCTCTCTCTCTCTCTCCCTCCCTTCCTTCTCTAAAAATAAATAAATAAAATCTTAAAAAAAAGTGTTGCATATCTGCATGATAGTCCTCATGAAGTGACTGTTCTGCATCCTTGGAATCTTATGCTATAGCAGCTTCAAGGACTACTGATACTTTGAAATACTTCCAGGACCAATGATTATGATGAAAGTAATAATGAAGAATAGAAGCTCACCTACATAGAGAAGTATATCCCTTAAGCAGTTGCTTAAATTTCACTTTTCCCCTTTCTTTTGAAAGTGCCTTTCAAGTCTTAAAGAACATCTTTAGTGGATATCAACATTTGGTGGATAAGAAAGCTAAGAATGAAAAAATAGGTAGCACAGACTTCTTAATCTCTAATACATAAGGTAAAGTGTTTAACCAGTTTTTGAGGGCTTTGATTGTAATCACCAATGCCACCCTCTATCCCCACCCCCAACATCACCATCACCAGTACTTCCAGTACTGCTGCCATCTATCACTATAAACACATATGTGACCCATGTAAGGTTTCTTTTCAGACCATCATGGGGACCAAAATTTAGATAAGATTTTTAGCAATTATTTTTTCTTCAACACATTACATAATCCAGGAACTAAAAAGGTCATGGAAGAAAAGTGGCAACCCAGAAGTGTCTTGGGGACTGGGTTTGCAGTAAACCCACCTTCTTTCCTTTTCAATTTGTCTTTTTTTTAATTTCAATTTTCTTCATGTGGCACTTTCTGTCCTTTAAACTTGGAAGAAAACCAGAGCTAAAAAAAAAAAAGACATACTTCATGACCTTCCGGTCTCAGAAAGGGTCTGTGTATTGCAGCAGCACACCCTTCAACTCTTACCACATACCCAACCCAGGTGTACCGCTTAGAAATGCCCCAGTGTGGCCAGGATTACCAAAGTTAGGGTGATTTTTTTCTGCCAAACTCTGCTTAGCAACCATCAGGAGGAAGCTAGAAGGACCAGTCCAAAGTGAGGTGGTACAGTTACCCAGGGAACCAGAATAATTGGGCAGGATTATTACAATCTACAGGCCCCGCTTAAGTCTCCTGTCTGCTCTGATGTGGGTACCATGCTCCAGGCCTCTGGGAGTAGTGTTCAGAGTGGGCTTTCCCTAGAGGGGATTCTCACTGCTCACTGAGCTGTAGAGATCAAGGTTCTGTCATAACTTCTGGTTTATTGTGGCATTTTGCACCCTGCCCATGGGCTATGTGATTTTAATAATCCTTTGAAAAGCCTCCAGGCATTTGTGTCTTTAACCCCCTTTGCTGGCTGAGGTAATGGTGGAAAGTAGAGAGATGATTCTGTCCCAAAGCAGAAGGCCCTAGAGCTTTATTTAACCCTAACCCCCCTACCAATATTAACAAAACAAGGATATCATTAAATTACTACTCCTGGCTCCAATTGAATATTTGCCAAGAATTCCCTGCTTCCACTTCATATAATACATTTTATTTTTCTTCTGGGGATTTGTTTTCTGAATCAGTTTACTTCTTTGTGGTCCCATAATCACTGAATGGAATTCTCTCGATATTTCATCCTTCATCATTAGAAGAAAAATACAGTATCATTTTCTGGCAAGAAACAAATATCTCAGAATGAAAGACAATATTTAGTTACCAACACCCCTCCCCCCAAAAAAACAAGAGTACTACATTTTTGATGAATTAGAACTGGAAGCTATTAAGGGCCCATTGCATTAAAACAGTGAGCACTCACATCCATTCCTCTTGTTCATATGAAAATCAAACAATCTCTTTTAAGTAGGTTGTGGGCTGCTTTCACAAATCCTTTAAGAAGAAGTGCATTGCCATGGTTCAAGGAACCACATAGAGGAAATTAAAAATATTTATTTGGTTGACTTAATATTCCCTGCTGAAGATTAACATTGCAAATAGAGCCCACAACACTAAGAGATACAATTCAAAAATTTAGTTTCTATATATTTGGTCCCTAACTGTCAACTTGAAGTTGAGTAGAAGTTTTAAATTGTAACTTAGAAAATGTTTATAAGAATGTTCCTTTAATATAAAATTGGGTTGTTTCAGATTGTATTTTCAGGAAAAAATACATTTAGTGTGATTTTATTTGAATTGTTGGTATTTTTCATAGATTGAAAATGTGAAATTCCTGATAATATTTAGGTTTACCAAAATTTTGGTATTTGTAGAGAATTATGGTTAAAAGATCATATATTTTTTATCATGCTAGTTTGGAAAGTTCCTTATGCCATTTTATAATGCATTTCATAAGAAAACA
This sequence comes from Phyllostomus discolor, assembly GCF_004126475.2. Lineage (NCBI taxonomy): Eukaryota > Metazoa > Chordata > Mammalia > Chiroptera > Phyllostomidae > Phyllostomus > Phyllostomus discolor. Next base: position 71,470,206 of record NC_040908.2, read on the forward strand.
TTTTTAAAGGCATTATTTAGAAATCAGGGCCATTTTCATTTTAAGCTGCTACCTCTTAGGTATTTGAATCAAAGCACACTATTTAAGCTTGGTTGTGATCAGTTTAATCTTATTTATGGATGTACAATTGTAGGATTTAATTTTTATTTTAGATTTATAAAGGAAGGAATATTTGGATTGCAGACATATTCCATTGAAATAGCCACATTTTTCTTAGGAGGTAGATAGTAGCTACAATAGTTAAGTTTCAATGAGTAGTTACTACGTTCCAGGCAATGGGCTAAAAATTTTCTGTCATTATTTCCTGGAGACAGTTACTGTTTTACATTTCACAGGTGAGGAAATTGACAACTCATAAAGATGCCTAACTTTTCCACAAGTCCTTTACTAGAGAGTGGGAAACTGGGGTGCTCCTCAGATGCCAGGTTGGTTCTTTCCACTGGCTGTTGTGGGTTTTCTCTTACAACAGGCATAAGTGTAGGTAGATGGTCATTGGCCCTGGCTGGACAGCTCAGTTGGTTAGCATGTTGTCCCAAAACACCAAAGTGGCAGGCTTGATCTTTGTCTGGGCACACAGAAGAATCGACCAATGAATGCATAAATAAGTGGAACAACAATTCTCTCTCTCTCTCTCTCTCTCTCTCTCTCTCTCTCTCTCAAATCAATTTAAAGAAAAAAGATGGTCACCAAGCTCATGAGACACAAGGTGATAAGTGCAAAATGCAAGGTTAGATTGTATCCTTTTCCACTTTATAGAAATTCCTGTAGAACATCCATGAGTTTCAAGCAGGCTTTTCCAGGAAAAGCTAGCATGGACACACAATTCAATTCCCAGTGTGCTTTCTCACAGAGTTTCTTCCACAAAATTACAAAGACTGGGAACCTAGCCCATTACTAATATTTTAAAGTTATTCTGGCTTCTTGCAGGGCCATATCAATTTCAAAGATCGCTGTCAGGATGGGAGCAACTGAAGTTAAATTGGCCTGAATGTTAAATAAATGTAGCCTTAGAGCGGAAACGGTTTTTCAGAGTTGAAGAGTCAATGGAATATTCATAGAAATGTAATATTAGCACAGGATACTGAGTCTGTCAAAGCTTTGTTCCAAACCATATTTGCTATTTGTAAATCTGGCCAGCTCTTTGGGGGTGTGCTGGTGATGAGGTAAGAGGGTGAAGTGAGATGGGTTACAGCACGCCTTGCTGCAGCCAGGGCTGCAGGTCTGGTCTTCTCTTCTGAAGGGAGGGAGGGTCTATCTCTCCACAGGAATTTAGGGCTCTGGGAGTGGCTACAGTTAATAGGGTCTAGCCCTTCCCTCTCTAATAGGGTCATCTTTGCCTCAATATGGAAACTTTTCCTTCATGTTGCCACCTAAGCTTTGTGCCTGATTTTGAAATAGAAACTATGGAGGAATCAATAGAAAAATCATTGTGCCTTGCTTTGCAAGTGCAGGAGTGACACCATTTGCTTTTTCCTTGAAAGTCTCTTCTTCAGGATATCGCTAGAAAAATCGTGGCAGTATAGACCTTGATGCATGGCATGTTCAGATGCCAAAATTTTATATTAAAAGTACCCAAAGGGGTCATCAAGAGATGACCCAAATTTCCTTTGTTGAAGAATTAACAAATAGCATTCCCACCCTCCCCTGCACCCAGGAACTCTGCTCATGTGTAGTTAATCTAAAAATTAACATTTAGCATATCATTGCTTCAGTCTCTTAAATGAGCTATATGCCTGGTGGCTCAGTTGATTGGGACCCTGTGCTAATTAGGTCATGAGTTCAGTCCCCAGGAGGATTGGTTCACTTCACCATGGTCCCTCTCTAAACTCCAGCCAGCCCTCCAAGTGAGCACTGGTCACAAGTGGCCTTCTGGGGAAGAATCAACACAAATTCTTTATCACATGTGGGGGACAACCCCAACTCAAAGCAAATGTCTTGAATTAACCTAGAATATGACAGTATTGCTGTGGGATAACAACATGGTGCCCTGGAGGCTGAGAGACCCTTCTTGCAGGGTGCCACACTTCCTGCAGGTGGCTTCAAGGCCAGGAAAACAAGCTTTGGTGTGTGCAGGTTCAAAACCTGCAATTTAAGGGGAGTATCATCCAGGAAGGGTAGCAGGCAGAATGCTTATTAAGGAGGCAGACTCAAAGGAATGTTTTTGGGGGGTTTTGTTGAATTTTCACTAATCACTTGTTTATAAGATTGGTTGTTTGGGGCCTTCCAGTTAATGTCTGTGGTCGTGCAACCCAGGGGGTGAGCCTGTTTCTTCCCCAAGCAGGCCACTCCAGACGCTTGTTTTAAGTCGGTGGGAGACACAGTAGCTATGAGCTTTAAGAGGATGAGAGGATTCTGTGCTTTCTCTTTACTGTCCACTCTCAGAAACCACTTTTCCAGATCCAGGTCCATCTCCCAGGCCAAATCTCACCCAAGAATGAGTGGATGCATCAATATCCTCTGAGGCCATTTGTTGGGTTCAAGGAAGCATAGTGCCTAATGAGCTCCAGCTGTGCGGGGTGGCATTCACTGCTCAAACCAGCATCCTCATTGGCTTTCTCCCAATTACCAAGAATACCTTCTTCAGGGAAGAGGCCACCTCTTTGTTTTTAATTTTAAAAAAAGTTCAATCACTGTATCCTTACCAACTTAGCAGAATGCTTTGTGTATAGTAGGAGTTCACTAAATATTTGTTGAAAGAATGAATGAGTGGATGAAAGAATCAAGTGTAGAACTGTTTCTATTGAGACAAAGGCAGTTTGTAAAAATGTTATCATTGTTGTTGTTTTAGTCTTTAAAAGATCATACATGGTTATTGAAAACAATTTAGAAAATAGAGGTGAGAAAAAATTAAGAAAATAAAACCACCTGTAATGCCATCATTTGGATATAATCTTTCTTGACATTTCATGGTATGTAATATTTATATCTAGATGCATATCTATTATATATATACATATATATAACTTAGATTGACACAATACATATTATTGTGTCATTGTTTTTATTTTATCAGAAAAATTTGCATTATGTTATATATTCTCTCACATTATTTTTAATTTTGTTCAGAGCATTAAGTTGCATGACTTCAACTTAATCAGTCATATATTAAAGTATCATTGTAGCTTAAACTTTCTGCCTAGCTTTGTTTATCTCTTCAGGTAAATTCCTGTAAGAGGGATTGCATAGCTCCATGGTTTTCTAATTCATTGTATGTTGGCAAGCTGTGTCTCAGAGAGTTGCCACCAACATGTGCTTGTACCTTGAATAATCTAGTGTGCTGCCCCTCTCCTTGCTGACCAGCCAGTATCGTTGTTATTTTAAATTATTGTTAATTCATAGGCAAAGACTATATCAATGCTCTTAGGCTTTGCATTTCTTTTATTAATAGTAAAACTGAGTGTTTTTTTTCATGTGGCCGTTTTCACATTTTCTTTGCAAATTGCCTGTTAATGAAGGCCACTAGCATTTGGGGTCCAATACACTTATGCTCTATTTTATAGGGCTATTGTAAGAATTAGCTGAAGTAATCTATTTGTATATGTTCAAAATCTACAAAGCAATACACAAATGTGTTGATGAAACTTGTGACCTGGAAGGGTGAGGGCAAGTAGGAATAGTCACCTGCAGACAAATGTGCTGAGTAAATGGGTATGGGGCAAAGGCTTGGGTAAGCTTTAAGGAGGCAAGGTGGGGAGAGGCACCTGTAGAGAAAGAGAAAGAGGCCTTGGGGTGGAGATTTGTTACTTTGAGAAGGTCACTGGAAATAGACAAGGTCAGAAATAATATAGGGGCTGTGAGGTGGAAATTTAAGCCAATGAGAAACAGAAGGATGCAAGGGGGCCAGGGAGGGATTGGAAACCAGAACCCATCCCCAGGGGTGGTCTGTGGTCTGGAGATGGGGGTGGAATGAGAGGGGAAAAGGCATCCTCTCAAATGTTCCCAAACCAGGAGCAGAGAAAACATCAGCAGTGCTGCTTCTCTGAAGACTCACCTGAATTCCAGTGTGACCAAGGCAGGTATATTTAAGACCAGAAAGGGAAACTGGTGCCACTGCACACAGGTGTGGTCCTCTGGCCAGAGCACACCTGTGCTCTCCAGTGTGTCCCTGGAGTAATCAGACCTGGGAAAGGCAAGTAAAACACATAGGTGTGGGCCATTAAATAAGATAAAAATGCTGTTCTCAAATTCCCCAGCATGTATATTACCCTACTCATGCAAAATTATACATAATATAATTATGTATTAATATATGATTATTTCTAAATATGTTAAACATAAATATACATTATATATCTTGTACATATATTATATTATATAATTATATAAGTAACATGAATATAGGCATGGTAATAAGGTGGGACAGGGAGAAAGAATTATCTTTGCTTTTGTTCACATTTTTAAGTGGTTCGCTTGTTACAAATAGTATATATGACTTCTGTCATTCAAAAATGATCCAGTAATGAAACCTATGTTAAGACTGAGAAGATGTCTATGTGGTGAGTGTGGCCTGCTTCTCCCCACTCTATAGCAAAGTTGTTTAGCAACAGGAGCCGAAGTTCCAGGCAGTCACTGGAGCCTGAGATTGCTCATGCAGAGGAGCCCCAGGAAGCAGGTGAGAGTCACAAGTGGGCCCCACAGGGAGTCGAGCTTACCACCTCACACTTATATGACAGGAAGTCAAGCCTCCTTTGCATGAGCAGGCAGGAGGACCCTGGCCAACAGTTAAGGCATTCCCCAGGCTGGTAGTAAATGCAGGCCTTCCTTCCTTCGAGATCAGGTGTGCTTCACTTACAGAGGAAAGAGTTTGAGCCTGGAGGGGGAGGAAAAACAAGAACTTTTCTCCTTCAGTTCAAGGGTTGCTAGTGCAGCTCATGCAGTAAAGTGCCTGACTGGGTCTTATGTCATTTTATATCAGGTAGAGCTGTATTAAGGCAACACTGTTTCCCTTGTCCTTCATGTGCCAGGCACTATGCTGGGGCTCAGGCACAAAATCAGGGGAACATGATCATCTCTCACTTTCTGGAGGCTATAGCTGCATTGGAGAGATGAATGGCATTTGAGGGACCAAATAGAGGAAGTGTTACATGGTAATGATACTGAAAGAGTCAGGAGGATCAGGACTGTGCTGTTTTGGATGAGGAGGCGATGGAATGTGTCTCTGCAGGAGGATGTTTGAAGTTAATCAGGCAAGAAAAGCTGGGACCATCAGGTGAATTTCCAGCCACAGAAGGGAGACCCAGGAGGCAGGACTGCAGCTCCTTCTCTTCAAAGTGTGCCCAAAGAGCAGCAAGGGTGGGGGAGCTGGTCAGGATAAGGTCTGAGAGCCCAGCAGGCATTAATTCATGCCTGGCCTCAGGCATGGTTCATGTTTAGGAGGTTGATTTTATCCTAAGTGCAAAGGCCAGATAAGTTGTGCTTAGAAACCCAGGATAATGCACAGCCTAAGCCTCAACTCAACTTGTGTAAAGATTTGTTGAGGGCAAAATATATAAAAATTGATGTTCCATGCTCAGAAAACATTTTTTTTTAATTTGATTTTAATTTCTATCACATGAAACATCACTCCCATGTAAATTAATTTTCTCCAAAAGACCAAGTCATAGAGATGAGAATACAGTAACAAACCCGGCGCTGAGAAACATGCCTAAAATTAAAGGAAAGGTTAATGAGACATGGTTCTTGTAGACTGAGTTGTCTGAAGCACTAATGCAAACAGGGTTATGTCCCATCTTTAGCATCACTGAACATTCTAGTCTGAGCAGGCAGTACTTCTGCTGTCTCCATGCTGCAGCTGAGGAAACAGACTTGGAGAAGAGGAAAAAGGCTTGGTGTCCCTGTGAGCAGTCCCAGGAACAGAACCTCTGTTCTAGTGAATTTACTATTAGCCCATGGCAAATGGTGGCTCCAAGGGTCACAGGGAGGTGCTTGGGCTCCTTCCAGTGGCCTCTGAGGCTCTTGCTGTAGGAGTGTGTGGGAACAGAAAGGAGGTCATGGGTGATTGTGGCTGGTCCCTGTTACCACTGTGGGGCAGCTGGCGCCCCTGGCTGGTGTCTGCTCACTCAATGGCCACTGAATGGCCACATTCTATACCTTATCAGGGCTCCCATATCTTGAGAGCCCAAGAGGATTAGTAGAAGGTCCAACTTTCTCCTCCCATCCTGACAATTAATAACATAGAGCTGTAATTGTTTGGATGTGCGACCTCTCTATAGATTCACATTCGAGTTCTTTGTCACCCTGGAGCCCTCACCTATCTTCCTCTTCTTTCTTGAACTTGTATCCAAGGGAGTTTACTGTGATCATTAGAATCGCCTTTATTGTCTGAGGTTTAGAGAGGTGTGCCAGTATTTTGAGACACAGTAATGCGGCATTCAGACTCGCTAGTGTAGATCTCAAGCTGCTTTCGATTCTATGTTTTCTTGCAGAATCCCACTGGGAACTCTGGGCAAAACGATTCTTTTGCAACTTAATCATCAGCATGTTGAATACAGTATTCCCTGTCTGAACTTGAACTGATGGAACCCATAATCTCTGAGTTCTAGCTCTTCAGAAAAATGGTAGCTGCTTTCAGATGTAAACTTGACATTTGAAATTGGCAGATACTGGGGAGTTAGTGTGGGGTTGAGAAACAAACATGGGCTTTGAGGTTGGGTAGATGTGGGTTCCAGATCAGCTCTGCACTTACTGTTGTGGGACTTAGTAATAGACAATTTGCTTGATCTCTGTGAAGCCCATTTCTCTGTCTTAAGAATGGGAGTAGTATAGTTTGCATCATGATATATTGGTGAGGATTAAAAGAGGAGAATTCAAATATCTGGCACTCAAGAAACATTCATTTCTATGATCCTTTATACTCAATAATTTAATGACTCCTTCCAAAAATAGAATGTCCTTTAGAGTAGAATCCCGCTCATTTTTTGCTGATGGGACACACAAAAGGATGTTAAACTCCTTTGTTTGGTTTGTGGTAAATTGACTTTACACTTTAAAAGGAAAAGAAAAGAAACCTGTAGTACCTCAAACAACGAGCCTTTTTAAAGCCTGCATTAGACTCCAATTTCAAAGAATATTCTTATTAACACACTTTCTTATAAATGGAACACCACTCATGAAATATTTATAAGTGGTAGCCCGAGAAACCAGTGCAGTGCTTGGCAAGCCCAGGGGCACTTCCCATGTGCGTTGTGGAATGGCTGTGGGACCGCGTAGGAAGAGGAGGTGGTTCATTTTGGGACATGGTTTGGGGGGCTCCAGCATGAGCTAGTTTTGGCATGGTTTCCCAGCTCTGGGCTTGTTCTGCAGCCTTTCAGGACTCTCACACAGCCCATCCTTGCAGGTGACCCCCTTTGAAGTCCACAGGAGCTCTTTCAATGGAAAACATACATCACAGGGTGTTGATGCAAATAAAAATCCAGCCTGATGTAAGTGGGGGAAACAGTGGTGCTTCTCACCCCACATATTAGTTCTTTAGCCCAGAAACTATGGTTTTATTATTAAATACTCCCCACCCCCAAGAAACACCACAATCTACGACCAAAGCTCCACTGTCTATTTGCTTAAGAAATGATGAACCTGATAATTTCCTGAAAGTTTAACTAAAGCAACAGATGTAGACAGTGCAGGGCTCTGTTTTTTCTTTAAACATATCGATAAAACAAACATTCTAAATTCCTGGGCAACTTGCTAAATAAAAAAATAAACATGACTATCTTTTTGAAATATCACTCACCAAATATGATAATTTTGAAAAATATCTCTATTAGAGATAGAGATTTTTTTTGTAGTTAGAAATGCAATCACCAATGGAGCACAAAGCTGCAATTTGTTGACAGGTTAAGTAAATTAAATCACTCACTGTCTTTTTTTTTCCAGTGGCTTTAAAAATTAAACTAATTTGCAAAAAAAAAGATGCTCAGCTTGAATTGGTTTGTAATATCTGTTAATGATCTTTACAAAAAAATTCACTTATTCACAATTCTGTCCCTGAGGGAATTTCAGTGTGCTATCAGAATAATTTCTCAAGTCTGAAATGTCATTAGCTAGTGATTTCTTTCAAGTAAAAATCCCTGAAAAATAAATTATATAAGGCATACAAGTGCACAGGACAATGACTTTGATGAATAATCTCTGTGTTTTTCATACACAAAAGTGCACCAATTGATATCCAGGCTGCTAAATGATAGACCTGTTTTTTGAATTACCTCAGTGTAGGCATACCTGCTCTGTTTATTTTACACATATATTGAAACTGCCCATATATTGACAGATTGTTGATGCAAAAACAGTAGTATGAGGAACAATTTTGATGTTATTCATTGTGTTTACCTTTGGAAACACGAGGTGTTGCCTAAATACAGATCTACAGGTGTTGTCATCCAGGATTAAAACAATAGTCTGTTTCATTGCAGCCCCCTGAATCCCAAAGCCAGGTGTCCAAATGGAGGTACAAATACTAGGAAGCCCCTCACCTGCTGCAATATTAGATAACAGAGCTGTGAAATACTACACCAAAGGGAAAATTTTGTTCCTGACCCCAGCTGGCTATCAGTTTTTACCTGGAAGCTGGGGAGTCTTTGTAATACAATATTAGTCAGTGTAACCTGCAGAGGCTGGTTTGGCTGCTATAAATAGCTTCTTTCCCCTCCCTTTCCCTTTCCTTCCCTTCCCTTTCCTTCCCTTTCCACCCCCCCCCCCCTTCCAATTTTTTGAGGGAGGCTTTGGATTTTACTAAACCATTGGCTGCAGATTAATTAGACATTTCATGAGACAGCATTTCCTTGTAGCCAGTCTAAATTTGAGACCTTTTAATCCCTCTTTATACAATATAACAAGGCTAGGCTCTTCATACATTGGGCCCCTAACTTTTCTTTTTTTCTCTTTACACATTACTCAGCTCTTAGCTAAACTGCAAAGGGTCCAGTTATATTCATTTTCACTCCAGGGGAGGGCATCTTCTTCTGAGTCCAGCTCACCTATTCCTGTATGGTTCTTTCTTTTTTCTGCTCTGTAAACTGACATCAGGGGAACAAACTGAGCACAGGTAAAACAAACCACTGGTTGACTTTAATAAAGGTATTCCATATTTTCTGTGTGAGCCCCTCCATTTATTTCACCTAAGAAATGGAAATCAATGTCTGAAATTTGTTTTCAAGCTTTATTGGGTTCCACATATGGATGACTGCAAAGAGCAGAGCATGAGACGTTAGGCCTTACCCTAGAGCAGGGGTGTCAAACTCATTTTCACCAGTGGCCACATCAACCTCACGGTTGCCTTCAAAGGGCCAAATGTAATTTTAGGACTTTATAAATGTGACTACTCCTTAACAGTTAAGTGAGAGCTTGGCACTGCTCCCTCCCTCCTGGTAGAAACAAGTGCTGGGTCCAATAAAACAAGGTGGAGTTGCTGGATTTGGCCCATAGGTCTTGTGTTTGCCACCTGTGGTCTAGAGTGAATACATCCTATAACCACCCTCAGGACAAGAGAGAGAATGCAGCCAGTGTGTCCAGTGGCCCCTGTGGTGGAACTCCCCCTTCCAAGATAACCACTATCCTGATTTCTGATACTATAGATTTGTGTTGTTTTTGAACTTTATGTAAATGGAATCATAAGGTAGGTGTTCTTTTGTTTGGTTTGAATCTGTCAACATTATGTTGTGAGTTACACCTATGTTGTTGGGTGCAATTAGAGTATCTTTTTTTGCTGTGTTTCCTTCCATTGTATCAATAATATACCACAGTTTATCTATTTTTACCCTTGAGGAACATTTGGGTTGTTTTCAGTTTTAGGCTATTTCAGAGAATGCTCTTGTAAACTTTCCTGTGCACATCTTTGGTGGGTGGGTGCCTACATTTCTGTTGGGTATATGGATTATGGGGGAACTTGCTACATTGTACCACATGATTATGTTCAGCTTCAATAGTGCCAAAGTGTTTTACAAAGAGGTTGTATCAGTTTCCACTCCCACCAGTAAGTAGTGGGTAAGAGTTATGCTGTTCTTGTTAACATTTGGTGTTTTCAGTCATTTTGATTTTGGTCATTCTGGTGGTATGTAGTTGAATCTCATTGTGGTTTTAATTTGACTGTGACTGAGCATCTTTAAATCAAGCATCTTTTTACCATTGGCCATTTGGCTATTCTATGAATGGGCTTTTCAAGTGTCTTGTTAATTTTTCTATTGTATTATTCATCCTATTGATTTGTAGGAGATATTCACATAACCCGATATGATCCTTTTTTGGATATATGTATTGATAATGTCATGTACCACCCTGAGCCTGATTTTTTACTCTCTTTATGGTATCTTTGGATGAACAGAAGATTTTTAATTTTAATGTAGTCAGACTTACCAATTTTCCCTTATAGTTAGTCCTTTCTGTGTCCTATTTAAGAGAACTCTGCTTAATTCAAGGCCATGGAAATACCTTTTTATATTATCTTCTGGAAGCTTTGTTGTTTCTTCTTTTTATTTACATGCATAGATTACTTATATATTACATTTTATTTTTTATTTTATGTTTTAAAAGATTTTATTTATTTGTTTTTAGAGATAGGGGAAGGGAGGGAGAGAGAGGGAGAGAAATATCAATGTGTGGTTGCCTCTACACACCCTTTACTGGGGACCCAGCCCACAACTGAGGCATGTGCCCTGACTGGGAATTGAACCAGAGACCCTTTTGTTCTCAGGCCAGTGCTCAGTCCACTGAGCCACACCAGCCACAGTTAGATTACATTTATTTACCTATTGATTATATCTATAATCCAGTGGCATTGATTTTGTATATGATGTGAGGTGGGATCAAGTTTGTTTTTTCTTCCAAGACACCCACTTACACCACTAATGGAAAAGACTCCCTTTCTCAGTGTTCTGAAGTGACACCTTTATCACAAATTAAGTACTCATGTATTTGTAGAATGATCATATGACTGTCTCCCGTTATTCTGTTAGTGTGGTGAATTATTCATTAAGTTTTTGAATGTTAAACCAGTCTTGCATTTCTGGACTAAACCCAACTTTGTTGTGATGTATTATTTACTCTATGTATTGCTGAATGTTTTGATGATTTTTCAACAATGTGTATGAATAACATTTACCTGTAATTTTCCTTAGTGTAATGTCCCTGTCAGGTTTGTTGTGAAGGTTTGGTTGGTTCATAAAATGAATTGAGAAGTGTCCTGTTTACATTCTTTTTTTTTAAGATTTTATTTATTTATTTTTAGAGAGGGAAGGGAAGGAGATAGAGAGAAAGAGAGAGAGAAACATCAATGTGCAGTTGCTGGGGGTCATGGCCTGCAACCCAGGCATGTACCCTGATTGGGAATTGAACCTGCGACACTTTGGTTCGCAGCCCGTGCTCAATCCACTGAGCTACGCCAACCAGGGCCCTGTTTACATTCTTTAAAAAACAAAATTATAAATGAGCCCAATATAAACATAGTAATTTAAAACATATATAGTGTATCTTAGGTATATTAGTCAGGGTTCTCCAAAGAAATAAAACTGGTAAGATAAAGATGTAGTATAGATATATGTAAGAGGAGATTTATTCCAGGAATTGGTTAGCACAATTATGGAGGCAGAGAAGTCCCATGATCTTCTGTGTGCAAGCTGGAGATCCAGGAAAGCTGGTGGTGTAACTTAGTTCAAGTCTGAAGGCCTGAGAATGGTTGGGCAGGGAATGGAAGGTGGGTGGAAATAGTATAAATCCTTTTTGAATTCTGAGGGTCCAAGAACCAGAAAATTTGATGTTCAAGGTCAGGAGAAGATGAGTACCCAGCTTAAGCAAAGAGAGAAAATTTTCTCACTTTCTCAGCTTTTCTGTTCTATTCAGGCCTTCAGTGGATTGTGTAATGCCTGCTACAGTGGAGACAGAATCCTCTTTACTTAGTCTACCTATTCAAATGCCAATCTCCTACAGAAACACTCTGCTGGACACACATAGAAGTAATGTCTACCAGTTATCTGGGCACCACTGAGCCCAGTCAAGGTGCCACAGAAATTAACCATCGCAGTGAGTATTCACCACAATTTTCTTTCATCCCAAGCTTCTGTATATTTTAACTTAGACTTATGGCAGGAAACTGTTTTTGGGTGAATTTTGACTGGGAAAGTAAATACACATTAGGCTCTCTTCTAGTTTTCACATGGCACGCAGCAGTATGCTCGTGTGCCCGAAGCTGAAGTTTTTTACTGCATCTTGGTCCTGGAGCCCATGAATAAGGGCCCTCCTGGGTTTAAAGAACCGCTAAGGAGGGAGACTTTTTGGACATGTGACGCATTTGGTTAAAATACCTCCTCCCCACTGGGAACCTCCAAAGCCTATTTCATTTCCTGCTTTTGCCCCCTCAGTCAGTGTTCTACAGAGGTTTGAAAAAAATCCTTCAATTCTGTGCTCACCCCTTCTCTCCATTTCTACTTACATTTGTCCTAGTTCAAGGCCTTATCACCTCTTGCCTGGGCTATGGCATTTGTGGAACACCTGGTCTTCATTTCATCCTCTTCTCAATCATCCAAGTGCTCATAGTGGAAAATTGGCCCCGGTGGTCCCTTGTGGGAACTGGCCTGGTGGTTCTCCATTTCTGTACAAGATGAAGTCAGGGATCCTTGATGTGGCTCATAAGCCCTCCGTGGTCTGGCTCCTGCCCTACCCACTGGGGTCTGCTCCTTGCCCCTCTTTGACCTTAGGCATTACCATCCAGTGGCTCTCTCTGCTTGCACTTCATGCATTCCCCTAGGATTTCTTATGTCCCAGCTTTTGCACATGCTGCTCTTTCTCTCTGGGTAATCCATTTTTTAACGAGCAGCTTAGGCCAGATCCCTGGACTACATGACCTCCTTTCTGCCTGTGCCTGTGTCTCTGTGATTACACTGTGAACTGTTTGCAGGTAGGGTCTCATTCTCAGTCATCTGTGGACATCTGTAACTTGTGAGTGCTTGTAGACAACACAAATGCTCACAAAACGTTTACAGATTCAAACAGAAGGGATGACACTGACTAGTTGACTAATTTGAATTTCACCTTGTCTCCTTTTGGAAGTCTGAGATGAAATGAAATGTCCAGAATGTCATGAATGACCAAAAGGGATGCAGGACAGCAAAGGCTAGGGGAAAGCTGGCAGATACAGTCTCTTCCTGTATGACTGAATTAGGTTCAAATGACTACAACTCTCTTAGGTTGGAATATGCCTTTTGTAGAAGAGACGAGTTACAAAGCTTTTCTGTAAAGATAGATTTTTCCAGAGAAACAAATCTGAACAATTTACTGTGAGAATTTAAATGAAAAAATAATCTTATTTCAATGGCAAATTGATTAATATACTTCTTCTTTTTATTATTAATAGAAGAGTTTACACAGAAACTCTGGACGAAGTTGTGTGAGAGATTCAAAAGGATCATTAAAGTCTCTAGTAGACATCCACTTTCACATTGTAAAATTGGCTATACCCTCAAAATGGTATCACATAAAAATGGAGTTTCTGAGGCTCTTCTATATGAATGGGTTTTAGTTGCACAGTGGTGCCATTCATTTTATTTGGCCCATTTATTGCCAAGTATGTTCTAAATTTGGCCTTAATTATTTTTCCTTTCACAAAAATATTTTGTGGGATTTTTCTGAGCCCTGACTACTTCCTTCTTGCCCCTTAACACAGAATCCAGGAGCATTATTTTTGTTCTCTACTAATTAAAATAATTGCTTAGTTCCTTTTAACTAGATTCATGCAGTTATTAGCCTAATACATGGATGGGTGCCATAGAGTGCTTGAGAAATAGAATGAAAAGTGATCATGTAGCTTCACATGAAGAAAAATTCCGTGGTGCCAAGCAGTATTGTTGCCTTTCAGCAGGCATCTCATAAAGGCCTTTGGTAAACCTGGCCCCTATACCCTTACTAAAAGACTATTAAGTGAAATAATAGCACTTTTTTTCTTTATTAGTTATACAGAAAACTCACTACAATTTGAAGAGGGGTCTTTGATAAACTGGGTCTGGTACAAAGACCTGGGGTCTAGTTTTAATCTCTGCCCTTGCTTTGTCTTTCAGAATAACTGCAGTTGAAGGATAAATGCTCTATGTCCCCTTTGCCACTTGGCCTTTATCAGAGAACAGTGGAGAAGGAGGGATACAAGTGCCTGGCTAGACATAGTAATCAAGAGTTGTCAGGACCTTGTCTCTAAAAGGAAGTGTTAAAATAATGTTTTTGACATTAAGACTTTTCTCAGAGTTGTTGTAGTCTGAGGGTTTGTCACAAAAAGGCCCAAAGGCTAAATCAGACCTGCCCTCTGCTTTCATAAATAAAGACTTATTAGAACTGAGCCACACCCATTTATTTGTGTGTTGCTGGTTTTGGCTTTTGTGCTGCATTGTGGAGCAGTAGAGACAGTGATTGTGTGGTCCGCAAAGCCTGAACGATTTACTATCTGGTCCTTTACAGAAAATGTTCGCTGACCCCCAGTGTGGTCTAGTCAATTCACTGCATATCTACTAAATACCCACTCCATGCTGAGATATATGTGGGAATTTCTATAGTGGCCCTCATTTGACCAGGACCTTGGTAATGTGCAGTGTTATTGGTGTTCAGTACATGTGTGCAGATAGCAGGAAGTGAGAAGGATTGGGAGCAAGTAAGAAGGATTTGGAACAAGAAGTCATGGTTTGAGAAAAGGTTCTGCCATTATGGTCTCGATGGCAAATAGGAGGTGTGGACACAGCTGGAACTTCTTACCTGAAGGGCACTTTTATTAACTGCTTTCAGGACAAAATATGGGCACCCTTTGCCATCAGTTGGTGGTTGGAAAGGTCAAGTGAGAGAATGTAAGCCCAAGTGTTTTCTAAACCATAAGGTTGCTATTTTGTGGCATAGATATTATCTATTAAGACATTAGAATAAGTGTTGTTTCTACTTGGCATGTGAAAAATGACTCAGATAGCCTACCCAAGATCAAATAGTAATTCAGTAGAAGAGCTGACCCCTGGGTCTCCTGGTTTTAAGGCCCTGCTCTTTCCAGTTTACTACATGCTTTCTACATCATGCTTCTTTCTATGGTTTCAGAAATGCTCAGTTCTTCAGTTAATTTATTCATTCACTCACTATTCAACATTATTTAAGGACCTGTTATGAATTGGAAAAAAAGCTGAATTTTTCAGGGGGAGTGATAACTGCATAAGGACAAGTTGACTCTTAGACCAATTTTGTTCTTGGACCCCTTTGGCTAGAATTCTCTAGAAGTTTATAGGTCCTCCTATTGATTTCCCCCATGCTGTTCAAGGAGTTAAAGAAACAGAGTAGATGGAATGAGAAAGAGACAGCAGTCCTGCCTCCCAACAAAACATTGCTTGACATGTTGTTTTCTGCAGTGTGTGTGAGTGCAGGAAAAGAAAGAGAAGGAGAGGGACTGAAATGCTGATAGCAGATTGTGCCAACAACTAACGATGGAAACAAACTAGGTTTGGGAGATTAGAAAGTTAAGATTTTAAACATAAAATTCAAGGGAATTCTTTCAGAGAAATTTTCAGATATGAATTGTCCAATGAAATGATGTATATTAAAGGAGCCAGATGTGAACTTACTTTACCATACTGTTAATACAATTTTCATTCAGGCTGTATTTATTCAATGACTTGCCTATAGTTTTTGAAATTATAATTATCAAATGTGCCTGGGGGTAGGAGCTTCTATCAAAATATTGGATTTGCCTTCTCATGGCAGGAGAACTGAAATTCTTAAGTTTCTAACTGTTTTTGGTACGTGCCCTCTTAGCAGGGAAATTCACCAATATTTTCTTATCTTCAATTCAACCTCGTTCTCTTCAGGTTTATCTGTGAACCTAAAAGTTATGTGCTTTTCTGAAACAAAGGTGCCAATGAAATTGCCACATAAAGAAAACAACCTTCCAGAATCCTCAGTTTTAAAATTGTCCCCTGCAAAGACCTCTGACAGGTCACGGTAGAAAACCCTGCTTTACCCCACAAAGAGGGAAAAACCCTCTTTGTCCTCACATTAGTCGGGCACAGCCCTCTTGCCTGAATTTGGGGAATGGTGTTGCCTGATTCTGCAGTTTGTCTGAAAAGCTGTGTTACTTCTCAGACATTTCCAGACCCAGGACACTGCTGTTTTAAGAAATATAATTCACTTCAGCACACAAAAAAGCATGCTCATGAAAGGGCTGAGCACTGATGCAGATAACGCTTTTCATCTGTAAGAAATTGGTAAGCATTAATTAATTTATTTAACTTTCCTGTATTAGAGTGTATATTCTTCCATTTGCTGTGGGAAAACCCTTCTTTTACTAATCCAGCTTTTAAGTAGATAATCTAATGAAAAAGTGCTACTACACTGCAAATGTTTTGTAGAGGGAAACAGATTCTTCAACACCGTGTAAAATCCCCCTGAAATAGATGACCTCTGTTTTCATGGCGTGTAGGCCTATTTTTAAGTGACTAAGCATTGCTCTGCAAAAATGTTAAATCTCTTTGGAAACAATAGGAACGGTTATTGTAATACTCCTACTACTGTTATTACTACCACTACTGTGTGCAGTGTTCTCGATAGTTTACACATATTATTTGGGGTTCCCAAGAAGGGAGAGCTTGAGAGAAACCTCATGGCCGTCTCTTCAGTGGAGAGTTTGACTCAAGAGTAGGGACTTTGGAGGAACAGTAGTGAGGCTGCGGTGAAAGGAGCAAACACAGGGTGTGTTATTGATGTGGTCTCAAGTGGCAGGAATGGAGCTGATTGCCCGGTCCTCTGGACTGTGGAGGCTCAACACAGCCCTACAAAGAAATGTGTACATGTGAATTCCTTATACTTGTGAATATTACCTTATATGCCAAAGTCTTTGCAGATGTTATTAGGGTTTTGAGATAGAAAGATTACCCTCAGATTTTTTGGGTAGGTCCTAAATCCAAATGTACATGTTGTTATAAGAAAGAGGCAGAGGCAGATTTGACGCACAGAGGAGGATAGGGCAGTGTGACCATGAAGGCAGTGCCTGGAGTCATGTGGCCACAAGACAAGGCATGTCAGCAGTTACAAGGAGCTGTAGGAGATGAGGAAGGGACCCAGAGCCTATGGAGGGAGGGCAGCCCCTGCTGACACCTTGATGTGGACTTGTGATATTGAATGCAGATGGCTGGCCTCCAGAATTGTAAGCTAGCACATTTCTGTGTTTTAAGCCCTCACATTTGTGGCAATTTGTAATAGTAGCCACAAGAAACTAATACAGGGACCATACTCTCAGAGCATATATTAGTAGGTCTCAGGATATCCTGGGTGGAGGGAGAGGAAGGAAGGGAAAAATAATTTATTTGCCACTTTCAACCTCTGATTTTTCAATGGTTTTCCTGATGAGACATTAATACTCCTTTACTTCCCCTCTAACCTCTGGACAGAGCATGATCAGGCCCTGAGTTTTGCTGGAGTGTCTCATGCTTCAGGGATAACAGGAAGCCCTGGGGTGGGAGGGAAGACACCAGTCAAGAGGATGTGGGAAGTGGCTGCATTGGTTGTGTCCTAGGAAGTCTGTGGTACAGAAACTGGAGTGAAACAGGAGGAGACAGTCCAGAGTAGTGTGGCCAAGTTACCTCCTGAGAGGTGGCATGAAACGGGGTCTGAAACAGTGGTCTCCTTGGCCCTCATCCCAGCTCCATGAAGCTGGTATGCTATGATTTCCTCAGCAAGCATGCACTCCCTACCCTGGAACACTGTTGGCTCTGGAGCTCACTGGCTGAGGGCTGTGCGTCTGTCTCAAATGCAGTAACTGAAGTCATGGCCTTCAGCTGGGCCTTCAGACCTGCTATCATAGAGCACTCCATGTTTGGCTTTAGTCTTACTTCCTGATGCACATGAAATAAGGCTCATTTTTACACATGAAATCTCCAAATATTTGAAAATAGTTTTTATTCTTTTTTCCCCCCACCAGGCAAGGCACTCCCCGTTTCCTCAACTTGGGCCTTACAAGGAGTTTCTCTTTGTGGCTGGTGGCCATGCGAGCTTCTCCTCTGGACCTGCAGCAGGTGTGTCCCCCTGCCTTACAGGGATGCTCACAGAATGCACCAGAACTCCGGGTATGGTCTGCTTGGGCACACAGGAGACTTGCCTCCTTGGTGCTTATATCACAAATGTAGCCAGTAATCTTACTTAACTTAATGAATGTTATGTTTATTTAATTTAAAATTTTGACAAGTGCATACTTTTTAAAAATTTGTTTTTTCTTTCTTTGTACCGTTGACACTATTGCAGGTGCCCTCATTCCCTCCCACCCTGTTTATGCCCCTCCTCCCATCCCCTAACCCCCCTCCCTCTGGCTGTCCCCACACTGTTGCCTGTGCCCATGGGTTATGTGTCCATGTTCTTTGTCTAATCCCTTCACCTTCTTTCCACCAGTCCCTCTCCTCAACCCCTTCTGACAGCTGTCAGTCTGTTCTGTGTATTATTTTTAGTGGTACTACACAGAATGTTGATTAAAATGCCCTTTTCTTACACTGGGGTACAAATGACTATATGGAAGCATATGTTAATATTAAAGGTGCCCTACAAGCCCCAAACAGTTCATCAGTTTGTAAGTGGCATTACCATGTAGCAGAGATCAAAATGCCATCCCATGTCATGGAATGTGGATATATATCCATAGTTTCATGCAAAACTGAGGTCAGCACCCATCAGCCATGCCAGACTGAGGAGTATCCTTACTCAACCTGCCCTACCACTATCTTCCTTCCACAAAACAACCCACCCACCAACCAAACCCAATTCTGGAGCAACTTCCAGCCTGGTGGAAATGTCTCTGAGTGGAAACATTTCCTCTTATCAGGCAGTACCAATCTGGGCTCTGTTTCCAGTCCAATCCAAATCTTCTTCTAGGAACTTCTGCAAGAAGAACCATTCCTATGACTAAAGTTCAGTGTGGATGGGTGCTTTACATCCATTATGTCTCATCTTCACAGCAACTCTTCAAGGCAGATATTACAGTGTTCAGATATAGAAATTAAGGTTCGGTTCAAAGTAACTTTCCTATCACTGTAGAGTAGCAGACCTAATGTTCTGACTCAGGCAGTTCAGACCTTCTGTTCTACCATTTGGTAGACAAATAATTTTAAAGCTGTAGGAGAGGGGAGGGGTTCTTTGAACCACTGCAGATGGACCAAACCTGGAGCTGAGGCTTCCGGGCTCCGTGAAGGAGCTGAGTAGCACACAGTTGGCATGACATAGCTCAGCTTCTGTAGGTTCTCCTTCAGTGATGGGGTCTTTTAATGTCATATATGTTAGGAAATGAGGCACTTCCACATTCTGGACCAGCCTCCACAGTTCACAAACATGGGCAGTTTGGGTTTTGAGGGTTTTTTTTGACCCATCTATTCACTGAGTGCCTTCTAGGTTTCTTGGGCTAAGGCAGGATAGGGATGGAAGGACAGCGGCTCTTGCTGTTGGCCATGCAGCCTGTGAGTGGTAGGGGTTTGAACTGAAGGTCTTAAGTGTCTAGTTTGCCGAATCTGGTTTATGCTGAAGTGCTAATAGCATTTGAACTTCCTCTGGGCTCTCTACCTACATCCAGATGTTCTCAAACCTGGGTGGGAAAATATTTAATGAAATATTATGCAACATTGAATGTCTAGTCTCTCTTTTCACCTTGACCTCATTCAAGCAAATAGGCCAATGCCTACTCATTGCTTTGGGTGAAGGAAGTGACAGTGATAAATGAGTCTTCCCCTGGTTGTGGCAGATACCTTAGGTTGACACCTCAATCCCCTCTTTAACTCCCTTGTAATTGGCAATTACTTGCAATGGGGGCTAGAAAGCTAAAAGATCACCTTTCCAGACCCCCTTACAAATTGGAGTGAGCATATGCCTCCAGTACTGACCTGTGAAAGTTAGGCCAGGGCCTCTTGAAGACACTTCTTTCATATCTGGCTTTTTCTTGCTCAGAAAGCATGCAATGCCCAGGGCACAGCTGCCATTGCTGAATAGTGGCAGGGCAGAGGATTGAAAGTGCCTGGTTCCTTGATTGCATCTTTCAGCACTGTGCCAGATTTTTTTGTTGTGTCCCATAATACATTTGTATTTGGTCAAGCCTCTGTTGTTGGGTTTCTGTGATATTTGGCCAAGTGTAAGCCCTACTTACACTCAGTATCTTGCTTTGATTTCTATAGCTTTGGAACTTAGGGGAACAGAAAGGCCTTAGGGCCCAGCTAAAGACTTGAGAGAACAAGTCTGTGGGGACATTTCAGTCATGATGGTAAGGGTGTAGAATGAGAAAGATTGGTCCTTGTTCTCTCTCTTTTTTAAAAAAGATTGTATTTATTTTACTAGAGAGATTGTATTTATGTATTTTAGAGAGAGGGCAAAGGAGGGAGAAAGGGAAGGAGAGAAGTGTCAATGTGCAAGAGAAACACTGATTGATTTCCTCTCTCAGGTCCCTAGCTAAGGATCTGGCCCACAACTGAGGCATGTACTTTGACCAGGAATTGAACTGGCAACCTTTTGACTTTTGGGATGATGCCCAACCCACTGAGCCACACCAGTCAGGTCTGTACTTGTTCTTGTGACACCTGGAAAAGGACCATAAAGGTGAAACAAGAGCATGTCTGGGACAGCTTCAGCAAACTGATGCCTGAGGACCAAGTGGCAGGATTGAATAATATCTCAGACCTTGACTGATTAGACACATGACCTCAAGCACTGATGGCCTGTCCGCTACCAAGTCTTACAACTGAAGATCCCCAGAACTTAGCCATGATTTAGGGGAAGACAAGACCCCCAAGACTGAGTTTCTGCCACCCTTGAAGAATAAAGCTTCTAAGTAGAAATTATAATAAATTATACAATTTTATATTTTTAATCTACCTGAGTTGTGGACTGAGATTTGTATTAGGATGGGTAGAAGACAGAGAAGTGTTCTTTGATGAGCTGCCCTGGGTCTGGCCTGCCTTCCACTCACAGGGCTCGGGGTGGGGGGCGGTTGGAGCTGCTGGAGGTCAATTTCCAGGATCTCAGAGCCAGCCACTGTGACTGCTCCTTCCTCGTTCTCACAATCTGTGAAGTGTACCCCTTCAGTCCCAGGGCTGGGACCTGTGAAGGAGGATTCAGGTTGAAGATTCAGGGAGGGTGGGGAGAGGGAGGATGTTTGCTTCTCTGTGCTCATGGAGAGGCTGAACTCTGCCGTGATGGAGAGGAGGACTGAGCCAACTGGTGTTTATTTTGGAAAAGACTATAATTAAGCCAAACCATTTCCTGCCTTTTTGAAAGCCCACCACTTTTCTGACTTTCTTTCAGATAAACGCAGTTCCTGTGAGCAGCAGCAGTTACTGGGTATCTCAGAGTGGGCTGTCTGATTTTGAGTGCCTCTCTAGCACCTAATAACTGGGTGATCTTGGGCAAGTCACTTCAGGTATCTCTGCATTATCTGTAAAAGGGAGCCTGCTTCACAGGATTGTGGGGGGAGGGTAAAGGCCTTGGACTGGCGCACAACACATGATCCATATGTGTGTTAGAGTCACTCTGTGCATGGGCCCAGAGACCCTGGTCAGGCTCCCCCACCAACACCATTGTTTATTAGAAGTCAGCGGGCACATTACTGTGAAAGAGTCATCACCACAAACAAATTGACACTTTCCTTTTGACGAGAGCAATGAGCAAAAAGTCTACTTCTATAATGGGTGGATATTTTTTGCAAAATAGCCTTACTTTTTGCATTATATTTTGGACAGGGATGTTTGCTTCAACTCATTCCCCTTGTGTTTCCTTGGAAGTCTCATCACTGATCCCTACAGAAGGGAACCTTCTGCTCCACCCCAGTAAGGGCTTTACAAAATTGTTGGATTGTATTACAGGATCAAACTCCCTATCAGAAAGTCAAGTATAGTTGGAATAAACCTTTTAAAGAAAGCTCCAAATTACATCATTTATACAGATACTTTATTTCCTTGACTCAATTCTAATTAATAGTTTTCCCACTGATGACAATGGTTCTTCTCCTCCTCATAGTCATCACAGCAGTGGGCCTTACTCTTCCTCGCACCTCCAAAGAAAGGGTGCTCAGTGTTTCACTCTACTGCTTAGAAGAGATGGATTCCAATGAGCTCCTTCCCTTCATTCATTATGCTGAAGTTATATTTCTAAGGGACAGAGATGAATGCTGTGTACTGCCTATTGTTTTAAATCTTTTTTCACAGACATTCCCCTTGCAATAGACATTTAATGACACAACGCATTACAAGTTACATCTGTATCAGCGGTTTCCTCTATAGTATTTATGGAGCATGTGTGTGTGCAGGCCTGTGTGCTAACTCAGTGATCCCTTGTTATGATCAATGTGTATTCAACAATTATGAAACAATGGCAGCTTAAACAAAAGACAAGTTCGGATATACATTTTACTGACCAGTTAAGCAAATCACACAGTTGGGAAAAACATCAAATATACAAATTCCATCAAAATGGAAAAGTACAAGGAAACAATATTAACCAAAGATCTTCACCCTGGATGGCAGACTCTCCATGATCACGGGCAGTTCAGCAAGTTTCTCTTCCAGGTCATTTCCTAATATTTTTGCTTTTTAGCAGCGTCTGAGGAATAGGACTGACTGCAAATATCTCAGTCCTTGCCCACCACTCTCATCAGAACCTTCATTAATCTTTGAGTTCCTTGCCCCCACTTTACCCAAAGAATAATGCCTTCCCTGGAATTACACAAAAATCAATGGTAGAGTTAATTGAAATTGGGATCTCTTAATGTTTTTCTGTTTCTTAAGTGATTGCTTAGTTTCTGAAATTGAGGTTTAACTCAAACAATAGCTCTAGCTGAGGGTGAGTGAATTGGTAAGGGAGAGAAAATACAGGTAGATAATTTTCCCAGTGACTGAAAGACAGTGTTGAGATTTAGGATTTTATTTCTTTTGAAGTTTTATGTGGGCTTAAGGAATGTGAAGAGTGCCCAGGGTGTTAAAGCACAGTCCACTGCTCTGTTGTCTGCTTAAAGAGTTGAACATGCCTTGAAGGTTGGCTTCTTCCCTTTCCTCCCAGAGGCCAGTGAGAGTAAGAGGGAAGAGGGGAACTATAGGAGGCATTACTGACCACTAGAGGGTGGCCAGCTTCTTTATTTTAATGATTCTCCATCTTTGTGATGATAGAGGTATTCATATCACAGGTAGTTGAGCCTGTCATTGGCTTAGTACTAGCAGTACTTCTTGTATTCAAGCAGTTTATAACATGCAAAATACACTCTACTCCCATGGATTCTCACATCAATTTTCTGAGACAAACAGGGCTGATGTTTTCATCTCTACTTTGTAGAAGAAGAAATTGAGGCTTTAAAGGATTGGAATTTGCCCCCAAAATGATGCAACCAATGATGGGGCAAAGTGTGTACAGGTGTAGGCTTTTAGGGGAAGAGATGGTGGAGAGCCAGCACTCATCTAGATGGAGCTCCTGATGACTGGGTGGGCCAGGCTCATCTTGAGCCAGTGGGAACACACACAACATTTCTATGGTGCCCTCAGTTAGTGCCAGTCCAGCCATGGGGCACTGAAATGCCAAATGCTGGTTCTGACTCATATTTGTAGCTTCCAAACTATTTAGACAGAGGACTCCAAAAGGCATCTGGTCAAGCTTTGCTAGGGGAGAAAACTTATCCTCTGATTCCTGAAGCCCTGAGGTCAGGGATTTGATTATGCTTATCATGATCTCAGCTTTCATGGCTCCAAATGTGATTAGTTTTCTAATTAGTTAATGTCATTACCTGTCATCAAATCCAGACAACGTTGGTCTCTAAAACCTCCTGTGGCCTAGAAACCTACAACTGCATATCTTTCCACTGTTTAATAACATTTCTTTAATAATCCAGGCCACTATTTTCTCATTCCTAGACCTAGGGAGATATTTTATAAGGCAATTTAAAATTCTTCATTCTGCCTTCCAAAATTTTTCTCACTTTCAATAAAGCATAAATATAATTTTTCCTACAAAAGCATCTTTCCTTCAAAAGTATGAAGGGTATAAGATTTGCTGAAAGTATGGAGGGTATATATGTGTATGTATATGTGACCCTTTTCTTCTCTCTCTCTCTATATATATATAGAGAGAGAGTCATATATATATATATATATATATATATATATATATATATATGACTCTTAGTCTCTTAGTTTTGGGCACAGAATGGTCAAAATAAGAAAGAGTTTACCATAGGGAAACATCCCATTAAGGGCCATTTTTACCTTATATGAAGTGCTGCTTGTCTTATTGATTACTTAGTGTTAAATAATGGACAAATGATTTTCTTTTTCACTCCTATTTAGTCCTTCCACAGATGCTCTCTGAGTGCTTATCATGTGAAGATACTAGTGACCCAGCAGGGAACAGACTAGCTTAGTACTATCTTCTATGAGCTTATGTTCTAGTGGGGGCAGATAGACAATAAGAAATGAATGCTTAAGAATAAAATATATAGTGCATGGGCTTGACATTTTTCATTTGCCCCTTGGACCCCTCTCTCTCCTTTTGCACCCTGTTATGTGGAGAACCCTGGGGAGATAGGTCAATATAGGTGGCATCAATGTCTTCTGTCCTGCCTTCAGGGTCTGGCTAGATAGGGAGCCAGAAGATGAAGTGCAGGACAGTGAAGTCAGGGTGCTGCTGCTCCAGTACCTTCTGCCACCCGAGGGTGACTCAGTTGCTTTCCTGTCAGTGTGAATCACCCCTCCCCAGTGCTGCTTCAAGCCTAGGGGTGGTAACTGCTAAGCACAGTTTTGGTTTTCTTAACTCTAACTACACCTCTGGACAGAAACCCTTTGTTAATCTCCCTGAGCCCCTGTGTGAGTGGGCCCTCCATTTGCTTCTGGGACCCAGACTGCCTTGGTAGGTCAAAAGGTAATGCCAGGGAAAAATGCAATTTTTTTCCATGGCTCATTTTATCACAATACTGCTTGTAGTATGGTTTGGAATAAATGTCATCAGGCTTCAGGTTGCATTGCTCCCTGTGACACAATTACTTCTTGGTAAGCTGTGCGATTCACTATCATTATACATCATAAAGAAGGGCACCTCTCTTGCAGGTTCTCTGAAGACAGCAATTGTGTTCTGTGATGACTGGCTAACTCTCAGCACTTAATATAGTGGGGGGGGGGGGCAACAAAGAACTGCTCATTCATAGACCAGTTCATCAAGCTGCCAGCAGCCTACAAGAAGGTGTCCCAGCACCTCAGTGTGGTCCCTGAGACTCTTCCCATCCAGCTCTGCCTTCTGCCCTTGCTCTGTGCTCACAGGACCACTTGTATGTCTCCAGACCCCATTTTATTCCTCCATGACAAAGTCCATTCAGGAATCCTCTCAGAAGCCTCAGTTAGCTTCATCAGCTTGAAGGAGGGGGACTTTACCTTTTTTTCTAAAGGTTAAATTTAATTTTTTTAATTTTCCTAATTATAAAAAAATGCATATTGACTATAGGGAACATAAAATCCAGAAGTTAAAAAATTCATCTAACTTTCGTCCTTTAGCACCATGAGCATTTTGGATGTAGTCAGGGGGCTTTATTTTTGGGGGAAGCATTGTCAAGCCACCTCTGTTGGCTGGCTCCTTTTTGCTTTCTGAAGAACTTTCATAGATTCTTGGACTCTTGCACATTGCCTGGACTGTCAACTTAAGCCAAAGCAAGTATTTTCCTTGCCTGCTTTTAAGCTTATTGCTTAGGTTTGGAGTGAATCTATGTTCTGAGCTTTGCAGCTCACAGCAGCTCCTCTTCATGGCCTGGAGTGCACCCCCATTTGTGGGTGGTTTATATACTTATCACTTTCTTTCTGGGAGCCGCTGATGGATGCCACCCAGTCAAGAGGCTTTGCTCCTCTGTTCAAGGTATGTAGCCCACTCCAAGATTTCCCCCCTAGAGACTTCAGTATATGCTAGGTCCATGCTAGGGTTTCCTCTGCAAAAAGCCTTCGAAATATAAAGTTCCCCATTCTCTTTATGATGATAGTGATGCAGAAAAAAACAACATGTAACAGTTTTCTTACCTGATGGCATTTATTAGTTAGCTCCCCTCAGAAACAGCACTGAGAGATACATGTGGATTTCAGTCATACTCTAGGGGAATTTGGCAACAAAAGCCCCTGAGTAGATACTGTTCATATGTACATTTTTTCTCTGTAATAAATAAATAAGGATAATAGTCTTTATTTAATAATGCACTCAGGAATCATTCAGTGTTAAGTTTAAGTTTACAACTCTAAGTTTTTAGCAGCCTATTAAAAAAAAAGGAAAACACCAGTCTGGCTAAGAAATATCCTCAGGAAACCAGCCTGGAAGAACAGCGGGTGAAACATGAATGAGCTATTTAGCTTTTCTTGGTAAATGGTAAAAGTCTCAGAGGAATGGAAGGCTAAGCATTCCCCAGATTTTTGTCAGGCACATGTGCCAGTCCACAAAGTGCTGGAACTCCAAACACAGAATCTGGATTGATTTCAGTTTCAGTCATTCAGGCGTTTGTGGCATGGAGCACACACCACCCAGAAGGCAGCATCCTGAGTTACCAGAAGTTCCAGTGTGTAATTTTAGGCAACACTTTCAGCTTCTTCTACATAGGGATAGTAAGTTAGTCATTCAGTTCACATAAGCAGATATTTTTTTACTATTTAAAAAAGAAATCCTGACCCAATCAATGTTTGGGACTAATCAACTGAATTAATTTATTTTTCAGGGTCATGTAGTTCTAGCTTTAAGCTACTGATATCTCCATTTCAATAACTTAGTGGAGTGTTAGTTGAGTGGATATCATGCTATGACACTGTATCAGATGTTATGAGCTGTGGGGACACGACATGGTATCTACTACTTTCAGGGAGCTTGCAATCCAGCCAATGAGACTGGACAAATACTTATGAAGCAATCAATTCAGTTGCTAACCTGGGATTGTGTTGAGGACACCAAAGAGATCTGTCCGTTTATTTCCTCACTTCATGTTAGAGCAACAGGCACTCTGGAAATTGCTTTTTGCATGTTCTTCTTACACAGTGAGAGAAAAACTGAACATGAAAGTTTAGATGTAAAACCAAAAATGCATCTGAGTGTTTCTGTGCTTCACAGCCAACAGGAAGGACTGGGCATGTTGGTGTCTTGGTGCTCAGGTTGGCTGTAGTGACTGTCCCCTGAGGCCCTGCCACCCCCCTCCAGCCTCCATGAGCTCTGCAGGATGGTGGGGATCCTAGGTGAGAGGTCTTCCTCTTTCCATGAAAGACAGAGTCTCCGCACAGGCTCCCCTACCCTAGGACAGGTCTCAGAAAATTGTCTACTAAGAGAGGTGTCTAGAAACACGTGGCAGATGGCCAGTTTTCCCCAAATCAATTTTCATTTGTTCTCTGGACATGAAGCCAATTAGCTAGAGACTACTTCTCAACCATCCTTTCAGAACATAGACTAAAGTACTGCCTATGAAATGTGAGCAGAGTGATATGTGCAACTTCTATTTCCTATCCTAACTGGAAACCCCTCTTCCTAGACTTCCCATGGGGTGGAACCTGGATGTGCTGGTAACTCCATTAAACCAAGCAGATGAGCACCACCCAGGAGAATAGAGGAGCAATCATAGAGGGAGAATCTGGGCCTCTTCTTCACTGTGTGCTACTGGACACAGTAGCCTGAAATGTGCAACTCCAGAGTGTTGTGTAAAAGAAAGAAATTCAATTTTTTGAGCCACTGTATTTTGGGATCTGTTTAATAGAAGAGTGGAGGTTCTTATCCTGAATAATACAGAACATTCCTGAATTGGGAAGTAGAGCACTGGTTTCAAGTCAATATCAAGTCAGTATTCCTTCATTATTTCCTACTTTTCTTCCTTTCACACATTAAAAAAATCCTCATCCAAGGATATGCTTATTGATTGTTAGAGGGAGAGGACAATCAAAGGGAAGGAGGGAGGGACAAAGAGAGAGAAACATCGATGTGAGAGACAAATATTGATCCATTGCTTCCTGTATGTGTCCTGACAGAGATCGAACACACAACCCAGGCACATGTCCTGTCCAGTGACTGAACCCACAACCTTTTGGTATATGGGATAACACTTCAACCAACTGAGCCACATTGCCAGGGTCTTCCACACATTTTTTATTGAGCACCAACTCTAAGCAGTGTGCAAGTTGCTAGTGGTGGTAAACCAAAGAGTCATAGCTCTATTCTCCTGAAGCCTACATTCTAGTAGGGGAGAGAGACGAAAGCAAGTAGATAGATGTATTTAAAACACCTACAGATTGGAGTATGTGTTGTGAAGGGCATAAACTTGGGGCTGGAATAGAAATAGATGAACCAGAGAAAGCTACTTTAGATAGGGGTTAGGGGAAGGAGAAGCCTCTATGTGAAGGTGTTATTTCAGCCGAACTCTTAAGGAAGACAAGGAGCCAGGTGTGCATAGATTGGGGCATCCATTCTGAGCAAAGCGGAGCATGTACAAAGGCCCTGGGACAAGGGAGAACTTCATGAGCACACGGAACTGAAGATAAGAATGAAGAGCAAAGGGAGGCACAATAGGAGACTGGCAATGTGGTTGGTGGGAGGCTGGTCTTGTTGTTTTTACTTTCAGTGCCCTAGGAACCTATTGAAGATTAACGAGGCGTTGCGTGTGTGTATAATTCACTTGAGTATTGTTTAAGATCACTTTTACTGCTTTATGGAGAAAGAACTGTGAAAAGGTAACAGTTTCTACAGTTTTCATAGACTACAGTAGTCCTGGCAGTGGGAGTTGGGAAAGAGTATTAAAAAGTCACAGAAGAATTTCTCTAATCACATAATATTTGAATTCAGTTAAAAATAATAAGTGTAAGTCAGTAGTTTTAAGAGTTAAGTTGGAAGAGGTTTTCTTAGGTACCAGCAGGATGCTGTCCAGTTCCAAGCAGGTTGGGAAATGCTGGTTCAGAGTTAGCAGTGATGTCATCCAGTCAACACTTGGAGTGTTTGATTGTGGGTGAGGCTGTTGAAAAGGGGTCTCCCCAGACACACAAAACACTGTCATTTCTGTGGGTTGTGGGGGTTGTGACAGGGTTTGGGCAAGCCTTTAAGGAGGCTGGCCTTTGGAATTTCTACCTCTGGTTTAGAGATAGTGAAGAAGGAAATGGAAATATTTTAATTTATAAAACTTCCCAAACCACTAAAGCGACCTATTATTTTCTGAAGCAAATGAAGTCCATATTTAAGAGTCACACTTTCCTTCACATATTAATTTTTATAAGTGAGATTTTGTGTCTTACAGAGCAATATCCTGGCTCCTTTTGAAGTAATTATTAACAAGCAAGTTATTTCAGGATGGAAACAATACAGTTTTCAGACTTACAGATGTCAGTGTAGTTATTATTGGGCTTTCTGTCTAAGGTTTTATTTTCCCTCAGCTTTATTGAGATGTAATTCACATATAACACTGTGAAAGTTTAGATGTACAATGTGTGAACTTGATACACATACACTGCAAATTTCTGAGATTTTTAACACTCTTCAGAACTAGGATATTTCTCTCTGTTTTTTTTTTTTAACAGAGAAGAAGAGATAATAGAGGTTTGAAATAGTCTGAGTTGAGTGAGTGTATTGTTAGACTCCCTTTTGTTGGGTTAATTTTTTGCATATCTAAGGAATCTAACAATGAGTCTAAGTTTCAGCTTTTGCACATCAGGAAATGGTTAGTGTGCCCCAGTCTTGCCTTACAGACACGCTGAGGATGAAAATCTGCTTTTTTCTTTTCTTCTCTCTGCCCTTCCTGCCCATCTCTCACCCCAAAGGTTGCATCTCACCCCAAAGGATTCCCTGGGAATCAGGGCATGCTTGATTGCCCCTGGAGAATGGCCGCCCATCAGCACAGCTGCTCCCTGGAATCAGCCTGGGAGCCAGGCTCTCCCCAGGGCAGGAGAAGGGAAGAGGGGAGAGTAGGGTCACCCACAGCTAGATTTCCTATGGTTTCCTTGTGTGTGCTTTTTTACTCTGCTCCAAAAAAGAGTGCCTGAAAGAGGCCTGGGGAGTCCCATCAAAGGTACTGGCCTACAGCCAAAGCCTGACTTCTCCCGGTTGTGGCCATGGGAGCTCCACGTTCTGGGTCTCCATTTCTGTCCAGTTGAAACTGACAGGGAAGGTTAATGAGATTTAAAATGGCCAAATATTACAGCTTTAGAAAAAAAGGAAGCCAGAGATGTGCTGTCCACTGCTGAAATACTGGCAAGGCTATTCTAGTCGGGGGCACTTCATTCAGCTCTTTTCTAGAAAAACTTGGCTGTTTTTAGTAGACCATTCCAAATAGCATGTGATCAGGGCTAGTCTTAGGAGCAGCTGCTTGGTCAAGTGCCTGTTGAGTCGATGGATGAATAAGTGAATGTCCTATTTTGTTTTGCTTCCGATTTTTCACCAGCTCAGTCCAATACTTGCCCCCTTTCCAAATATATGGTGATTAATATTTCCTTTTAATATTAACAGGTCTTTTTAGTCAGAAAAAGTCTGGTTTATGATAAAATGTGGTAAAATGAAAAAACTGTGGAGTACAAAAACTAAGCCCTATGTCAAGCTTAAAGATGAAATATCTCTTTCGTTGGAAGTTTTCTAAATAAAATATTGCTGAGAAAAGTGGAGAAGATGGAAATGTTTGTGTGTGTGCATGTGTGTTTATGCATATTTTAAAATGTTATATAAGCAGAAGGAATTTAGGTAAATCTATAAAGTCACCACAATTTATGACAGTTTAAAAGGCAATTTCTTTTTAAGGGAAAATTTCTAATTTCTCACATACAAGTATGGGAATGCCATGGTAAATCCTTCTCTTATCGACAAGACCCCTGGAAAAAGGTATGAAAAAGAGTTACTGTTCCTTTTCCATTCATGTCTCTTGAAAGCCTGTGGCTGTGAAACTGCACTGGAACACACAGTCCTGGGTTTCAAAGCAGCCCAGATGACTTTTCAGAAATGATCTATTGTGATGCTTTGTTTTGTCTGGGTCACCCTCATTTTGTTCTACTGGGGCTGTATCACCCTTCTCCCGTGGCCATTAATCCACTCTGTCTACTCCTCCCCATTCAGAGGCACATTTTTACCCTTTGCCCAGCAAAGGGAGCCTGGAATGAAATAGCTGTTAGGCTCATCATTAATACAAAGAGAGGGGCCAGGGAGAAAACAGAAGACGGACCGGGAGTGCTGGGTGTACAGCCTCACCTGGGTGGTGGGCACTTGGGAAGAAAAGAACAAGGAGTGGGGAGGGAGGGGAGCAAGCAATACGAATAGGCTTTATCCTTTGTTGGGACCCAGGGCAAGTTGGAAAGAAACCCTTTCTTATACTTTAGCTGTCTGGCTGAGCTGCTCTGTGTGGCACTGGGATCACCAGCTTGTGTCACCTGCAGATGAGCCCTCCCTTATTTTTCAGTTTTGACTCTATTTATTCCTTCCAGTTGGGCATCTAGGCTCCTTGTGATTTCAGGGTGGTCAGCTGGAATTAAGCGGCAAACTGTCAGTGAGTTGTAAAAACAGAAAATTAAATCCAAAATCTGTTGTTTGGTTAGTAACTCAAATTTGGTTTGCATTCTTAGGTTCTCTTGGAATCTCATTATGTTCAGTTATATTTTAAATGGGGAAAACTCTGTTTTATACATCCCTCAGTTTTAACAGTGAAAAGGGACTGTCCAGAAGTCCTAAAAGGTCCTGTGATATACTGGGTTATAGAATGCTAACACCTCCCAAATAGTAGCAGCTTGATATTCTTGCCTGTTGTTCTCGCTGCACACCCAGTGAGGACAGTAGGGGCTTTGTCATTATGATTGGTCAGAAACCCAGGGCAAGGGAGGGTTGCTCTCTACTGTGCATTCATGTCTGAGTAGGCAGAGGAAGGTCCCTTTGAAGGCTCTCACACTGGCAATAAAATATCTGGACCATGCGATGCTTCCCCGAAAAACTAGTTAGTCCGATGGCTGTGCCTGACTCTGGTGTCCAGGAGGAAGAGAAGATTCAGGCATCTGCCAGGAAATATTCTGCACATGTTCTCAGGGAGAAGCTGAGGGCTGCACACACATATATGCATACACACATGCATACACACATGTATACGTGCATACTGACACACAAGCAGGGCCCCAAAATGTTTTGAACTGAGTAATAAAAGTCAGGGATTAAATATGTTGAGCACAGTATGATTAGTTCTAGCCCCTATCCTCATTTGAGCTCTGTGTGTGGCTTTAAGCAAATTACCTAACTTTCTGGGCCTCCAGTTCACCATCAATAAAGTGAGTCAATGGGTCTAGATTGATTCTTCTCAAAATTGAGTGGGTTTAGATCACTGAGAGGACTTTTAAAAACGTTAATTGCAGGCACTCACCCCCAGAGATGCAGTAGGCTTGGGGTTGGGCCCACAGCTTTGCATTTCTAACAAGTTCTCAGGGGATGCTGATGCTGCTGATCCAGGGATCACAGTGTTACCAATCAACATGTTGGGGAGGGTCCCAGATACTGTTACCGAAACAACGCCCCTCCCAAACTATGGTTCTTCTGGCCTGCCTCCAGGTGTTAGGAATTGGGGCTTTCAATGCTAGAGTTTGGTGAAGAAGAACTATTTATTCAAAAGTTATACAGGTTTAGAGTAATGGTGAAATGTCGCCATTAATTCTCAAAGTCTCTAAAACACCCACAAACACACACAGTCCTGCCTCCCCTTGCTAAACCAGGTCAGTCAGGGGTACTGCATCTCAGGAAAAGAAATAAAAGTCTGTAGCTCAGCTAGACTCCCAGTTCCTCCCAGAAATCCATGCTCAGCTGGACAGGTCTCCTGCAGTCTTCAGCACCATCAGCTGTGCAGCCTGAGGTCTTCAGGTCTTAATTCAAAACCATGTGGCACTTCTTCATGGCCCACCAGTGAGAGTCCTTTCACTTCTTTTCTTCTGGCATAGTCTCACATTGTCCCAGCATTGTCTCCCGTCCCTGGTGGCGGCCCACTAATAATTTAAATCCCAGCCTGGAACCTCCTCTGTAACCGCATTTCTGACTCCACCCACAATCGGCTACACCTGCTAGCACTCCTGCATTTTTCTGCCTGCTTTGACTGTCGTAGTTAGTCCGGGCAGGAATGGCCTCCTGGTGTGGAGCAAACCATCTCCAAACTCTAGCACAGGCCTTGTCACCTGGGGAGCTACCTTTCAGTTACATCATGGGTTAAAGTCATGCACATCTTCCTGGCTCCACACAGGCTAGGAAACTAGTCTGCCATTACTGATATGCAAAAATAACTCTGCTGCTTTGCCCAGCCCCCAAGCCAGTCTTGTGGGGAGCTCTGGGGTCTCTCAGCCTACAACTCCTTACACTTTGAGATGGTCTTCAGATGAACTGTAAAGTCTGATGCAGCCAGTAAAGTCAATCTTTCCTATAGGGGGTGAAGTGCGATTAGCTGATGAGTTGAATAAAATAGCTACAGAAAGTTTTCATGTTGAAATGTGACTGGAAAATGATTCACCAGAGTGTCACCAATGCTTCACTTTTTTTTTTTGACAGCATATTTGCACATTGGGTTGACACATAGAGTTTAAAGATGTATCTCAATTACAAGATGTAGTCCAGATAGCTGCCCTTGTGGGGACAGAGGCGGCCAATAAACTCTGAGCAATTACTTGAAATTAGACTTGTCAAATTTGTTTAGGGTGACCAGGCAAGTACATACATTGACCTAAGATCGCTTCCTGGAGAGACATTGTAATGATTTTGTATATCAGTCAAACTATTCAAATACTAATACTGTCTTCATGCCTTAATCACTCATTCTAGTCAGATGTCATTTCTAGAAGCCCTTGGGGGATTTGCATCCCTTAATTATTCTTCAATACCCAAATCAAGCATTCTTTAATTGGTGTAAATTGAACAGTGTTGCAATACAAACAAGGAGAGGGCACATTGATCAATGATTCTGTGCATGCCTGTTGGAAAGTCTTTGCTATGAGATCGAGTAACAAATCCTTAACTCCATTTGCTTCAGTGGAAACACTAGCTCATGGAGATGGCAAACACTGTTTCTGCTTAAGTCATCACAGTTGGGAAGCATGGAGTAAATTAATAAGTTGTGATTCCAAAATATCAACTCTTAGGGAAAGGATTAACAGAATTTATCATAAGGTATAAAAGTGTCACATCATGTATATTCTACAACTGAAACTACTATAACCAATGAAATACTGTATACCAACTATAGTTAAAATCCATCATAAAGATACTCTGTTCCAATGTCTGAAACTACATTCAGGAGCTTTTTATGAGAACTCAACTAGATATATAAATATCTAATCACTACATTGTACACTTGAAACTAACATAATATTGTATGTTAACTGTAATTGAAAAATAAAAAAAAATTAAGGGAGAACTCAACTGGAAACAAAGTATTTCTATCTTCTGGAGATTTGATGTCTGTCTCTCTCTATTTCTTAATTAGAAATAATACAAAATTCTGGTTAATTTGCAAAGCCATTCTTTTCCATGATTTTTGTTGTTGTTCTTGATAGGGTGTGATCCATTTAATCATATATCCAAGCTGTGGTCATGTAACATGAAACAGGGGTTCCCTTCTCCTTTTAATGTTATTGAAATACTCAAGACACAGTTCTTAGGGAGCCCAGGAAAAATCCTTCTCATAAATGTGTCATCCTCACTTTTCACTCTTATCTGTCAGCTCTTTCAAACTGATTGTTTATTACTAGGGTGGAAAGAAAAGGAGGCAACAGGCCTATCACGCATCCCTGGCTCAGACCTGACAGTCTCCAGCTCTCTCTGCTCAGAAAGCTCTTCTCAGTGCTACCAGGTGTAGGGGCTATGCATGTTCATTTTTTAAAAAAGATTTTATTTATTCATTTTTAGAAGGGAAGGGAAAGGAAGGAGAGGGGGAAGGGAAGGCGAGAGGGAAACATTAATGTGTGGTTGTCTCTTGCTTGACCCCTGCTGGGAACTGTCCTGCAACCCAGATATGTGTCCTGCCTGACTGGGAATTGAACCACAATCCTTTGGTTGGCAGGCCCGTGTTCAATCCACTGAGCTACACCAGCCAGGGCTATGTACATTCATTTTTAATCTGTTTTTTGAGAAAATGGGCTGATTCTTGGGGCAGGGAAACTTTCAAGTCAACTTCAGTTTCAGTTTTAGAGCAGCCCAGGGCAGAACAGTTAAAATGAGAGGAGGAGTGAGGGAGCTGTCACCTTCCTTGAAAATCTTTGTTCACTAGCTTGGATTTAAGGACAGCTTTTGGTGGGGTAGGTCATTTGGGTAGCCTGTCTCCACAGAGGGTGCTATAATGTATGCACATCCTAATAGAGTGTATTGCTTAGTTTTCAGTGATCTGATCAAGGGTTTTGAGGACCTCTGGAAAAACTTTATGAAGACTTTGGGGACATCTTGGATGCAGGGGTTACTTATCTCAGAAACAGCTGGACAAATGCAGACAGGCTGATACCCCATGGCCATCTTCCTGTACCAGCTTGGTAGGTCTCACAAACTGGAATATCACCCTTAAAATAAAAGCACATTCATGTTGGGAAGACAAAGCCAATCAGCATTTCTCCACATGGATCAACTGAGAATCTAAAAGGGAAGACTTGATAGTGGGCTGCATAAATGGTCTGCCCTGTAACATTTTTGAGGGACCCCTCAGAATCTGCCGTGGTGTGGCTGCTCATCCTCCCTGTTTCATTTCTGTCACCTTCTCATTCATGGACACTTCAACTGGCTTTCCTCAGCCCTGTGATGGGCACATTGAACTTGAGAGTAAATTTCTAGATTCTGATCCTTGCTTCTTTCCTTTGAAATCATGTTACATCTCTGGGTTTTGCTTTCATCATCTGCAATATGAGGCAGTAGAATTAGGTGAATTCTCAGATCCCTTTGAAATCTAATAGGTGAGGAGTTATTTTCTCCAATGCCAACTCTCATAAAAGTCAAGGGAAAGGAACCCAAACTATATTTCTTTGGAGCCCATGGTCTGACTCTCATTCATAGAAATGAGCATCTAAATCAGCACTTCCCAAACTCATATGTGCATTCAAATTGCCTGGAATCATGTGAAACAGAAGATTCTAGAATCATGAAGATGAAGATTCTGGTTCAGTGAATCCAGGGTGGGGACTGAGATCCAGCTTTTTTGACAGCTCAAAGGTGACGCAGCAAGACTTTGAGTGATAAGGCCTCAGACAACGGGCTCTGCACTGGACCCCTGGCTCAGAGTGCACAGTTACATTATGTTTGAGTAAATGAACACTGGGGGAGGGGCATTCAGAGGGAAGGATAAGCTGTGGACTACTGATCCTTGGGTCATATCTCATCATCACCCTCTCTCATTTTTACTTCCGGCTGGATGGAAAGGCTCCATCACAAATATGGTCCTTTGCCCCACTGGGCCCTGTGTTGTCCTGAGATCGGGAGATATCAGAAACTCCTGACATCTGGTGGGGGAAGCAGGTGCCTCTGCCCCCTTAGTCCTGGCTCTTGACTCATCACTGAAGACCATGGCTCTCAAGGACATACTCTTACATACTTTTTTTCCCCTGTTGGTTTCTCTTTGCTGTCCATTGCAAATCACTTTCAACTATTACAAATCATTCAGTGGCAGTGAAGGCTAGTCCACAGCATGACTGTGGCTCCAAACATCAATATTTTATGGACGGAGTACTGGTCTGACTGGCAAACTATATGGGTGTAATTCTGGCTGGCCCACTGACCATGGTAGTGAATGACAGCCTATCAAATGCTCTGAGCTCTTAAATAGAAAGAGCTTTTCCAGCTTAACTGTTCACAGAAGACAAAGATTGTGAAGATCCTGTGGCAGTTGCAACATGAAGGATGAACATGAGTTTGAGTTTGTATTTTGCTGTACCAGGGATGGCCCTCTCTGGAGGCCAGAGTTCACACCTTATGCTTCTCTTGTCACTCCAGGCCCCTAGGTATGAACAAAGAGCAGCTCCTCTCTCTCTCTCTCTCTCTTTTTCTCTTCTCTCTCTCACACACATGCACATGCACATGCACACACAAATGTTTGCTTTTTACATGTAACCTATTTTTAGTGCAGAGTGTCCCCAACTGTACTGATAAGAATAAACTTGGGACCTTGGTAGGCTCCACGATTACCAGGCCTCTTTCCTCAATCAGCAGGTGTGGGATCACCACTGAGGTCACTCCTCCTGCTCTATTCTCCTTCTTTCTGTCTTTTAAAAGAGCTTCAATTGTTTCGTATATTGAGAGACATTTAGGACACAGTGTTTAGTGTACAGTTCCTCACTGGGCTTCCCTTTGGATTACCTGGGAAGCTTTCACAAGTCTCTGTGTCCAGGCTACACCCTAGATTAGAAAGTCTGGAGAGGGGACTGGGTGTTAGTAATGTTTAATGTTCCCCATGGGCATTCCTGTGCACAGTCAGGATAAGAGCCTCTGGTGTGATTGCCACTGACTTGTCTAGCCCAGGGAAGGAGTCAGGGAGCCCATAACCTTCTCTGTAGGCCAGTGATTCTGTAATGTGAGCACACATTAGAATTATCCAGTTACATTTTAAATATCCTGATGCCTAGGTCACACTTTACACCAATTAAGACAGAATTTCTTGGAATGGAAGCTGGCATCAGGATTTTTAAAAGGTCCCAGGGGATCCCAATGTGTAGCCCAGATTCTACTTGAGCACAAGTTTTAATGATGACCCATAGGGCCCATACACACTCATTGTTGCTTCTGTTAAGGACATGCTGCTTTTCACCCTTGTTTCTTTAATGGCCCCAAGGTCTGCTCGGGGAGTCCTCCCAGCCTTCACAGAGACTTCTCAGCACTTGGCCCCAGAAAGTTTCTGCTTAGCACCAAGCAAGAGAGGCATCTGCCTAAGTCTCTAGCCCTCTTCCCTTCACACAGATGCTCAAACATTGATCTAGGAGAGGAGATTTTTTAGTGTCTAATGCTTTTCTTTTCTCTTTACTTATATACACAACTTTACTTTTTTTCTGGGAGACAAAAGTGTTAATGTTTAATTTTTTTCTCTCTTTTTTAAAAATTGTTGTTCAAGTACAGTTGTCTCCATTTTCCCCCATCACTCCCCCATCCTGGCATCACCCATCCCCACCTCCCACCCTCAATCCTACCCTCTTTGGCTTTGTCCATCTGACCTTTATACATGTTCCTTGACAACTCTTCCCCTATTTTCCCCCATTATCCCTCTCCCCACTCCCCTCTGGTTACTGTCAGTTCGTTCTTTATTTCAATGTCTCTGGTTACATTTTACTTGCTTGTTTGTTCTGTTGATTAGATTCTGCTTATAGGTGAGATATGGTATTTATTTTTCACCTCCTGGCTTATTTCACTTATGTTTTTCTTAATGTAGGTAAAATTCACATAACATAAAATTAACCATTTTAAAGTGTACAATTTAGAGGCATTTAGTCCACTCACAATGATGAGCAATCACTATGTTTCTCTAATTTATAAACTATTTTATTAACCAACCCCCCCCCCCACACCATACCTAATAATTACTCCCCATTTTCCTCCCCCCAACACCTGACAACCACCAATCTGATTTTTGTCTGTATGGATACCCATTCCAGATATTTCACATAAATGGAATCATATAATATATAACCTTTTGTGTCTTTTTTCACTTCCCATAATGTTTTCAAGGTTCATCTATGTTGTATCATGTTTCAGTACTCATTCCTTTTTTGTGACTGAGTAATATGCCACTGTACCTCTGCCTATTTTTTCTAAAGGAAGTTTTTACAGATGTAGCCATGCCCTCTAATTTTTCTGTTATCTGTGGCTGCTTTCATACTTCAGTGCTAGAGTTGAGTAGTTGTAACAGAGAACATATTCCCTATGCGGCTCTTCATAGAAAAATTTTTGCTGACTCCTGTTCTAAATAATATTTCTGGGAAGCCTTATTATAATACAATGTATGAAAATTTTAAAGTTTCAGCATAGTTAATTTTCAATTGTGACATGACATAATTTTAAAGTTTAGTTTTTTAAACTTAAAAAGAAGAGTGGTAAGGAAAGACTTGCCCTACAAGATTGTACAACATGTCAGAGGATGTGGTGCTAATACAGAAAGAGACAGGTCATGGAGAAAGATAAGAAAGGACAGGAACATGTGATGGAGGTGTCATTTCAAGTTGGCTGGGAAGAGATGGATTACTCATTAGAGTGTTGGGCAGATCTTGAGACCAGGCATGTGGGATTATGAAGTTGGATTTCCCCTCCACTCCTTTGAGAAAGATTACAGACAAATAAAATATTTAAATATGTAAAAAAGAAAATTAAAATATCAGAAGAAAATGACTATCTTAACAATTTTGTAGTATAAAAATTCTTTGAAGCTTCAGAAAAAGATGATATAAAGCAAAAACAGATTGATTTATTTGCTAAAATTGGCTAAAACATAAAACTTTTGTATGGCAAAAGTACCATAAGTTTAAAAGATAGAGCACAATTAACCTGGGGAAATTATTTTTTTGTGTGTTATAGACAAATGGCTAATGTCTCTAATAAAATAAAACAACTCTGGCAGGTGAGTGATAATCTGAACAGTATAAAATTAAGTCCTTATTTATTTTGGGGAATATACAAACTAGCAATAATGCAATAGTTAATCTTGTAAGTAATTAATGTAAATATAATATGAATTTAAACAAGATGTCTTTTTTGTTTATTTGATTGACACAGATGAAAAAATTAAGGATCCCCAGTGACAGTACTGAGTAAAGGTGTGGAGAAAAGGGCTTTCTAATACATTGTTAGATTCAATATTTTAGAGGGATAGCTGTTGATACAGATAATTTTTTTTGCTTTTTAAAGTATATTTTATTGATTATTTTAAAGTTGTCCCATTTTTTTCTCTTTATCCCCCTCCGCCCCACACCCTCTCACTCTCCAGCATTCTCCCTCCTTAGTTCACGTCCATGTGTTGTACATATAAGTTCTTTGGTTTGACCTTCCCTTGTCTATTTTGTATCTATCAATTATGCTTCTTATTTCCTGTACCCCTTCCCCCATTCTTCCCCTCCCCCTTCCCTGCTGATAACCCTCCATGAGATCTCCATTTCTGTGAATCATCCCTGTTCTAGTTGTTTGCTTAGCTTTTTTTTTTAGTATCAGTTGTTGAGTGTTGTGAGTTTATTGTCTTTTACTGTTCATAGCTTTGATCTTCTTTTTCTTGGCTGAGTCCCTTTAACATTTCAAAGGGCTTGGAGATGATGTACTCCTTTAACTTTACCTTATCTGGGAAGCACTTTATCTGCCCTTCCATTCTAAATGATAGCTTTGCTTGATAGAGTAATCTTGTATGTAGGTCCTTGCTTTTCATGACCTTGAATACCTCTTTCCAGGCCCTTCTTACCTGTAAGGTTTCTTTTGAGAAATCAGCTGATAGTCTTATGGGAATTCCTTTGTAGGCAACTGTCTTCTTTTCTCTTACTGCTTTTAAGATTCGCTCTTTATCTTTAATCTTGGGTAATGTAATTATGATGTACCTTAGTGTGTTCCTCCTTGGGTACAACTTCTTTGGGACTCTTTGAGCTTCTTGGACTTATATATCTATTTCCTTCACCAGATTGGGGAAGTTCTCTTTCATTATTTTTTCAACGAAATGTTCAATTTCTTGTTCTTCCTCTTCTCCTTCTGGCACCCCTATGATTCAGATGTTGGAACATTTAAAATTGTCCCCAAGATTCCTAAGTCTCTCTTTATTTTTTTGAATTCTTGTTTCTTCATTCTGTTCTGGTTGAATGTTTCTTTCTTCCTTCTGTTCCAAATCATTGATTTGAGTCCCAGTTTCCTTCCTTTCACTGTTGGTTCCCTGTATATTTTTTCTTTATTTCACTTTGTATAGTTTTCACTTCATCTTTTATTTTGCATCTGTACTCAATCTCTGTGAGCATCCTGATTACCAGTGTTTTGAACTCTGCATATGAAAGGTTGGCTGTTTCCTTGTTGCTTAATTCTTTTACTGGAATTTTGGTTTGTTCTTTCATTTGGGCCTTATTTATTTGTCTTAGTGCACCTGTTACATCGTAAGGGGAGGAGCCTTGGTTATTCACGAGGGGTGAGGGTGGGGCAGCCCACTTTTCTGGGTTGAGGGGCTGTATGTGGAGGAGGGGTCAGAGAAGGAACAATGCTGCTTTCTCGGCTCTTGCCCCACTTTCAGTTGCTTCTGCCTGTTTCCTGCAAGTGAACTGAGCCCTTTGAAGTGCTACCCTGGTGCTGATTCCCAGGTGGGTAGACTTTTGAACATTCTAGGACACTGTGGGCCCCTCCAAAGGACTCTCCTGTGGGACTGGCAATTTCTCCTACCACTGCAACTTCTATAGGTTTTTACAGCCAGAGGTTTTGAAACTTTCTCTTCCCTTGCTGGAACCCTGAGTTGTGTGGTCTGTCGCTGCCAAGTTGTTCCTCCCGGTTTATCTCCATGCACATGTGGGGCTGCCTGGTCCACTAGCTTCCACCTCATCCACCCAGTCTGTCAGCTGCTGCCTTGCCACACATCCTTTCCACTCAGGCTGCCAGTCTCCACCCTTCCTACTATTCTGGGTGAATATTTCTTCTTTAACTCCTTGGTTGTTGGACTTCCTTACAGTTTGATTTTACAGCAGTTCTGGTTGTTTTTTGTTGTTGTTTTTGTTTTGTTTTTAAATTGGTTGTTATCCTTCTTTTGGTTATGCAGGGAAGCATGTGTTTACCTACACTTCCATCTTGGCTGGATGTTGCCCAGATCACATCTTTTAATGTGACCTTCTGACCCAGCAACCTGATACCTTGGACATTTAGCAAATGGAAAACTAACATAAAGATGTACCTTGCGGATCCCATGAGTGAAAGCTGGCACCATAAACAACAGAAACAGAAAAAAGACGTTG
The DNA here is from genome assembly GCF_004126475.2 of Phyllostomus discolor. Taxonomy (NCBI): domain Eukaryota; kingdom Metazoa; phylum Chordata; class Mammalia; order Chiroptera; family Phyllostomidae; genus Phyllostomus; species Phyllostomus discolor. The sequence goes on from NC_040908.2 coordinate 71,512,055, forward strand.
TTCTTTGCAGCAGTGAAAAGTTGGAAACCATCTCAATACCCATCAGTATTTTTTAAAAAGAACACTTTATTAAGGTTTTATATGCATGCATAACCTGTACATATTTAATGTGTACAGCTCAATGAGTTGGGGGATAAATATGTACTCATGAAACCATTACCACTATCAAGGCCATGAACATATCCATTAGCTCTCAAAGTTTCCTCCTATCCCCTTTATTATATTATTTTGTAGCACATTTTAAATATATGATATGGTACATGATTGTTAGCTAAAGACATTATGCTGTACATTAGATTTCCAGAACTTAACTTACATAACTGAAACTTCGTACCCTTTGACCATTACCTCTCTACCTCTCCCTTCCAGCAGGATTTGGCAAAATAAGTTGTGATATAGCTGTATAATGGATTTCTAAGAAACCATTATAAATGAGGAAGACTTTATAACATGGATATAGATTCTAGGTTCTTTCTCAACCTTGTAGTTATGTTTGTCTTCCTGAGACCATTAAAGTGTGAAATAATGCACCCAGTAGCCAACTTCATGAAAATGATGGCTATGACATACTTAAAAAATTTTAACTTATTTTTTTTACTTGTTAGAGACATTCTATTTAATATTATAGCAGTCAGGACTTGAAATATATAAACCCATGCTTTAGAATAATGGACTTGATTTGAGTTTGTGAGTGTATATGTATATACATGTGTGCACACTTGTGCTCATGTGTGTATGCATGCATGTGTGTTTGTGAGTCTGTGTGCATGAGTCCATGTGTGCCTGTGAGTGTGAGGTCCCTGGAGAGTCTCACATCCAGCTGAGTATGCTACCACACTCTATCCACCTAGAGAATTTGTTGCTTCTTTTAGGACAGATTCAGGGGAATTAAAAAATCAAGTAAGACATAAACTCTGTCTCCCTGAGTATAAAACCTTTCTACTTGTAGAGACTCCTTTATCTTCTGAACGGAACAGCATAGGTAACCATTGCATATGTTGCATTGTGTGCATATACAGCACCTTTGTCCAATCATTCATTAATGGGCACTTAGGTTGTTTTTAAGTCTTGGCTATTGTGAAATAATGCTGCAATAAACATAGGGGTATATATATCTTCACTAACAAATGTTTTCATGTTTTTCAGGTAAATACCCAGGAGGGGAATTGCTGGATCATATGGTATTTCTTAATCTTTTGAGTAACCCTATACTATTTTTCATAGTGGCTGCCCTAATTTACATTCCTACTAACTGTGCATGAGTGTACCATTTCATCCACATCATTTCCAGAACTTGTTATTTCTTTTTGTGTTGATAATAGCCATTATAACAAGTATGAGATGATTTCTCATTGTGGTTTTGATTTGAATTTTCCCGGTAACTAGTGATTTTAAACATATTTTCATTTGTCTGCTGGCCATTTGTATGTCTTCCTTGGAAAAGCATCTATTCAGGTCCTCTGCTCATTTTTAAATTTAATTCTTTTTGGTTGTTGTGAAGTTGTACGAGTTTTTCATATTATTTGGTCATGGGGTTGTGATTCACATTTCTGTAATGATTTTTCAGTGTTGAGCATATTTTCGTATTTGCCATTTGCGTATCTTCTTTGTAGAAATGCTTATTCAAATTCTTTGCCAATTTTTATTTGGGTTATTTTTGTTGTTTTTGACTTGTAGGAGTTCTTTATGTATTCTGGATATTAACCCCTTATTAGATATATGATTTACAAATATTTTCCCATTCTGTAGATTGGCTTGTCACTCTGTTGACTGTTTCCTTTGATGCTCAGAACTTTTAGTTTGATGTAGTTCCATTTGTCTATTTTTTGCTTTTGTTTTCTGTGCTTTTGGTGTCATATCTAAGAAATCATTGCCTAATCCACCATCATAAAGCTTTTCCTCTATGGTTTCTTCTAGAAGTTTTATAGTTTTTAGGCTTACATTTAGGTCTTTAATCTTTTTTTAGTTAATTTTTGCATATGTTGTAAAATAAGGGTCCAGTTTCACTATTTTGGTTATGGATATCTAATTTTCTCATCATTATTTGTTGAAGAAACTGTTCTATCTCCACTGAGTAGTCTTGATATCCTTTTTGAAGATCATGTTACCTTATACATGAGAGTTTATTTTGGCCTCTCTAATATGTCTATCTTTATGTCAGTACCATACTGTTTTTGATTGATGTAGCTTTGTAACATGTTTTGACATCAGGAAATATAAATCCTCAAACTTTGTTCCTGTTTGTTTGTGTTAAATAGTTTTGGCTATTCAGGATCTGTTGAGATTCCACATAGATTTTAGGATTTTTTTCTATATCTGCAAAAAATGTCTTTGGGATTTGGTGGAATTATGTTGAATCTCTAGATTGTAGATAGTATTGACATCTTATCAATACAGTCATACCTCAGTATTCATTGGCTTCAGAACTCATCAAACCTGTAGTCATTGCATTTTGATGAGAAAAACATGTTTCAGCACTCGGTGCTTGCTTCGGACATTGTTGCACTTGCTAGAAATTGTATGAGTCATGACACCCCCCCCCCCCCCCCCCCCCCCCCCCCCCCCCCCCCCCCCCCCCCCCGCCCAAGAGAAAATGCTTCATCATTTGGTACTTATCAGTTTTGGCACTCATCATGAGCTTTGCAATGAATTAATGATAAGTATTGAGATACCACTATATTTTCTTCTAATTCATGAACAATGGCATATCTTTCCATTTATTTGTGTCTAATTTCTTTTGGCAGTGTTTTGTAGTTTTCAGCACACAAGTCTTTTACCTCCTTGGCTAGATTTTTCCTAAGTATTTTATATCCTGATATTTTGCTGAATTAATTTATTAGTTCTAACAGTTTTGTGTGTGTGGGTGTGTGAAATCTTTAGAATTTTCTACATTTAAGATTGTTATCTGTGAACAGACATAATTTTACTTCTCCTTTTTTCCATTTATATGCTTACTTTCTTTTTCTTGCCTGACTGTTGTGGCTAGCACTTCCAGTACTATGTTGAAGTGGTAAGACTGGGAATCCTTCTTTTGCTCTTGCTCTTACAGGAAACACTTTAAACACATTCAGTCTTTAAAGATCAGGTGTGGTGTTTGCTGTGGCCTTTATTATGTTGACGTAATTTACTTCTATTCCCAGCTTGTTGAATATTTTGATAATAAAAGAATGTTAAGTCTTTTCAATTTTTTCTGTATAATTTGGGAATTATGTCATTTTTGTTCTTCATTTTGTCAATGTGGTTAGTATATGTCTTCTTTTATTTGTATAGTTCTTGGATCCTATTAAATATTTCTCCCATACTTTAAGCATCTTGACAATATGCTCACTATTCAGTAAAATTGTGGGAAATGATTTTTATTAATATGGTATATGTTATGGTATATTAATTTTTAAAAATATTTTATTCACTTATTTTCAGAGACAGGGGAAATGTGGGAGAAAGAGAGGGAGAGAAAAAATCGATGTGCAAGAGGTACATTGATTAGTTGCCTTTTGCATGCCTCCAACTGGGGACTTGGCCTATAACCCAGACATGTGCCCTGATTGGGAATCAAACTGGTGATCTTTTGGTTTGCAGACCATCACTCAATCCATTGAGCCACACTAGCCAGGATGTGGTATGTTAATTTTTAAAGCATTTGATTCTTCCAGCAGTCTTCATTCTGAACTTTGTTTAAGAAAACAACTCTGTTCCATTATCATCGCCCAACCCTCTATTCACAATTTTTTAAATTTAATTTTTATTTTTGGTTTTTAGAGAGAGGGGAAAGAAGGGAGAAATAAAGCCAGAGAAACAGCAATGTTGGGGAGAAACATCAACTGGCTGCCTTCCATATGCATCCTTCCCAGGGACCGAACCCACAACCCAGGCATTTGCTCTTACTGCAATCAAACCAGTGATCTTTTGGTTTTCGGGGTGATGCCCAATCAACTGAACTACACTGGTGGGGACTCTTCCCTATTTTTAATCTCTTTTCAAATCCCTAAGCGGTTTCCAAGGTGGCTGCAAAGTAGATGGAAGCTACATTCACCTGCTCCTGGCCTCAAACTGTATTTACAATGAAATTATAGAGCAATCAACCTAAATAACTAACTGAACAATAGCTGAACTGAAATATTATAATCAAGGATTTACAGAAACCACATAGATACTAATATGAAGGGTAAAGACACAGACTGGGCTGACATCCACACTCAGGTGCAGTAGTGGCTTAGAAGCCAGAGGGATATTGGGGCTACAAAACTCACTCTCCCCAGGAGCATGGTGTCTCAACTGCATACAGGGATCCCTAACTCAGAGTAACAGAGATGCGAAGAGGAGCTTGCTTAATATCTGGTAGTGAAAATCAGTGGGGATTCAGTCCACCTGGGAGACCCAGACACCACTTTTCCAGAGATGAGCACTCCTCTTGTTATAGCACCAGCCTGGGGAGGGTACTGCCTGGTCTCCAACTGCTGGCAAGGCCATGTTGCCAAAGCTTGGGTCCTCCAAAAGGGTCTTATGGGTGTAGCTAGCAGTGACTTTAATATTTGGCGGCCTTCTTTTTCTGGGGAGGTTTTTGGTAGATATTCAGATAGTGACTAAATTGTTTGGCTTTGGAAAGAGTTCCTGTCTCCCCCACAACTACTAGCAAACAGCTGGTGCTGCTTCTCCTACCTGTTGAATTACTTGGCTGGCCCTGTCTTGCTATAGTGGTGCAGACACACCAGAGTGCTTCCCAGAACTAGGACTTTCAGACCATGTCTCCCTAAAAAGCTTTTTTTCTGGGAACAAGATGGACAGGTACTGGAATGTGTGACTACATTGAGGGGGGCAGGGGGAGTGGCAAATCCTGTCTCCCATGTGAGCTCAGCCTGTGCTATCTCAGGAAGTAAAGAGGTACCTGCCCCCTCCTACAGACTTGTGAGCACCACCCCACTAGGAGACTCTTGGGATCAACACTGCCAAGTGTTAGATACTCTACTCTGCTGGGCTCAGTTCTGTGTTGGGAAGGGAGAGTGGCTAAGACCTGAAACATTAAAAGTGTGAGACCCTCCTGCCCTAGAGGCTATTGTCTGGGACCGGGACAAAGTGCTTAGCCCTTCTTGCAGGCTGGGGTGGCATCACCGCCAATGGGACACTCTTGATTTGTCTTCCTGAACCCCAATGGCCCTACCCTGCTGAGTTTGCTCTATCAGAGGGTACAGCTGGTTATACCCAACCTGAACCTATAGCAAGACTCTGGCAGTGATTGATTGGTTTGGCTGTGGAGCAGGGGCCACTTTCCCTACACTGAGTGCTTGATCATGTGTCTCTATGTAGGGGACCCACTAGCTTGGTCCTCCCAACCCCAGTTACCTTGCCCTGCTGAGCTCCCAACCTGTGGAGTGGGCTGTGGTTCACAGCCAGCCTGAGCCCGTGCTATAGTCTTTCTTTGGAAGACTCTGAAGGAAGACCAGGCAACCTCAGGGGGAGACAGAGTGGCTGACAGGTAGAGACAAATATCAGGAAGCCTCAGTCCTTTCATAGATTTACCCACAACTCTAAGCTGAAAGAAATCAACCCTTATTCACAGTTTGGCCCCTCCCATGCACACTCAAGTCTAGTAGATGCATCTACAAAAAATGAACAGTGTGGTAGTTCCAGACAAGTAGCCCAAGGCCAGTTAACCACAACATTTGACATTGGCCTATACCTGAACCCTGCCCAAGTGGACCCAGAACCAACATAACCTGGTGGGCTTCAGACCACACCTGAGCTTGACCCAACTAAACACACAAGCAGCAAACCCAAAGGGGAATTCTGAGAACAACTCTATATAAGAGGGTAGCCCCTGCACAGCATCTTAAACATGGTGATTGAGGTTTACCCATACAGCCAGACAGCCTGAAGGGTTAACTCCACCCATGAAAGGGCCAACAGCATTCAAGGCTCAACTACAACAGGAGGGTGCACATAAACCACAAGGGTCATTCCTGAAACATGGAGCTTCTTGGGTGATCTGGAAGACAATGCCACTGAGCCCAAATATGACACTTTTATCATAAAATTTGATAGTCATTGCAGATCTACTTAATTAATACACAGAGACAAAATGGTGAGACCAAAAACTATGCCCCTTACAAAAGAACAAAAGAAATTCCCAGAAAAAAAATTAAATGAAAGGGAAGCTACCAAAACACCAGATGCACAGTATAAAACAATGGTCATAAGGATGCTCAACAACCCTAGGGGAAGAATGGATGACCTCAATGAGAACTTAAACAAGGAAATAGTAAACATCATAAAGGACAGGGACAACATAAAAAAAGAATGAATCAGAAATGAAGAATACAATATCTGAAATAAAGAATTCACTAAAAAACCCAGCAACAGGTTAGATGAAACAGAGGATCAAATCAACAATTTAAAGCAGTAGTCCCCATCCTTTTTGGCACCAGGGACTGGTTTTGTGGAAGATGGGGTTGGGTAGCAGAGCTCCGATGAGCTTTGCTTGCTTGCATGCTGTGGATGGGAACAGAGCTAAGTAGAACTTTGCTTATTCATCCACTGTGGATGGGTGGAGCACAGGGGACAGAGCTCAGGTGAACTTCACTCATGGCCTGGTTCCCAACAGGCCATGGGCAAGCACTGGTCCACAGTTTGGGGCTTGGAGGACCCTTATTTAGAGGACAAGGTAAGTGTAAGCACCCAAGCAGTGGAACAGAAAGAAAAGAAAATTTTTTAAAAATTAGGAAAATCTAAGGGACCTGTGGGTCCAGAATGTAACAGCATCTGCATCATAGAGGTACCAGGAAGACAAAAGAGAACAAGGGATAAAGAACCTGTTTGAAGAAATAATGGCAGAAAACTTCCCTAACCTGGGAAAGACAAAAAATCTCATAAGTTCAGAAATCACAGAGAGTCCCAAACAAGAGAAGGCCCAAAAGACCCATGCCAAGATACATTGTAATTAAAATGGCAAAGTTAAAGACAAGAGAACCTTAAAAGCAGCATGAGAGAGATAGTTAGTTACTTACAAGTGAGTTCCCATAAGACTGTCAGGTGATTTCTCAAAGTAAAAAAAAACAACACAAACAAAACACAAGGTCAGAAGAGATTTGCATGTAATATTCAAAGTGATGCAACCAAGAACTATACACCAAGAAATTTGAAAACCTAGGTGAAATGGACAAGTTTCTAGAAAAATATAATCTTCCAAAACTCAGTGAAAAAGAAGCAGAAAGCCTGAACAGACCAATAATAGCAGATGAAATTGAAGCAGTAATCAAAAAACTCCCAACACACAAAAGCCTTGGACCAGATGGTCTCACAGGAGAATTCTACAAAGCATTTAAGGAAGACCTAACTCCTATCCTTCATAGGCTATTCCAAAAAATCCAAGAAGATGAAAGACTCCCAACCTCTTTTTATGAGGCCAGCATCATCCTAATCCCAAAACCACATAAAGACTCAGCAAAGAAAGAAAACTTCAGGCCAATATTGCTGATGAACATAGATGCTAAATTTCTCAATAAAATATTAGGAAAACCACATCCAGCAATACATTAAAAAGATCACACACCATGATCAAGTGGGATCCATCTCAGGGATGCAAGGGTGGTACAATATTTACAAATCAGTAAATGTAATACATCACATGAACAAAAGCAAAGACAAAAGTCATATGATCATGTCCATAGATGCAGAAAAAAGCATTTGATAAGGTACAGCACCTATTTATGATAAAAAACACTTAGCAAAGTGGGACTAGAGCGAGCATTCCTTAACATAATAAAGGCGATATATGAGAGACCTACAGCCAACATCATACTCAATGGGTAAAAACTAAAATCTTTTCCACTAAGATCAGGAACAAGACAAGGTTGTCCACTTTTACCACTCCTATTCAATATAGTATTGGAAGTCCTAGCCACAGCAAACAGAAAAGAAAAGAAATTAAAAGCATCCAAGTTGGAAAAGAGGAAACAAAACTGCCATTGTTTGCAGATGACATGATAGTGTACATAGAAATTTCTATAGACTCCACCAAAAAACTGCTCTACCTAATAAATAAATTTGGCAAAACATCTGGATACAAAGTTAATAATCAAAAATGAAAAGCATTTTTGTACACCATCAATGAAATATCAGAAACAGAAATCAAGAAAAAAATCCCATTTGATATAGCAACAAGAAAAATAAAATAGCTAGGAATAAACCTAACCAAGGAAGTAAGAGACCTGTACTTAGAAAACTACATAACACTGAAGAAAGAAATTAAGGAAGACACAAACAAATGGAAGCGTGTACCATGCTGATGGGTTGGAAGAATTAACACCATCAAAAGGTCCATACTACCCAAAGCAATTTATAGATGCAATGCAATCCCTGTTAAAGTACCAATGGCATATTTCATAGATAAATAACAAACCCTTCAAAAATTTATATAGAACTGTACATGACCCTGAATAGCTGCAATTTTGAGAAAGAAGAGCAAATTTTGAGCAATTTTGAGAAAGAAGAGCAAAGTAGGAGGAATCACAATACCTAATATCAAAATGTATTACAAGGCCAGTGTAATCAAAACAGCCTGGTACTGGCCAGGATCAGACATATGGACCAATGGAACAGAACAGGGAGTCCAGAAATAAACCCAAGTCTCTACAGTCAATTAATATTTGACAAAGGGGGCAGCAGCATAGAATAGGGCAAAGCTAGCCTCTTCAACAAATGGTGTTGGGAGATCTAGACAGCTACATGCAAAAACTGAGATTCAACCACCAACTTACACCATATACAAAAATAAATTCAAGATGGGTAAAATACTTAAATATAAGTCATGACACCATTAAAGTCCTAGAGGAGAACATAGGCAGGAAAATCTGATAGGCCACACAGCAATATTTTCACTGATATGTCCCCTAGAGCAAGGGACATAAAGGAAAGAATAAACAAATGGGATTTCATCAATACAAAAAGTTCCTACACAGCTAAAGAAAACAGTATTAAAATGAAAAGAAAACCAACTATATGGGAAAACATATTTGCCAATGACACCTCAGACAATGGTTTGATCTCCAAAATATATAAAGAACTCACACAATTTCATTCTAAGAAGACAAGCAACCCAATTAAAAAATGGGCAAATGACTTGAACAGACACTTCTCCAAGGTGGACATACAGAGGGTCTAGAGACACATGAAAAGATGCTCAATATCGCTAGCTATCAGAGAGATGCAAATTAAAACCACAATGAGATACCACTTCACACCATTGAGAATGGCCATCATAAACAAAGCAACAAACAACAAGTGTTGGAGAGGTTGTGGAGAAAAGGGGACCCTAGGGCACTGTTGGTGGGATTGCAGACTGGTACAACCACTATGGAAAACAGTATGGAATTTTCTCAGAAAAGTAAAAATGGATCTGCCTTTTGATCCAGCAATTCCACTGCTAGGATTATATCCTAAGAACCCTGAAACACCAATCCAAAAAACCCTATGCACTCCAATGTTCATAGTAGCACAATTTACAATAGCCAAGTGCTGGAAGCAACCTAGGTGTCCATCAGTAAATGAATGGATCGAAAAATGAATGGTACATTTACACAATGTAATTCTATGCAGCAGAAAGAAAGAAGGAGCTCCTACCCTTTTGGACAGCATGGATGGAACTGGAAAGCATTACGCTGGGTGAAATAAGCCAGGCAGTGAAAGACAAATACCATATGATCTCACCTTTAACAGGAAGCTAATCAACAAAACGAAGAAGCAAGCAAAATATAACTGAACACACTGAAATAGAGAACAGGCTTACAGTGTTCAGAGGGGAGAGGGGACAGATTTCAGGGGAATTTCAGGGGAAAAGGGGAAGGGTTTACAGGAATAAATATAAAGGACACATGGACAAAAATTGGCGGGGGGTGTGGAAATGAGAGGGAGGTGGGGAGGGGTGGGTGAATGGGCTGGGATGGGAGTAAAACAGAAAATTGTACTTGAACAATAATTAAAATAAGAAAAAAAAATAAAACTACAATGAGATGCCACCTCACACCATTGAGAATGGCCGTCATAAACAAAGCAACAAACCACAAATTTTGGGGAGGGTGTGGAGAAAAGCAAATAGTAGTGCACTGTTGGTGGGAATGCAGACTTTTCCAGCCATTATGGAAAACAGTATAGGATTTCCTTCAGAAAACTAAAAATGGATCTGCCTTTTGACCTAGCAATTCCACTGGCAGGATTATATCCTAAGAACCCTGAAACACCAATCCAAAGAACTTATGCACCCCAATGTTCACAGCAGCACAATTTACAATAGCCAAGTGTTGGAAACAACCCAAGTGCCCGTCAGTAAATGAGGGGATCAAAAACTCTGGTACATTTACACAATAGAATTTTATGCAACATAAAGAAAGAAGGAGCTCCTACCCTTTGCAACAGCATGGATGGAACTAGAGAGCATTATGCTAAGTGAAATAAGCCAGGCAATGAAAGAAAAATACCATATTATCTCACCATTAACAGAAATCTAATCAACAAAATGAACAAGCAAGCAAAGTATAGCCAAAGACATTGAAATTGGGAACAGGTTGACAGTGATCAGAAGGGAGAGGGGAGGGGATAAGGGGGGCAAAGGGTGAAGGGTTTACAGGAACAATTATAAAGGACATATGGACAACAACAAGGGGGACTGGAAATAGGGGAGGGAACTGGGGAGGGATAGGGTGGTGGGGAGGTGTGGGAAAAAAAGGCAGAAAACTACTTGAACAAAAATAAAAAAATAAAAATAAAATAAATTAAAAAAAATCTATTTAAAAATGCAGAAATAGATTTTGGGTATGTGAATTTTAATACAATCTTGATGTAAAAGTGTATATTTCCTAAGGAAGTGTTTGCTGAATGCCCAGGGTCTAGAACAAAGACGACCAATAAGCATTTGTTACTATGAAAAAAAAAAAAAGAAAAAAGAAACAAAGTCATGCAACCAAGACTACTCTATTCAGTAAGGCTGTAATTTAAAATTGAATGCAAAATAAAGAGCTCCCCAGACAAAAACAAAACAAAACAAAACAAAACAAAAGAAGATAAAAGTAAACAAAACAAAACAACAAAAATAACTAAAGGATTAATCGCCACCATACCAGTATTTTAAAAAATGTTAAAGGGCTTGCTTTAAGAAGAAGAAATAGAGGGAAAGAAGAGCATAGATGTAAAGCAAAATGACAATAAGTAAGTAGCTATTAATAGTAGCCTTAAATATAAATGGATTAAATACTTCAATCAAAAGACATAAGGATGGATAAGAAAACATGACCCATATATTTACTGCCTACAAGAGACACAACTCAAAATAAAAGATTTGCTCTGAAAGTGAAGGAATGGAAAAAAAATTTCATGGATATGGAAACAACAAAAAGAGTTGGGGTAGCAGTACTTATATTTAACAAAATAGAATTCAAAAAAAGGCTATAAAAAGAGATAGAGTAGGTCACTACATAATACTAAAGAGGATACCCAACAAGAGGTTATAATCCTAGTAAACACATATGCACTCAATATAAAGGCACATAGAGATATAAAAACAAACTATTGGTGGACTTTAAGGGAGAGACACACAGTAATACAGACATAGTAGGGTACTTAAGTGGCCCACTGACATCAATGGATAGATCTTTTAGACAAAAAAATCAACAAGGAAACAGCGATCTTACACAGTAGATTGCATGGATTTAATTCACATTTATAGAACTTTCATCCCAAAGCAGAAGAATATGCATTCTTCTCAAGTGCACATGGAATACCCTCAAAGATAGATCACATATTAGGAAACAAAATGGTTTCTAAGAAATTGAAGAAGATGGAAATCATATCAAGTATCTTCTAGGATTACAGTGACCTAAAACTAGAAACCAACTACATTAAAAAACTCAAAACATCCTAATACATGGAAGCTAAATATCATGTTATTAAACAATGGATTGGTTATGAATGAGATCAAGGAAAAGCAAAAAAAATTACCTGGAAACAAAGGAAAATGAACCCACAACAACCCCAAATCTATGGGGTACAGTGAAAGCAGTCCTGAGAGGGAAGTTCATATAGTCTTACAGGCTTACGTCATAAAGCAGAAAAATGTCAAATAAATGATCTAACCCTATACCTAAAAGAACTAGAAAACAAAAACCATAAAAAGCCTAAAGTAGAAGGAAAGAAATAATAAAAATCAGAGCAGAAATAAATGACATAGAGGCTAAAAAACAACAACAAAAAACCCCCCAAAACCTAAAGACTAATAAAATGAATAGCTGGTTCTTTGAAAAGACAAAGAAGATTGAAGGACCTTTAGCCAGACTCACCAAAAAAGAGAGGATACAAATAAATAAAATCAGAAATGACAGAGGTGAAGTAACAACAGACATCACAGAAATACAAAGGACTGTAAGAAGTACCACAAACAACTATCTGCCAACAAGGGAAAACCTGGGCTAAATGGACAAACTCCTAGAAACACACAAATTTTAAAAACCCAGTCAGGAAAAATCAATAAGAACAGATCAATCAAAATAACAACAATAATAAAAAAGCTCCCAGCAAACAAAAGTCCTGGACTGGATGGCTTTACAGGCAAATTTGCCATACATTCAAAGAAGAGCTAACACCATTCTCAAATTATTATAAGAAATTAAAAAAGAGGGAAGGCTCCCAATCTTATTTCATGAGGTCAGCATTATCCTAATTCCAAAGTCAGATAATAACATTACAAAAAAAGACAATTTTATGTCAGTATCCTGGCACACATAGATACTAAAATCCTCAACAAAATATTAGCAAACTGGATCCAGTTATACATTAAAAATATCATGCACCATGAGCAAATGGTATTTATCCCAGGGATGTGACATTGGCAAAATATCCACAAGTCATTAATTATGATACATCACATAAACAAAATGTAGGGTAAAAATTACACAATCATATCAATATATGTAGAAAAAGCATTTGATAAAATATAGTACCCACTGATGATAAAAACTCTCAGCAAAGTGGGAATAGAAGGATCATACCTCAACATAATAAAGACCATATGCCTCTGGATCCTCTGTATATCCTCTTTGGAGAAGTGTATGTTCAAGTCCTTTGCACATTTTTTAATTGGGTTGCTTGTCTTCTTAGACCAGAGTCCTGTGAGTTCTTTATATATTTTGGAGATTAAACCTTTGACTGAGATATCATTGGCAAATATATTTTCCCATACAGTTGATTCTCTTTTCATTTTAATGCTGTTTTCTTTAGCCATGCAGGAGTTTTTTAAAGCATTATGCTAAGTGAAATAAGTTAGGTGGTAAAAGACAAATACCATATGATCTCACCTTTAACAGGAACCTAATCAACAAAACAAACAAACAAGCAAAATTTAACCAAAGACACTGAAAGAGAGAACAGGCCGACAGTGACCAGAGCAGAGAGGGAAGGGAATTTCAGGGGGAAAATGGAAGGGTTTGCAGGAACAAATATAAAGGACACATGGACAAAAACAAGGGGGGGTGGAAATGGGACGAAGGTGGGGAGGGCTTGGGGGTGGGCTGGGATGGGGGTGAAAGGTAGAAAACTGTACTTGAACAACAATTAAAATAAAAGAAACTAAAGGCCGTATATGACAAACCTACAATCAACATCATACTGAATGGGCAAAAACTCAAAGCATTTCCCCTAAGATAAGAGACAAGACAGGGTTGTCTACTTTTACCTCTCTTATTCAACATGGTACTGGAAGAGTTAGCCACATAAAGAAGAAATAAAGGCATTCAAATTGGAAATGAGGAAATAAAACTGTCATTATTCACAGATGGCATGATTGTACATAGAAAACCCTACAGATTCCACAATAAAATGACTAGATCTAATAAGTCATTTTGGCAAAGTAGCAGGTTACAAAATTAATATTCATAAATCAGTGGCAATGATATTGCCTGTATTTGAAAAACTACATGATATTGAAGAAAGAAATTGAGGAAGGTACAAATAAGTGGAAGCACAAACCATGTTCTTGGGTTGGAAGAATTTACATCATTAAATTCTCAGCACCACCTAGCAATCAATAGATTCTATGCAATTCCTATTGAAATACCAATGGCATATTTATGGACCTAGCACAAATATTACAAAAAATGTTGTATGGAACCAAAAAGGACCCCAAATAACTTCAGCAATCTTGAGAAAGAAAAACAAAGTTGGAAGGATCACAATGTCTGCTATCAAACTACACTACAAGTCCATTGTAGTCAAAACAGCTTAGTGCTGACATGAGAACAGGCATATAGATCAAAGGAACAGAACAAAGAGACCAGAAATAAACACATGCTTTTATGGTTAAAGAATATTTGACAAAAGAGGCAAGAGCATATAAGGGACAGTCTCTTTAATAAATGGTGTTGGGAGAACTGTATCAGTAATTGCAAGAAAGTGAAACTATACCACCTACTTACACCATACTCAAGAATAAACTCAAAATGGATAAAAGACTTAAATGTAAGTCACAAAACCATAAAAACCGTAGAGGAAAACACAGGTAGTAAAATCTCAGACATCTCATGTAGCAACATTTTTCTTGATATATTTCTTAGGACAACCAAAGAAAAAACAAACAAATGAGGCTCCAACAAACTAAAAAACTTTTGCACAGAGAAAGGAACCCTGAACAAAATGAAAAGGGAACCCACTGTATGGGAGAACATATCTGCCAATGATACATCTGATAAGGGTTTAATTTCCAAAATATATAAAGAACTTATGCAACTCAACACCAGGAAGATAAATAATCCAATTAAAACAGGGCAACAGTCCTGAATAGACACTTCTCCGGAGGACAAACAGATGGCCAATAAACATAAAAAATGCTCACCTTCACTAATCATCATAGAAATGCAAATTAAAACCACAATGAGATATCACATCACACCTGCCAGAATGGCTATCAGCAATGAATCAGCAAACAACAAGTAATGGGGAGAATGTGGAGAAAAGGGAATCCTTATGCACTGTTGGTGTGAATACAGACTGGTGCAGCCACTGGGGAAACCAGTATGGAATTTCCTCAAAAAATTAAAAATGGAACTGCCTTTGGACTCAATGGTCCCACTTTTGCAAATATATACTAAAATCCAAAAACAGTAATTAGAAAGAATATTGATACCAGGCTGAGTGACATTTTTAATACTGAATTACATGATGAGTTCTTCCCTTTCCCATGGAAACACTTCTGGTTCATAGCAACATGGCCAGCTCTTATCTCTTGGAATGAAGATCACAATATTTAAAAGATTTCCTTGGGATGGTGTTTATAATACACTAGGTAAAGATTAAAAATAAAATATTTAAAAAGAAGTCATTGGGATGCACTCCAGAGACACTTGTCTTGGCTGACCTCTGAGCTGACCTTTGAGTGGGGCCCCGAAGACCATATGTCTGCAGAGGGCTTGTGGTGTCTCAGTCCCCAGATATGATCAACAAAATCAGAACAGTTATATTGTTCAATATCAGCCTGGTGAAAGAAACCTGTCCAATTAGAACTCACTGCCCATCCTCTCCACCCCTGCCTAACCACCACACATCTGCTACTTCTCCATGGGTTTGCCTGTTCTGGACATTTCACATATGTGCAACCATATAATAGGTGGTCTTTGGTTAGTGCCTTTTTTTTCTATTTTAAAAATACATTGCATTGATTGTGCTATTACAGTTGTCCCATTTTTTCTCCCCTTTATTGCTCTCCAACCTGTGGCCCCCTCCCACCATCATCCCCTGCCCCCAGTTCATGTCCATGTGACATACATATCAGTTCTTCAGCTTCTCCATTTCCCATACTATTCTTAACCTTCCCCTGTCTATCTTCTACCTACCATTTATGCTTCTTATTCCCTGTGCCTTTTCCACCTCCCTCTCCCTTCTACTCTGCCGCTGATAACCCTCCACATGGTCTCTATTTCTGTGAATCTGTTCCTGTTCCAGTTGTTTGCTTAGTTCATTTTTGGTTTTGTTTTTGTAGGTTTGGTTGTTGAGAGTTATGAGTTTGTTGTCATTTTACTGTTTGTATATTTAATCTTCTTTTTCTTAGATAAGTCCCTTTAACATTTCATATAATAAGGCCTTGGAGATGATGAACTTTAACTTGACCTTATCTTAGAAGCACTTTATTTGCAGTTCCATTCTACATGATAGCTTTGCTGGATAGAGTAATTTTGGATGTAGGTCCTTGCCTTTCATGACTTCGAATACTTCTTTCCAGGCCCTTCTTGCCTGCAAGATTTCTTCTGATAAATCAGCTGATAGCCTTATGGGAACTCCTTTGTAGGTAACTGTCTCATTTTCTTTTGCTGCTTTTAAGATTTTCTCCTTGTCTTTAATCTTGGGTAATATAATTATGATGTGCCTTGGTGTGTGCTTCCTTGAGTCCAACTTCTTCGGGACTCTGAGCTTCCTGGACTTTCTGGAAGTCTACTTCATTTGTCAGATTAGGGAACTTTTCTTTCATTATGTTTTCAACTAAGTTTTCAATTTCTTGCTCCTCCTATTCTTCTTCTGGTGTTCCTATGATTTGGATGTTGGAACATATAAAGTTGACCCTATGTCTCTCCTCATTTTTTGAATTCTTGTTTCTTTTTTCTGTTCTGGTCGAATGCTTATTTCTTCTGCTCCAAACCATTGATTTGAGTTCCAGTTTCCTTCCCTTCACTGTACATTTTGGTTCCCTGTACATTTTCCTTTATTTCACTTTTCATAACCTTCACTTTTTTCTCTATTTTGTGATGATAGTCAACCATTTCTGTGAAAATCCTGATTACCAGTATTTTGAACTGTATGTCTGATAGGCTGGCTTTCTTTTTATCACTTAGTTGTATTTTTTTCTGGAATTTTGGTCTGCTCTTTCATTTGCTCCATATTTTTTGTCTCTCTGCACCTGTTAGATTGTAAGGGGTGGAATCTCAAGTACTCAACAAGGCAGGGCAACCCAAGTCACTGAGTTGTGGTGCTGTGTGTGGGGGAGAGGTCTGAGAGGGAGCAATGCTGCCTGCTCAGCTCTTGGAAGGCTTTCAGTCACTTCCTCCACTACCCACAAGGAAATTGGGCCCTTCTGGTGCTGATTCCTCACTGGGTGGTTTTGTGTATGTTATAGGACCTTGTGGATCTCTCCAATGAACTCTTCTGTGAGGCTGGGAGTTTATCTCGCCACCTCGACCCCAAAGGTTTCTTTAGTCAGAGGTATTGAGGCTTTATTTTCCTATGATGGAACCCTGCGTGGTCTGTCTCACTCCCTAGTTGTTCCTCCTGGTTTATCTGCACACAAATGTGGAATGACCTGCTTCTCCAGCTAATGCTTTGCCAGGTCTGCCAGCTTCCACCTTGCTGTGAGTCCACTCCACCCTGGCACCTCTCTCTGCCCCTCCTACTGGTCTGGATGAATGTTTCTTCCTTACTCCTTGGTTGTTGGATTTCCATGCAGTTTAATTTTTTGGTAGTTCTGGTTATTTTTTGTTTTTAAATTTGTTGTTGTCCTTATTTTGGTTGTGCAAGGAGGCAAATTTTATCTACCTACCTATTTATCTACCTACCTATCTACCTTCTATCTTGGCAAGAAGTCTGGTTACTGGCTTTTTTCACTTAACATCATCTTTGCAAGAGTTTTGTAAAGCACATTTGAGCCAACATGTAGCAACTGGGAGACTTCCAACAAAATTCATGTGTCCAACATCCCTTGAAGACTCAGAAGCCCCTAGGCCATGTTCCTTGTGGTGATATGGGCAATTGCTAAGGTTCCAGAAACCCCTGAGACTCTCGACTCCTGCTTTCTTTCCTCACCTGCTCCTGGACATACTTGGGTGTGAGGACATCACATCTGTGGAATAGTGGCCCTCAGTCAACTCCTTTTCCTGATGCAGCCACTCTATGGCCCCACATGGTAAAGAAAAATGTTCATAGAAGCATTATTTACAATAGCTAAGATCTGGAAACAGCCCAAGTGCCCAGTAAATGAATGGTTAAAAAATGTCTTGGTATGTTTGCACAATGGAATAGTACTTGGCAATAAAAAAGGAAATCCTATTTTTGTGGCAGTATGGGTTGACTTGGAGATTATTAAGTTAAGTGAAGTAAGTCATTCAGATAAAGACAAACACCATATTATCTCACTTGTATTAGGAATCTAATGAACAAAATAAACTGAATAACAAAATAGAGAGGCAGACTGAGGAACAGATGGAGGTGTCAGGAAGGATAGGGGAGGAAAGAATGGATGAAATAAGTTGAAGAGATTAGCCAAAAGATATATACATTACACATACGAACTGCCAACAGCATGGTGATAGCCAGAGGAAAAGAGAGGTGGGGGCTAGGTGGAGGTGGGCAAAGGGAGGGAAAATATGTAATAGTGTGAACAATAAAAATAAAGTTAATAAAATCGCTAGGTAACCTCCTATGTGTGCCTTAAAAAATTCATTCTGAATTATTTTTCCTGTGACCAATATGGTGACAGCTCAGCATGGTGACTTGCCAGTGATATAATGTTTAAACAATCGTAACTGGAACTTGTTATTCCTCTGCATGCCAACATCACCTTTTTATCTTGGCTGTTTTCTGAGTCTATACACTTAAACGTAAGTGTGAAGCATGGTGCAAAAAACCCCAAACAAAAATAAAATAAAACATAATGAAACTAGACCTAGCAGATATTTGGTAGAATAAAAGTTTTATATTTAAAGTCAAACCATACTTTAAAACCTAAGGCTATTTTATCAATGCTTTATTTATGAATGTAATCAATTCTATTCAGGGAGAAATGCCTGAAGAATTAGATTATAAATAAAAAAACAACAATATTAAAAAATTGTAAGGACAGGAAGCATGAGAAATGTCTTATCTTTTTAATATTTGTGATCCTTAAGCTCTGTTTTTTTGAGAAGCTACAAGTAGGTAGAATTAAGTGTAAAAAACTGGGGGAATAGCACACGATTGATCAAGAATGCTCTTACCACAATTATTTTCTAAATATGGCCATAATTACACTTAACCATTATTAGTTATATATCATGGCGAGGCTAATGAAAATGACATGCCTAAAAGAGAAAATTAACATAAAGCTCTCTATTGAAGAGCCATAAAAGCTATCTGGAAAAAAATTCAAAACTTTAATTTTCTAATTAGGTAATTGGCAATTGGATCTGATTTTACCTTTTTATGTTGAGAAGTAACTTTTTTTGGATCAAAAGCCTTTCTCCCTCATGAATAAAAAAGTAATAAGTAAGTGAGTGTCTGCCTAAAACTATTATTTTGTGGGTAAAATAATTCAGTCTTTGTACCAATATTATAAAATTCTGGTTTTAGTAATCAAAGTTATGGTGACTACATAGGATTTCTTGTGAGAAACACACACAGAAATCCACTGTCTTACAAAATGATTTAGATTTAATTCATGTTCTAATTTTATTTTTAGTAAAACTTGATTATTAATAGACATAAATGGGACTGTGAAGACTTGGTCAGTGTGTAATAAATAATTTGTAATTACTTACAGCACTACAAACTCCTTATCCCTTGGAAACAGCACTAGAAAAATGAAATTCCTACTTTTTTCTTTCTGAAATTGCCAAGCAAATAAGAACCAACCAGATCTTCTGAGAAATTATGTTTAATTCATTCTACTCTCCAGTGTGAACTCTGGTTTTCTGCCCCTCAGACTCTGGTTATGGCCTTCAGAGACTATTGAAGAGCTACAAACATGTTATTCTTTGTTACAAGCTTACTGTACTCCTTATTTTATGCATCCAACCTATAGGAGTACCAAATTTACCTTCACAATCTTGGCTTTGTGGTTTAAAAAGCCCCAAACAAGAATGTTTCTAGAATGGCTCTTTTAAGATCTTAGCTTGGCTAGTGTGACCCCCAAGAGTTATTAGCAGCAGGATAATTCTATCCTATGGATGTTAGGCTCCATGTTATTCACACTAGGTCCAAGCTCTTTTTTGGCAAAAGTGTATTTGTGGTATAGTCACTGTGATCCCATCCAAAGAATAGATGGGATTTGACTGGTAGAAAGACAAAAACTCAAACCTATAGGGGCAATACAAAGGGGAATAGCAAGTGCCAGTATCTGAAGAATCACATGTAATATGAATTGAATAATAATGCAAGTATATGGAGCCTTATTGTTACTGAAAACCATACACTGTGTAGCTCAGAAAGAGAAACAGGAGTGTCTGGACTCACGCAAAGCACCCCCAAAGCCCTTGCTATGCTTTTGCATATTTGTTCAATCTGCATCATTATTTCAGGACTTCTGTTGACCTGGGGAAGCAAAGATAGTTAGCTTCTTGCTGCTTCAGGGACACTCTTGATTCACATGGTCCCTGGCCATTACAGCTTGGAACACAGTATAAATCTGTGCAGAATAAGGTTTGGTCAATCATTGGTCAATTAACCCAGTTTAGGAACTGGTTAAGTGGCCTGGTAGTGGTGGGAAGTGACATCCAGTCTTCTCCCACAGTGTATGCAAACCTCTCTCTCCTGACTCTCACCTGACAGCTGAGCTTCCAGCATGTAGACACTGAGTTACCCCCTGACATGCAGTGGTAAGTTTGGCTGAAAGGGGGGACATCTAGGGAGGCTTGCTGTAGCAATCTCCAGAGGCCAAGTAAAATAAACAGGCTTCACAAATTGGGTTGACTAGACAATGAAATATTTATTGTGATTCCTCCTCTCTTTTTTTGAAGTCCAAAATTTTTGAAGTTGTCATCCCTGGGCTGAAGCCTGTGTACATGAGAGGAATTCACAATTAGGTCAGAGGCGGCCTGCTACC
Source organism: Phyllostomus discolor (assembly GCF_004126475.2). Lineage (NCBI taxonomy): Eukaryota > Metazoa > Chordata > Mammalia > Chiroptera > Phyllostomidae > Phyllostomus > Phyllostomus discolor. The sequence continues at coordinate 71,532,870 of NC_040908.2, forward strand.
TCTTACCGATGACCTCAACCTGCAGCAGGCAGAAAGCAAGTGACTGCATCTGCATACATGCACATGGTTTCTTCCTAATAAAACAGGGAAGTCCATGAAACAATAGAAGGCAATCCAAAATACCAGCTTCTGTGATCGTTTTTCATTTGTTTTTGGTATATGAAATAATTTCTTCCATGGGTGAAAACAGGCAAATAACTTTGCTGTTGTTTTAAAATAAACTTTTTATATGAATTATGTTTAGTTTTAAAGATAGTTATTTTTTTATTTACCTTGAATATCTACTAAAATCAATGGAGAATTGTGGGATTATTTAGATAATTTAGACTAAAATGCTGATTCACCTTTAAAAGTTTAGATAATAGAAGAAAAATCTGCATGGTTAGTGACCAAGTACTCTTTTTGTGTTAGCTGATAAAGTCTTGGCTCTGCAAGCCAATATCAGTGGAGAAGCATTAAGGATTTGCTATATCCATAATATAGCAATCCATAATAGGGCTTCAGCTTCCTGCCAAAAGTGGACAACAGTCTTCAATGCTATCATGTATTGGTAATTTAGCATCTAAATAGTTCAACAATTAGTAATCAACATTGATGACAAAGAAAGTTAAAGTTTCTTCATCTGAGTATAAGATGACTCCTGCCTTGGGTCTGATTATCTGTCCAGCCCCAGCTGCTGCCATTCCCCCAAGGGATCCCATGCACCAGTGGAACCTCCTTGGTATTCCCAAACTTGTCAGATGGCTTCTCCTTCTAGACTTTACATCAGCTACATGCTTCTAACTTTGCTCTTTAAGCAACCCCTTGCATGTTTTCTCATAGGAACCCCTGCTTCCATCCTCACGTCCTCCTCGATACCTTTCTGACCAATCCACCTCCCACTACAACCTGTGCTGAGAAAGGCATCTCTCCTTTGGGTTCCCATTTTTATCCTATTTATGCCTTTGAAATATTGCTTGTCTCCTTTCACCAGTCACAGACACTTAGTGAATTCCTCTCCTGCAGTAGTTCCTGCCTGGATGCTAAGAATATAAATACGATCCCTGCCCTCTGTGGGCTCATATTGTAGTTGAGGAGAAAGATAATAAACATGCATATAAAAGGATGCCAGGTAGTGCAATGATAAAGATACATAGAGGTTTCTCTGGTCTGACTTTCCCAGCATGCAGTGAATTCTGTGAATCTAGCATAGGGTGAGGTACTCACATATCAGGAATCAGTAGATGTTGAATGACTGAGCAAATGAAAGAAGCATTTAGTGAACTTTTAACTATGTCCCCAATCTTTCCAGTACTGAGGGGTGTAACAAAAATCAAAACTCATTTTACTTGGCTTTATAGTTGGAAAGATTTCTCTTTTCAAGAAATACCTTTGGGATATTTTTTAGAGGTAATAAAGAATTTTCCCTCTGACAAAAAAACAACAGTTTATATAGACAAGCACATACTATGAACATCTGCCTGTCAATCAATTCATCAATCAGGTAGATCACCCACAGACACATAAAAATGATGGTTATCTTTTACAGGTTTCTATTTCTATTAAACTGTATGGCATATGATCTTGAACAAACATTTGTAGTCAATATTGGGTAAAGTCCAATTCCATCGAGTAAATAAAGCTTTAGAAAAAATTTCATTTCTCTGCTAAACTAAATCTATTAAAACTAATAGCAGTAGAACCGAGGACAAAGGATATTTAAAACAAAATAAGACAAAATAAGATAGTGAGACCCATTGCACATATGCATTTTAACATTAATTGCTGCCCTCATTATTTGTCCGTAGGAGCATAAATAAAGCAAATATAACTTACAGTAAGCTTTCAGACACCCACAGAATTCTCTCCTCAAGAGTAAATTGTCATATGGTTCAGTGTGATGTTTTATTTTTGCTGTCTTTTCCATGATTGAGGAAAGAGAGATAAGTGGAAACAGACCCATATGAAAATGAAACAGAGGCTCCAGAGAAAGAGATACAGCTAGGTTCTTTTCGTTTTCCCCTGCAGGTGTGAGATAGTAACAACCAATAAAGAATGTTGGTACCAAGGAGTTGCTTTGAAAGCCACACTGAAGTTGCACTTATATGACTATTAAGTGTAACTTCATGACCCTAACATGGAACCAGAAGTAAAAAATGCAGTTAATGAGGCTATCATTCATCTTGCCTTGCATAGATAGGATGGACTAACTTGAGAATTTGCTTCATCTGCTTTCCCTTACACTATATCAATTGAGCTCTAGGCATCTAGCAAGCAGGAATATTTTTTTATGTCACATAATCAGACATACATTTTTGGTTATCTCTCTCAAAAGCTTATGAAGCAACACAATAATGCTGAATCACAAATAGCTCCAAATCTCAATGACTTAAATTAACTGTCATTTATGCCCATGCATCCTGGACTGCAGGTCAGCTGTGGCTTGGCTCACCTAGGCTGGGTTCTGCCAGGCAACTGTCCTCCAGGTACTCTCTGCAGGTGCCTGGGCCAATTAGGACAGCTCTGCTTTAAGCTGCAGGTTGAGGTCAGGTCCATTTCAATTCTCTCTCACTCTGTGAAGATCAGCTGAGGACTTTGAACTATTCAACTCATGATCTTTTCAAGGCAGATGTGGAAGCTCTCAGAGGAGTGAATGTAAACATGCAATGCCTTAAGGCCTAGGATCCAAATTGGCAAACGGGTGTGTTTGCTCACCATTCATTGGTAAAGGAAGTCCCTTGGTCAAGGTTGATATCAGTAGGATAAGAAAGACAATTCAACTCACACTGGCCAAGATGGAGGCATAGGCAGAAATGCTTTGCCTCCTCACACAACCAAAAGAAGGGTAGCAATAAACTAAAAAACAAAGAACAATCAGAACTGCCAGACAATCATTTGATGGAAGCCCAATAATCAAGGAGTTAAAGAAACATTTATCCAGGCTGGTAGGAGGGGCAGAGATGGGCATCCAGGGCAGAGAGGACAAGTGACAAGGTGTCAGCTGGCAGACCCTATGGGTGATCCCCCTTTAATGCATAGATAAGACAGGAGGAACAGCTAGGGAGTGAGACAGACCATGAAACCCAGGATTTAAGCATGGGAAACTAAGGACTCAAAACCCCTAGCTATAAAAAAATCTGTGGGGTTGCAGAGGTAGGAGAAACTCCCAGTTTCACAGGAGAGTTTGCAGTCCACTGTGGGAGGGGAGGGAAGTGACAGAAAGTGGGAGGAGAGCTGAGCAAGCAGCATTGTTCCCTCTCTGATTCCTCCCCCAAAGACAGTGCCACAACACAGCAAAGAGGGTTGCCTTGGCCTGGGGAATATCTAAGGTTCCACCCCTTACCAACAGATGCACTGAAACAAAGAAATATGGCCCAAATGAGAGAACAGATCAAAACCTACAGAAAAAGAACTAAGTGATGAGGAGATAGACAACCTATGTGATGCAGAGTTCAAAACACTGGTAATCAGGATGTTAACAGAATTGTTGAACTCAGTCACAGAATGAAGGAAGAAATGAAGGCTTTATTTCACATAAGGTGAAATAAGGAAAAATATACAGGGAACCAACAGAGAAGGGAAGGAAACAGGGACTCAAATCAATGACTTGGAACAACAGGATAAAAGAAGCATCCAACCAGAACAGAATGAAGGAAAAAGACTGAATAAATGAGGAGAGGCTTAGGAAACTCCAGGATAACTTTAAGCATTCCAATACCTGAATCACAGGGATACTGGAAGGAGAAGAGGAAGAGCAAGATACTGAAAACTTATTTGAACAAACAATGAAGGAAAACTTCCCCAATCTGTCAAAGGAAATGAACTTCCAGGAAGTCCAGGAAGCTCCGAGAGTCCCAAGAAGTTGGACCCAAGGAGGAATACACCAAGGCACATCAGAGTTACATTATCCAAGATTAAAAATAAGGAAAGAATTTTAAAAGCAGCAAAATAAAAGGAGACAGTTACCTACAAAGGAGTTCCTATAAGACTATCAGCTGATTTCTTAAAAGAAAACTTCCAGGAAAGAATGGGCTGGAAAGAAGTATTCGAAGTCATGAAAGGCAAGGACCTACATCCAAGATTACTCTATCCAACAAAGTTATCATTGAGAATGGAAGGGCAGATAAAGTGCTTCCCAGGTAAGGTCAAGTTAAAGGAGTTCATCATCACCAAGTCCTTGTATATGAAATGTAAAGGGACTTTTCTAAGAAAAAGAAGATAAAAAATACGAACAGTAAAATGACAACAAATTCACAACTATCAACAACTGAACCTAAAAAACAAAAACTAAGCAATCAATTAGAACGGGAACAGAATGAGATAAATTGACATCACATGGAGAGTTATCAATGGTCAGTGGGAGGTAGAGAATGGGGGGAAAGTTGCAGGGAATAAGGAGCATAATAGGTAGGCACAAAATAGACAGGGGAGGTTAAGAATAGTATAGGAAATGGAGAAGCTAAAGACCTTATATGTGTGATCCATCGACATCAACTAAGGAAAGTGGGGAATGCTGGATGGAGGGGGTTGGTGCAGGGAGGAGGGGGATAAAGGGAAGAAAAAATTGGGACAACTGTAAGAGCATAATCAATAAAGCATACTCAAAAAAGTAAGTAAATTCATCCAATGGAGGTCAGTATGTGTTTATGTTGGGGAAGGGGAGGAAAATGAGAAATAATTTTGCTGAAACATAGTGTAATCTACCATGACTATTTATATTTAAAGGAAGACCTTTACACATGAATTAAAGTTTGCCTTTTTTTCATTATGAGTTTGTTATTTGTAAGTATGTTAGATTAGCCAGAAATATCTTTTGTCAGTAAGACAGATACATGGAAGACTTAGAAAGATCCATGGATGAACCTCTAGCAACCATAGCCTGGAGCAGTCTGGTTGAGTCTTCACTCTGCTGTTTGAAGAGGGGATTTGTGGGATGTTGGTCTGCAGCTCTGACTTGGCTTTGAGGCCATGCACCCAGCTGCCTGATATAGACCAGATGGGTGGGAATCCTACACCAGCAGATGTGTGCATGACTTCACTGCTCCAATTTCAGCACCTCCTCTCCCCTATCACCAAACGGCAACCCACAGCAGAGGATGCTTTTCTGATCATTTTGCACTCATTAAATACAGCTGTCACAACAGTGGGCATGAGGATGCATGCAAAAGTTTTCTGCCACGTCAAAATAAAGCTGAAAAGTTTTTTAAAAAAGAGCTGAAATCTCTGAAGCCTATTCTCAAGGAATATTGGAAAAATCACCTTTTGTCATTGACAACAGTGTTCCATTGCAACACAAATGAAATCTTGGCCCAGACTAAAGAAGCATCAACCATCAAAATTTTGCAGCAAAAAGCATTTGGTCAACCAGTTGGAGTTCAATTTTACTATTCCTGGGTCTGAATGACCTGGAGGCTCTATAATCACTGGACTGGTTGATCCCTGCTAATGGTCTTAATGGGCAAAGTAGTTTCCTGAGTCTCAAAGAAATGCTATGAGAATGAAAGAATCAGACACCTCCTACACACCTCATTAGAGAAGTAAAGCAAACAGATTCTAGAGCCATAACACAGACCTTCTGGGTTAGACTCTGGGGGTGGAAGTGGAGACCTTCCATGATTCTGGTGTAGTCATCAGTATCAATTTCACCAATCCACAGACCTGCATGGGAACCAGCAAAAAGGACTATGTGCAGTAATGTGCTTCTTGATGCTGCAACTCCTAAGCTTTCCTGTTGTTTACTGTCAGTCTTAACTGCTTGACCAGCCCAAAAGTTGACCCTGCTTTCCTCTCCAAGAACCCTGTCCATTTCCTCAGTGAGTCTGAAGGGACTCATTGCCCACCTCAGTAATGATCACAGTGGTGATCACTCTCTCCTTGTTGTGATATAATCTGTTCATACATTACCATGAGACTGGGAGTTTTAGAGTAAGGACTGGCTTTATCATCATACATTTGGCCTTAACAGTGCAATGAAGGGCTGGGTCAAAAAAATGGTGGACAGAAGGGAGGAAGGTGATCAATGGCATCAGGCAATTTCAAGGGTTGTTTAGGTATGTCTTATAGCCAGATGTTGTTTGTGCACATCAGGAAACACAGATGCATATGTTTCAGCCTCCCTTGCTCTACCTTTAGGCTCCCAGCACATGGGTGGTGATTATTGATTAGGTAATAGTAGAAGCACTGATCTTCTGCTTGAGTGTATCAGTCAGGGTCCAGCCAGGGAAAATCTACCTCACTAGTTATTTGGAAGCTACTATTGCCTATCTCTTAGTCTCCACCTAAGTGGAAACAGGGCCTCAAGGGAGCAGAAGAATATGGCTAGTGAGTCCCATCCCCACTGCCATGAGACAGAGAAGAGCAGGGACAATGGCTTGATGACCAGTGCTATGAGAACCAAGTGTCTGCAGTCTGCGGTTGTTTGGGTAGTTCCATTACAAGATGTGATACACTTCTAAATGATCCAAAGCTGACCACACCAGCTGTCAGGCTAGTGATTACATCCACCTTACTCTGTATTCTTCTGATATAGGATGATATCACAGGTGACTGCAAGAAAAAAAAAATGTAGGAAATTGAGATGCTGTCTCCACCATGATGCCACACTGGGGAGAATACCCAAAGCACAAAGAGAATTGATGAATGTAAAGGAATTGTGGAAGAAAACCTAGAATCCCCTAGTGTTTTAGTTCCTGTGCTAGGCACTGACTGCAGATATAAAAAACAATGTAAAGGGAAAGGCCAAGGGTAAGAGGGCACTGAGCCTGGAATGTACTTCTGTCTTACGTGAGCGCACAAGGGAGAAGCAGCTCATTATCTGTGCCATGTTCCACCTCCTTTTGGAAAGGAAAGAATTCACTTACTGGTTGCTTTGTCTACACAGAAGTACATTTTGACTAGGTTTTATTATTCATTTGAATTTATTTGATCTACTTTATAAGCCCTTATTAACCCATCAGGAAGCCTTGATTGTGTGTCTGAGTGCAAGAAACTTCTCTCAGGAACACCCTTCCTCCACTTGCCATACAGCTGGCTCTGTCTCTTTTTCTAGGACTCACCTTGAATGTCCCCTCCACAGAAACTGGCCTTAAAGATTCAGCTTGGAAGTTAGTCTCTTCTTCTCCACCATTTTTTGTCTTAAGTCTTGTTATTTTTCTTGGCCTAACACTAATTATAATTTGCTTATTTACCTGTTTCATTATTTTTTTTGCCTCCTCCAGAAGGGCAGGGCCAGTGTCTATATCCTGAGGCAAGCATAGGGCCTGGAATGTCATAGAAGTTACATGTGAGCATGACTAAATAAATATGATAATGCATAATAAAAAATTAAACAAGATCTACTCCTTTTTTCAAAGACTTCATAATATTGGGAGGAGCCACGTACACAAGTAACAAAACAAGACATTGCAAGACAATTCCTTTTTAGAGTGACAGCAATAACTCTAACAGAAAGGGTAGTGGGTAATCTGGGCAATTATTGTTCAGGATGAGTAGAGAAGATAATGGATTTGTGGTAGAAATAGGACCAGAATTCACCAACTTCTGAACAATGTTCTTCCCACTCACTGTGGTTTTTGACTTCCAGTCAAGATGGGTTTGTATGTATGAGAATGTGTGTGTGTGTGGCTTCAGCCTGAAACAGCGGGTAATTTTGCTGTTATGGACAGTCTAATCTGTCAGAGATGAACCTCACTGGGTATCTTCAGGTCTTTCTCATTTTGTTTCTTTCTTCAATTGTTGCTCCCTAAAGTCAAGCTGGCCAAGTGTACCAGTCCCCCAGTGTGTCTCTGTCATACTCGGGGAATGACAGTAGCTCACACATATTCCATAGGTGGTATAGACAGTATTTAATTATATTATTTGTGCCTCTTTTAACAGTGCTACATAGAGAACTTTTATTTTAATAAGAAAGTATTCACTATTCAGTATAATTGGAAACATTTTTTAGTATTTCCTGAAAATTTTGGATGATAATTCAGAGTACTCTGGGGTTGAGCAAAACCAAGACTGGATCTCAGAGTGCTAGCAATGCTCACCATGACCCTGAAAATGGCAGCATATATGAAGAAACTGGCTCAGCTCCTGCTCTGGAGTTAGGGCAGGCAATCATCTAGTGTTATGAGGACCACTCTAGACTAGGGAGGCTCTAGGATTTATTTTTTCATTAATGAATGCTTCAGGAAGTTCACTGTCTCTAATTCCCTGCTTTGAAAGATGGAAACTTGAATGTGCAGTGAATTAAACATTATGTTGATTTGCAAGTCCTGAGCTCTCAGAGGCCTTGGGGAGGTGCAAATTTAGAAATCAAACAACAGGAGGACTGGCTATCCCCTGTCTGACCACATAGTGAGTGGCACTGTTTGCTCCCAATGCCTGGGAGGTGGTAAAGGTTCCCCTGTGCTCAGGACCTGCATTCTGGGCCTGGGGATGCCCCCTTGGTGTGTTTATAGTGGAGAGGACCAGGCCTGAGCTCTAGGAGGAGGACAGTGGCCCAATCCTACCTCTCTCTCTGTGCTGCCCTGCTTTCAGAGAAATTCTTTCTTTTTTCCCCCCTAGTACTTCAGCACTCCATTGTATTGAGGGGAGCTGTGTCATGCTGGAATTATTTTCACAACAAACTAAAGAACACAGCTGTGGTGCTGGATGCATCCCGTGATGCTGCAGGCTTCTGTGGTTCCTGGAAGTGGTTCTGTGGCTATGGTGGGCCGTGGGGGAATGAGCATCACATGTGGGTGGTGGACAGTAGGTCTTTTGAGGAAACTGAGGGAGAAGAGGGCTTGAAGGCGATTGATGTACTCAGGATTTGAGGCTGAGTGGGGAAGGGCCACAGAGCTACCTTCCCTGGCTCCCATTTTAAAGAAGGAGAAATATAGTTAAGAATTCAGTAGCTTGATTTCACAAGAGGAAGACTGGTTCACTCCAAATAACTAGCACCTGTTAACAGTGACAAACGTATCATCCGTTTGGCCCTGGCTAAAGGCACAGATTATGTAGTTACCAAATGACAACATGCAGGGTTATCTGCCATGAAAGCACGCTTTCTTCACCCCAATGCCTGCAAGAACAAAGCACTAATACCTGATTAAAATATGTTTGATTATCATTTTGGCACCAAATTCCTTTCTTGAGTCTCTTTTGTGCGGTCATCTTGTTATGATGCCCCAAAGAGCTGGCAACCATTCCAGGGCTGACTTTGTGAAGTATTGGCAGTGCTACTCTGTTCTTATTATGAGTAAAAATTTAAAACCCAAGCTGATAAACATATTTTTTTCACACTGAATTCATCAGGAATACATTAACATTTTCTAAAAGGTAAAGACAGAAAAAAAAAGAATTGAAAGGAGAACATTAGGATGTATTTGGCCATTAGGATCCCTGTTTCCACCAGCTCCTGTTTGTGAGCCAGAATATCACCCCATGTAACTCACACTCAGGAGATTAGCCTATGGAATAATTATCACCCCTGATGAACAGAATAAGAGCCTGTTCCTGTGTGTGTGTGGAGCCATTCATCCCAAGAAAGAAATCTGGAGAGGAAGCTTAGAGCATATTTAGCATAGGTCCTGTAAAAGGATCCAGGCAAAACAGGCTTCACATTAGTTATGATTATATATGGAAAAAGCAGTTACTTTCTGTAGTGACATATGGCTCAGTTGGTACAATGCCCAGGAATCTCAATGTCTGCCCCCTACCCCTCATAGAAGGGTGAGCCCTGTCTCTGTCCTTCACCCTTTTGTCAGCGGGACCAACAGCACTAGGCAGCTTGTGGAGAGACCACTGGTAACGTGAAATCGAATCCACATGTGCCAAGACCAAAGCTGCTGCTGGGCTCTGGAAGTTGGCAGGTGCCACTATCCCTGTCTGTGATAATAATTGTTCTTAAATTAGGGAAATTTTGAATGGAGCCCAAATCCATCTGCTTAAAATTCAAGCTGGTGACATTTCATAGTAAATAACAATGGCAACAACAATGGCAACAACCATGACAAAAACACAGGGACACATATTGCAAGGGTGATTTCATTCTCAAATGATGAAAATTTAACCTTGTTCTGATAATATTCTATAACCAGTAAACTAATTTCCAAATTTATAACATGGGCAGGCAAATAAATTGAGTTTAATTGTGGAAGAGATAGGAAGACCTATGACCACTTGAATGCATGATATTCATTTATCCAGTCATTCCTTTATCTGACCAGTACTTGCTTGATTCAGTACGTGAAACCTCCCTGAGTGCCAGCTCTGTGCTCAGCACTGGAAACATAAAAATGGTCCTTCCCTTCAATGAATCCAGTCTTGCAGGGAGGACAGAGAGTACTTACTTTTGTTATGGCGATACCTGGAAGGGAGTGAGAACCTGATTGCAATTGGCTTACGAAGCTGGGGAGGCCTTACAGCTAAGTGACACAGAGCTGGATGGAGGTGGGAGATGGTAGTGCCTTTCAAACCCTCTCATCTGGCTGAGACTCTTGGCTTGGTGGCTTCTAACTGTCTACAAATGAGATACCTCCTTAGTCCTTGGCTTCCTCACTAGTGAATCAGAGAGGGCAATGCCTCTTCACACTGATGTTCTGAGAATCCAATGAAAAGTTTTATAGAGAGAACCCTGTGGGGTGCCTAGTGGCAGGCAATTCTCAGACACTGGTAGTTTGTTGCTACTAGGGAACTGGGAACCGGTCTTAAAAATGTAGCCCCCAGGGCTTGTTTGGGGGCATTGATGGTCTTTAGCAGCAGGAAGACATCCTTGGATTTGTGTTACATAAAGAAAACTTGGGAGATATTTTGGTAATCAATTAGGGGAGGAAGGAGTGGAGGGCAGTGAGCTGCAGGGTGCAAGACCAGTAAGGAGGTGAATGAGGCCAACTGGACAAGCAGTTCTGAAGGCCTACCTTGAGCCATTGAGAGGGGGAAGAAGGAGTGGATTGTGACATGTTTGGAAAGTAAAATACGTAAGACTGAGAAGAGTGACAGACAAGGTGATAAGGGGAGATGGGGGAAGAAGAAAGAGTAAGAGAAAGGGTCAGAGCTAGGGAAAGAGAGAAAGAGAGGGAGACGTTGATGATGAGGCTGATGGTGATAACACTGACTGAGATGAAGAATGAAGCAAGGAGGGGATTGGGTGGAAGGGCATAAAGAAGAGAGCCATCTCCCATCCAGAAGAGCTCTGTCACAGACACAGGAGGGCCATGATTATCCAAGCAGACTGGGCGCCTCTCCCCATGGCATTTAGAATCAGGTGAGGAGCACCAGTGGTCTATCCTTTCCTCCAACTGTGTCCCATTTACTAGAGGCATTCCAGGCAGGCAGAAAGCTGTGATGTGAGAATAAGAGGCTTGTCCTACATTTTGAAGCCCCAGCTGATCTGTCTTCTGGGGGCACTTCTCTCTGCACTGGCTTCAAGGGCCCCAGGAGCTGTTTTCTTTTTTTTTTTCTCTCTCTCTTTTTTTTTTATTTTAATCATTGTTCAAGTACATTTTTCTCCCCCCTACTCCCATTCCAGCCCACCCACCCAACCCTCCCCCCTTCCCCCCATTACCCCCCACCCCTAGTTTTTGTCCATGTGTCCTAAGGAGCTGTTTTCATGAGATCATATCCAGATCCTCCCACAAAAAAAGTGATCCCGAAGAAATGCAAAAGTATGAACTTGAAGAAGTGATGAAGTATTTACCGTCTCTTACAGGTTGGTGCAGAATCTTTAGTGGTCTAAATCAAGGCTTTCTATATTTAGTGGTGTGATTTTAGCTGATGTTCCTTCTGTGCTTTTCAGTGAACACTCATTGAGCACTCTGAATGGGAAAAGGGCCTGGGCTGGAGGCTGTTAAATGGTTTACTTCACCTGAGCTCCACCATGAAATCCTATGAGGGCAGGTAGGATTTGAGAGTTACTGCGTAAAAGGTGGGGACAACTCAAGCTCAGAGATGTTAACTAACTTAGTCACACAGGTAGTCATGGCTGGAGTTGGTTTTCAATCCCTGATCTTTGGATTTTGAGAACAGAGTTCATTATAGTATATATAGCTTGTGGCCCCTTCTGTATTGCTTGCTTTTCAATGATTTTATTTTCAACTGTTGTTGGTCCCTCCAGCAAAGGAATTACTAGGTGGACAGAGAGGCTAGTGCCAAATTCATGGGCTATTTGTAGATCACATGAGCCCCCTTCTCACATTCATGTAGCATACTCCATATACCTGGAATGTCTTCCCCTTAAAATAGCAATGAGCAACATGCAGTACTTAAACTTTAGAAATACAACCCTTGATCAATAATTTCAGGAAAAAACTTAGTTAAGGTTGTAGAATTCTTTGACTACATGATCACTTACTCAAGTTCAAGCAGTAGCTGGCCTTTCAGTTGTGGCTGACCCTGCCAGAGAGAGGCCCAGGAATCTGCCACCATCCAAGAATGATCTTTAGACAGGGGCTAATCCCAAAGACAGGATGTCTGAAGCCATGTACATGAAGCCAGTGCTCCTCTGTGGGTAAAGAGTCAAAAAGATATAGACCTCTCTCCTTGACATACATCCTCAAGGAAGAGTCCTGCAAGATATTCCCTTTTCACTCTTTTAGAAGCAGTTAGTGGAGAAGAAAATCCCATCAGAAAGTGTTTTCAACTCTTCCTTTCCTGTGCTGTCATACTCCTTAAGACACTTCTAAATTCCCACCCAAATGATAGGTTCCCTCTATCCTCCACTTTCTTAGCAACTAGAAATTAAATGTGAATCTACCTTTTGTGTCTGTGTCCTGGTGTTGAACTCCAATGGTGATTAATCTCTAATTAGCTTGTTCTTAATATTTATTGCATAAGAAGTTCTTTCTCTGTAAAATCCTCTTGTCTAATCTTCCTCTACACTAGTTATTAGTGCACAAAAATGTGTTCAAAACATGGGGTTTTTCAAATTCTGCATTTTATGCTATTTTTACTCAAGTTTCATCTCCCCTTCCCTGCCACTATTCCCCATCCCCCAACCCAAAACACAGACAACAAGTCCTTCTAATGACAAAAGTAAGAAATTACTGGTGAATGGCCACCAGCTATGGCAGAAGATGGTAGGTTGTAGTTGGATTCCAGAAAGCGAAGCTTGCCTGTGTCCATGGATTAGAAGGTTGTGGAGGGCTCAGTGATGGAAGTATGTCCTATGCCTCCTGCCAGTGGAGAAAGTTCTCAGGGGCCTGGCCTTCATGTGGCTGGAAGACGCTAGTGGTGGGAACAGTGAAGGTCAACAAAGATGACCTAGATTAGCTTTCTCCTTGGTTCCATCCTGAAGAGGGCAGATACAAAGTTCTTCTTCCTCCTTGGTCTGCAGTCAGTGACTTCTCTTAATATACAGTCTTAGCTGTAAGATGATATATTGAAAATATTCATACAGAACCAACTACTGCCACTTTCTGTCATTTTAAACAACTTGAGGTTAATTATCTGAGCCAGATATTATCAAGTCAAATTCAAAGGAAAATCAAAGATGATGAGAAACACTCTGATATTATTCTCACTATGTGTGTGGCTTTTGGTCAGATAAATAGGGGGCTGTTTAGAAGAAATATGAAAAACATTTAAAAGGGAAGTTGATGGTGATACTTGATTGTGAGATCTGGATTGATGGATTTGCCTGGTCTGTATCTAGATTTTGAGAGTTGTTGCATTAGAATTTGTTATGTGATCCAGAAGTTCATGATTTCTATCATTTCCAGGCATGAAGACTATGATGGGTCTGCCAGGCTTTCTCTTTGAAGAAATGTTCTTGAGGAATTTGACCTGTGGGGTTGCTCAGGTGAAACTCACTGATGTGGTTAGAGGGAATGGCATTGGGGTCTTTGGCCCTTTGTATGAACAGATGCTGAGTATATGGCTAACTGGAGGTACTGGTCAAAGGGACACTGTGGCCTTTCTTAGTAACAGCACTGGCTGAAGGGAATTGGCAGGAATTCACTGGTCACTCAAGGTGGACTGTGAGCTGCTTTGGCCTTTAATTGCTTATTTGTACAAGTTAACATTTTTTATATGTGGAAAAAACTGCAGTTCAGACCCAGAGGCCTGGGAAATTATTATTAGCACCTTTGCAAGTTTTTAATCCCCTCAGAGGCAGGGTTCATGACTTTCAATCTGTGTGTTCCATGCAGCATTTAATAAGAACCAGTGCTAGTAGGAGACTCCACCTTGGAAGGCATTTTTACACCTGCTGTTACCCTTACTATTAGCCTAGGAGAGTTGTGGTTATTATCATGTTTATTGCATAGCTGAAATATTGAAAAAGAGTGAGATTAAGTGTCTCTTCTAGTATCCCACAACTGCTCGTGGATGAGCTGGCATTTGGTCTTTGAGGGTACGCTCTCTACCCTCCTGCCCATGATGACGTTGTTGGGATGGGGTAACTTGGGGAAATGTCTCACTGCTTTCCTCTGAAGCTAACTCCTTTGAGAGGATGGCAAGCCCAAGCCTGCCAAGAGAGGCCAGAATCTGCAGAAATGGTAATGCCCTCCAGGAAAGGACATTTGAGCCCTCTGGCAACTTCTGCTAATGTCCTAACAATCCTCATTGTTGGGACCTCCTTTCTTCCTTTTGACCTTAAATCCTTCTCAAGTTAAGCCACTAGCCTCTCATGCCCTGGTAGATGGGAATGAAAAACAGGTGGTTTCAATATTCTGTATGCAAGTGCACAATTCTATGAGAAATGAGAGTGTACACATGTATATGTACATGCATACATGCATTCACACATACATGCATGCACACCAAACAACCCAGTTCCCCTACAGGCCTTCACTGTACTAATAAAAAGCTCATAGTTATGCCTTTAGGATTATTTTTCTCCTTTGGAAAATATTCCTTACATTAAATATAAATTAACTTTTAATTTCTCAAAAATAATGTTTCCTAGCTGATATAATTTCCATATAAATATTTTATAGTAAAATAGTGGATTCTTAAGTTATGGGATTTTAGGAATTTTACCAACAAACTTTTGAAATTATGAACATCTTTCTATTGAAATACATGCCATAAATAATACATTTTTGGAAAGAAAGGGTCCATGAACTTGAGTTATGTTATGTTGTGTGTCTGAATCTTAAAGCATCAAGAACTACAGTACAATTGTAGTACAACAACAATTAAAATAAAATTAAAAAAAACAAATTACTCATTCAGTCTTCAAATATAAAAAAAAACATCAAGAACTAGGTTTTTAAATTGGGAAATGTATATGCACTATAGCACTTTGTACTGCATAACAGGATAAGCTGCAGTTCTTGCCTCTGTTCTATTTTTATTTCCATTATGGATTACTTTTGTGTATTTAATGAGATTCTATTCAGAAAGGAACCAGGAGTCTCCAAGTAAACAATTAATTTCCAGTTGGACAACACCAGAAGCAGTGGGTGTGGGGTGGGAGGAGGTGAGGAGAGGGCAGACAGAAGGCAGTAGCAATCACTGGCAACAAAACAAAACCTTCCAGCTTCTTCTTAGTTGTCCCATCTCCTATTCTGGCACCAACCTGTACTATTACAACTACCAGTAAAATGAAGAAACATGAGGAAAATGAGAAGATGTGTGGAGAGGCCCATAAGGTGGGTGCACATTTCTGGGGGGAGGAAGTCACTTTTGATTTTTCTCCAAAAAAGAGAAGGTAAGAAGGAGAAGGAGAAAAGAAAGAGAGAGAGGAAGAGAGGAGCAGAGAGAAAGAAAGAGGTGAGAGGAAGTGAGGAGAGAGAAAGGGAGAGAGACAGGGAAATAGCTGTTAGTTTCTTGGAAAAGAAACAGAAAATAACCGACAACTCAAGGCAGAGGGGCCTCAGGGTTGTGAAAATCTGCTCAAGGGACTTAGGCACTAAAAGAACTGGCAATTGTTACCGCTCCCCCCACCCTCCAACCTCACTCTTGGTACAGAAACTTAGGGTGGGACTGGGGTCACACAAGTAGATTGCACTCATCAGTGTGCTTAACAGATTCCACATTGTCTCTTCCATTCCTATCCTGACTGGCCTAGTTTAGGATTTCTTTATTCTCTCCATGTACCTCTGTTCTACTTCTGGGTCCTGTCCTCCAGCCTCAGCAGCACCCGTCGCACAGAGCAGATGCCCTGAGCCTTTCATGCTCCAGCCTGTGCCTGCCTCATCACCTGCCTCTCCTGCCACCCTGACTTTGAACCTGGTGCTTTGGTCACCCGTAAGTATCGGCAGCTTCCTTAAACAAACCAAGCATCCTTGTGGTCTTGCACATGCTGCTTTCTCCATCTG
Organism: Phyllostomus discolor; assembly: GCF_004126475.2. Taxonomy (NCBI): domain Eukaryota; kingdom Metazoa; phylum Chordata; class Mammalia; order Chiroptera; family Phyllostomidae; genus Phyllostomus; species Phyllostomus discolor. Next base: position 71,549,081 of record NC_040908.2, read on the forward strand.
GGATGGTAAAAAACACAGCCACTCTGGGAGCTCACAGGAGTTCCACGTATGGGCTACCCTTAACTGTCTGAGGTGGGCCTGGGATCATCTCCACTTTCCAGAGAACTAAACTGAAGCCTAGAAAGGTTCATGAGCTTAAGGGAAATCTTGCCTGTGTGGAAAATTGTATCAGATAAGGAAATAGAGAAAAAAGACCTGACATATATTTAGCATCTACTATGTATTAGGCTATGCTAGGTGCTTTCCAGATCTCATATGCTATGATCTGAATGCCAAACTGTCACATTTTTCTAAAATAGAGATTTCTGATCAATGTTTATTTAGAAGAGAGACATTCTGTCTTCTGACTTTATTTATTCTTTTTTTAAGCCCTAGCATATTCTAGTATGCTAAGGTAAAGGAGTTTCTCTCACCTGCCTCTTTCTCTATTGTCAATCTCCTTTGTTGTTCCTTTGCTGACAGCTGTCATCTGTCTTTGACTCACACAGAACCACTTGCAGGAAGAGCTCTAGAATTAGGGAAGAAAAGAGGAGGGAGAAGAGATAACAGTTGTGCTTTCCCCCCAAGAATCAGGAAAACAGAAGGAAAATAAAAGTGTTGTCAAGTGTGTTGCCTGCATCCTTGTCAGGTAATGTTTCTTTAGGTGTCTTTGCTTCCCCTTCCTCATACCTAGCTGGCTCTTCATCATTTTTTAATATCTCTTTGGGGATAGGGACATGAAAGTGAACTGCAGGTCAAAGCTAAGAATGAGGGGTTCTAGGGTTCTTTGTGTGTTAACCTCACTTTTTCTTTGTGTTTGTGCCTTTACTTGGATCAGGTAAGGCTGGTTTACCATTCCAGTCACATCATCTTCCCATGGATGACAGCATCACACCTTCATCCACCCATTTACATTTCAAATTGTCACCCTACTGCCCTTCATTAATTATTTAGTAACACTAGTCACTTGTGAGATTTTCTAAGTCCATATTTTATGTAAAAAGATCCAATCTGTTTTTATCCAAATCTTTCCCTATGTAGTTTTTTAAATGAAATGGTTTGATTCCATTTGAGTCTCTGGAACCTGAGATATTAACCCCCTTCTTTGCAAGAGTTCACTTGGACATTCAGTTCACAGGACTGGAGTCCACCTGCCTGGCTCCATCCCTGCCTGCCTCTGACCATGGACAACTTTCCATCATGGGAGCTCCACTTAATAAGTAAATGAAAGGCTTTGTAACCCACAACCTCAAGGTCTCTCCTGTCTTTAATGATTGATGGAGTCTATGAGAAGCAGTAGAAGGGACATGGACTTTCAAATTTAAGAGAGTTTATGTGCTCCTTGGCTCTGGCATTCATTGGCTTATTTGTGTGACATTGGGTAAGTTACATAATCTACCTGAGACTGACTTCTTTACCACTACAATGGGTGGCAGGGAGTTAAGAAGAATGCATGAAGCAACACACATACTGTGGACCATGAGATGGCTGGTGTTCCAAGGATTTAATCCTGACTCTCTCAATCAATGCAAATAAACAGTTGGCATACAATAAACCCTCAAACGCAGCAAGCAATTTATCATGGTGATACCTTCACCCTATGGAAAATTCTTACAGATATCAATGTGGAACCGAGGGAAAACTCTGCAGCAAAACAACTTCAGCTCCCTGAGATGGTAACCTGGGGTTTGTTCCTCAATCATTTACATTCCAAATCTAATACTTATTAGTTGTGTGATTTTGGAAAAATTATTCAATTTTTCTGGGCCCCCATTTCATCATCTGCAAAATGGTTCCCATGAAACCTGTCTTGGGAGGATATTGTGAAAAATTAAATGGTAACACAATAAACACCTGTAAGCATCTAACAAATAATTTTTATTTATTGACATAATGATAAGTTAATGTCTGTTTATAAATAAGCTCTGATCAATTCTCAAAAAAGAAAGAAGGGTTAGATTTTTCTATTTTATTACTCAAAGTATTTTTAGCTTTTAAGGAAAACAGAGCACCTCTTTTACTACATAGAAAATGGAATCTACAGTTTTTTTGGCAAGATAAAACAGAATAGCATAAAGACAACTGACATTGCTTCTCTGTGCATATTGCATCTTGTCTCCCTATTTTACAGTTTTCAGAAACCAAAAGTCCATCTGTCTCTCAAGACCTTTCTAGTTTCTAGAAAACACTGTCTAACTATGGTAGTCTTGTTTCATTTGGCTGACTCAGGTCCCTTTATGCTGTACTTCTGCTGGCATGCACACAAAGCTGGTGTGCAGATATACGGCAGCCTCTGCCCTGGCAGCTTAACCTCCATTGCAGGTCACCATGCTCTGTTAACCTCACCACAGCCTTCCCCTGTCTCCTCAGTGGTGAAATCACAACAGAGGGGAATACAAAGCTTGATGCACATTGCTCATTTATGCCCATGTAAAAAAAAAAAAAGCTAAGGTATTCTGGACACCAGAGCACTTCTTTCTGTGGTGTTTTTATAATCTCGAATTCATCCAAGAGCTACAGATCTAGTAAGTTAGTAAGTCCATTAATGGCACACTGTATTACTTGGTGGAGAGGCATGTTCTTGAAGACATTAAAATCTTGACCTTTTTTCAGTCCAGGCTTTTTATTTATTTTTTGTCTCTTTTTGCTTATTCACTCTGAACTATACATTTCTTATTTTAGTTCAAATGTCCCTTTACTCTGTGAAGGGCAGAGACCTGGCTCTGTGCTTTTTGGCATATGAGGAAGCTTCCTCCCTCCAGGTATACATTGAAGTCCCCTAAGTTCACTTTCCAGCTGTCCTTGGACTAGGTCACTGTTGCAGCCCAAACTCCTTATGAGGTGACAGGCATTTCAGTTGTATAGGTGTGGTTGACACTTCTCAGCACCTTGATTTCTTTAATTTGAAATACCAAGAATGATACCCATACCTACTTTCTAAAAGTTGTTATGAAAAGTAAATTGAATAATACCTGTTAAGAATGGTAAAAGAAGAAAACATTATAAACACTCTGGTGTTCAAAATAATATTTGCCACCTAAACAATAGATGAGTTGGACTCCCAGGGTCGAACTGTGCATGCTCAAAACAACAGTCACAAAAGGAAGGGTGGGGGGGCCTGACTTCTCTTAGGTGACCTCCTATCAGTCATAGAGGATAATGCCATGTAGAATGGCTAGGGTGCCAAGTGCCACCTGGTTGGAACTGCTTCCACAACCATTCTCTTCTCCTTCTCTGGCTCAGTCAGCAGCACCAACCACTGTGTCAACAGGCAGTATCTCCAAGACCTGACATCTGGGGCAAATGAGCCAGTGCAGGGTGGGAGCTGCCCTGTATTCAATGATCACCTTGGAGGAATGCTGATGTGTTCTCGGTGAGTCATAGAGAATGATGAGTTTGTGTTCAGAATGACTCTTCTGGATGAAGGGAGGCTGGAAACCTTTTTCAAATAATGTGTTCCCATGGCTGAATAAGTGTTCCTTGGGCCAGATCTAGGCAAGCCTTGCCTCTCTGTTGTTATTTTATTAATATTGTAAAAACTCTTTTGATACCCTGGCAAGATAGACAGTAGTAGGACTGACACTCAACCTTCATTTAAATGGGAGTGAAATCATAACACTGCTAAAATAAGATTAATGAAATAATAAATGGTAGCACAATTGAGGAGAAATATAATAGATAGCCAAGACTGGTAAAATAGTAGTGTCATCAATTGCCATATAAGTAGAATAAGTTACTACCTGTGAGGATTAAGTTGGACTGTGAATAAAAAGAGACCCAGGACCATAGTTGCAGCAAGATGGAGGCTTATTTCCATTTTTTATAAAAGTCTGGAAGTAGGTGGTAAAGAGTTTTACTAGTTTTACCCTCATTTCTTTTTTTCTCTCTCCTCTGGAGTGAAGGCATTTGTGTAGCACACTTGTCTCCAGGGATGTCTATCCTACGTCTCTTGCTGCTGCTTCTTTCTTGGGGTTCATTGTGGCCTTCCATTCCCAAAGATACCTCTTGATCCAAGATGACTACAATAGAGCTGTCTATCACACCTGCATTCCTTCCAGCAAGAAAGAAGGATAGAAACATGGTAAAGGGATGATGCCTGCTGTTTCTCGAGGAAGGTTCCCAGGAGTTCACAACATTTTCACTGATACCCACCTGCCTGGGCCTCAGCCACATGGCCACACTTACTAGCTGTCTCTACTCTGCTGGCCAGGTCCCTGCAAAAAACAAGTACTATAGAAGAAGTGAAGAGCACACTGGGCACCACTCATGGTGTGGGAAGTGCCTTTGCCTTCCCTTCATTTCCACATACCCAATCTGCTTAGGAGGCCTAAGATTTCTCAACAGCATCAGGTCTTTCATAAGGACAAAGTGGACTTTTTCATTCTGTGACCTTCTTCAGGTCATCTGTAAGGATCTTGGGGCAAGTTTTCTCCTCCCAATCCCAAATTCCCCAGCCCAGCCAAGCTGGTATCACAGTATTTTATCTCCAAGTCACCATTTCTTCCTGTTGTAGCAGTCAGCATTTCAGCATTTGCTGGGGTTAACTCACATATCTTATACTCACAGTTTTATTGGTCTTTTTCTCAGATAGTTACCAACATAGGCCTAGGAGATAAGTGCTTGTAATTGAGATGTGGGACTGAGCCAGGATACGTGAGAGGGCAGTTGTGCTGCCTAGCTCTTGTGCTAACAAATTGTGTGACACTGCTTCCCCTGATCTCCGGGTAGATGAGGAGAATTCATCTGGGTCCTGGTTCTAGAAGTGTGTGTTTATGAGAAGTAGTGAGGTGGAAGAAGCTAGACTAAATTCTGAAATGAACACAAGAGAGTCTGCTAAATTCTACAGGAAGTGAAAGTAGGTGACTTTTGCTGTTAGTGTTCAAAGAGGTAATGTGAAAGCACTGGATGGGGCACAGTAAAATGAATGCCCTCTTACACCAGATGCACCTCCTTTCTGGTGGCATAGCCAGAAGCCTTTACCAGACCCTTCCAGGACAGTCAAAGTCATTTTCCTGCAGATGCCAGAGGTTCAGTGAGGCTCCTGTTCCTGATGATCTGGAATCTTTATTTTGTGGCCTTGAGAGAACTCAGACTCCTTCCTGCCATGTCCTTTCCTTAGCATTTGCTTCCTATAGCCTCCTTAAGGCTTCAGACCTTAAATACTACTTTCCTAGTCTACATCAGTGTTTTTCATCAGAGGTCACTCTTACGTATGTCTTTTTTCAATTTAGTAGCTTTATCAAAGCCTGGGGGGTATTCCTAGGGAGGTCCTACCTCAGGCAAGGAGGCCTTTTGTCGCCCCACACTGCACAAGACATAAGCTTCTATTAAGTTACAGGTACTAAAGAGAAATAGTAACAGAATAGAATTTGTTACCATAGCACAGTGTATCCCCCAAAATATAGATAATATGGAATGTATAGATGTCACTCAGCTTTATCTCTGAGAGTACTTGGATGTCTAACAGATTCCCAAGTCTTGGTGGTCAGAGATGTTTTGGTATTAGCAGAAAGAAAGGATTTTCTGTACCCTTCACTTATTTCTGTATTTTTTTAAGTGGCCATAATTTCAGGGAGATTAGGTGGTAAGGTGACAGGTACTCAATAGAAACACCAATAAACAGAATTGGTTATAAGCATTTGGTAGGATATTTCCCTAACAACCCTCGGCCCTCACCCCCAAGCCTTTGCTCATCTAATTGATATGCTGTTTGGGTGTTTCCATGAGGGGAGAATGTGGTGCTGAATGCAAATGTTACCATTTCACCTTTCACAGCAATCAAGAATCCAGGCTCTGTTTCCATTAGTAATCACCAAACATCATAATTAAACACATATCACAACAAACTAAATAATCCCTGCAGGACACTCTGTGTCCATTCTGTTCAAGTCCATTCTGAGTACTGGCAAAGTAGGACTAATGGTTAAAGAAGTAGCAGAGGGTAAGACCACCCCAAGGATGATTAGGGTAGCAGAAAATTCACAAATTCACATCTTCTGCTCTTGGAAGCTTAAAAGGTGCCTAATACAGCACTAAGTGAATATTTATTGATTAAATGGTGACTTGTGTTAAAAATGAACATTTAATTAGTAGTAGAGATTGTTGTTTAGAAACTCATTATGGCTATGGAGAAAAAGCACGTGAATCCTTGTCAATAACTATCTTCCCAGTATAGTCCAACCACTTCACACAGAATGAAAAGATTTTAGATGCTCAACCTACATACACTGTGTGTGACTTACCATGTTGATCCAAGTTTAATACTCAGCCTTATGTTTTCTGACAATATTACTGTGGATAGGGACATTCCAACTACAGAGTAGCAGCTGGCTACAGCTGCATTCATTTCTTCCAGTGATAGAACTGAACTGCTGGTTGAAGTGCATATGAGCAGTTCTACTTCCATATGTTGCTTCTAGAAAACCCCTTTATATAGAAGGAAGCTTGAAAGTAGCACTTCTTTTTAACTAAATGCCACCTCTCAAATCTCACTTTCAAAATTTCACCTTCAGTGATGGAGAGTGCCTTCTTGAGCTGATAGCTCTCAGAGTGGGAAGGGTGTATTCTGACTACCTCACAGGAGCTTCAGGAGCTGCCCGTGTCTGATCAATGATCTTGCCTCTGGCAGGTGAATGTTCACAGGTTCCTGGGGCTATTATATCAGTTCTCCAGGTGGGTAGGCTGCCAAGGTTTACTTGCCTTATTGAGAAAGGACATAACAAATAAATTCTTTCTACTTTTTTTTTCTTTCCGAGATGCTGTCCAGGAAGATCCCCATTAGCCTGACTCAGAAGAGCAGTAGCCTGTGCATGAGCTCACTATTCTTGAGAATTTCTTAGTCCTTGTGTAATACCTTGTGGTGGCCACATTTTCCACTTCTGGGATTTCTTATCAGCTTTTGAAATGTGTGACTAGAAACTGAAGTTATTCTAGCATTGACTATGAAGGCTCAGGATTCCCACAGCTAGTTTTTCTCAAGATGAATATTGGGAAGCTATATGATCAGGCAGGAACACTGGAGTGGGAGTCCAAAGACACAATCTGGGTCAAGATGCTCACATCTCTGAGTGTTATTCTAATCAACTCTAAAAAAGCAAATGGACTAAAGATACTTCTAAATACCAGATCCTGTGAGTTGTAAAGAATGCTCCAGGGGAGAAACAATATATCGGCAAAAGTGTATTTCTGCACTCTTCCCCCACGCTTTCCTAGACTAGTTTGAGAGAGTTTTGAATTCATCTAGTAATTACACCATCTTAATTTCATATTGAAGACATAGTTTCAATGACGTAACCATGAAACTTACACACTGTCTAACTTCCAGGCTTCTCCTAACAAAATATATTTATTAATCCAGACAATTTCTGTCAAGCCTCTATATCACAAAGCAAAGGAGCAAGGCTGGGAATTATCTGAGAATCTTTTTGTGTGTGTGTGTGTGTGTGTAGTTGATCTAGTTAATTTTAAAGACCTCAGTGGAATATTTTCATTAATGATTTCAATAACTCTTCTATTTAGATAGTGCTGGTTGGATAGAAATCTATAAAATTATATAGTTTTGGTCAATTTACCAATGGGAAGGATGAGCACCAAGAATTATTCTAGCTTTTTATTCTTTCTGGAACTGTAACAATTAGAGAAACCATGTCATGAGATTGGGCAAATTAATCAGCTAATCCTGTGCAAATAGTTGTAAAGCAAACCATTAAAAACACTTTCCAAATCAAACAGAAGTTTACTGAGAAACAATGTGTTACAACAGCACAGCTTATGAAATGAAATAGTCAGGATATAAAATTTCCATATACAAACTCACTCAGCAAGGACTTTTCCAATGTATATCTTCATTACCTGGATAAAACTAAGAGTTGACCAGTGACTCTATTAATTCAGATCAAGTAGGAACAATTAGGTCCTCAGGGTACATCCTTATGTCTTTGCTCACTTCAGGTTCATAAGTTTAGATTTTTCTTTTTCTTTTTTTAAAAGACTTTATTTATATACTTTTAGAGAGAGGGTAAGGGAGAAAGACAGGGAGTGAAACATCAATGAGTGGCTGCCTTTCACGTGCCCTATACTGGGGACCTGACTAGGAATCGAACCAGAGACACTTTGTTTCACAGGCTGGCACTCAACCCACTGAGCCACACCAGCCAGGGCCAGCATTTTCTTTTATATTTCCATGTTTTGACCCATGGTAAAGGCTGAGTACAGCATTTTGGCAAAGGAATCTGAAAGAGCTCCCATTGTAGATTCTGTAAAATTTTTCATCGTAGACATGACTTAGTTTTAACTTTGATCACAATCTCATTGGTCAAACTTTTAAAAATGGAACATACTTTTGCTTGAAAAGCTGATTTACAAATTCACATTACTGAGGTACTTTCCAAACATTGGCCTAAATTTATGTACTTTACCCCAAAGTTAAAACTGTCATTCTCATTAGCCTTCTCACAAAAATATACCTTTAAACTAAATTTCACGAGGATCCAAGACCAGCCAGGAAATTCTAATACCCAGCAAAGTCTAGGTATTAGAACAGCAAATATTTAGCTGTGTAAAGGACATTGCTATACTCCTCGATTGGAAGGTATCCTGATCTACCTAATTCTATTTATAAAATTGCATATGTGTTTTGAAACTCCATTTAGAACCAGCTCATTCAGTGAGAGATGGGAACCATATGTGTGTCTAAGGTCCGTATGTTTGGGCTTGGAGAACCTTAGATTTTGTTTTGACTTCTAACTCAGCATTATTTTCAGATTTGAAGGCATCCTGGGTACATCATTGACTCTCTATGTCATGTGGCAGTGTTTTTATTTCTATTATTCTTCACTTTAGATAAATCCAATTTCCACATGCTTGGAAAGAAAAGTGTGTGGACTTTCTCAAAAGTTTGTTCTAAGTAAAAAAAAAGGATTTGAAGTAAACGTGGAAAACTCAGGCTCACAATCATATACTTGGGTAAATCATATTTTGTTTTTGTTTATTTGAATCCATTAGGTCATCTTCTCCCTTGATTCATTGTTTCTGTTGTGTAGTGGGGACTTTGGCTTTTACTGCACGTATACCCAAGATTCATGGGCAGAATCAGTGTGAAGATGGATGGCTGTCTACCAAATGTATTTTCCCACTCCTTCAAGATAATAATCTAATTGTAGCCAGGCATGTGGCCTCTCAGCTAGGGACTATGTTTTAAGCCTCACTTGAAGGCATGCATTTAATTCTTGCCGATAAAATGTGAGCAGAAATGATAGGAGACATTTCTAGGCCTACACACAGCCTTACTCTTTGTTTTCTACTAAAATACAGAACAGCCTATAGTCATCTTTTAACATGTAGGTGATGGAGAATGGTGGAGAAACTGGGTGGAAGAAACAGAAATCCTTTAATGTGTGCAAGGAGCATAGCTGCTTGCTGGCCCACCCTAGACTACTAGGTTAGAGAAAAAAAAACAAGTTTCTTTGTCCTTAAAATTAGTTTTGTACCCTAAAATCATGTGTAGACCTCAGGGCTCATCCTTTTCAGCACAGAACCAAAAGAGAGTCTTAGGCTCTGCTGCTCTGTGTTCAACAGGAAATCTGTTTTCTGAACAAAAAAAATATATTAATCCATTCAGGAAAAAATTGCCAGCCTGGTTCTTTGGCCTTAAGTTATTTAGACTCAGAAGGAATGTTTATTCAACACAAAACCCTTCTCTTTATCTCCTTTGTCGTGTGGCCACTTAAATCTCTACTCATGAAATTTTAAAAAATTAGGTTAATGACAGAGGTAATCACTGTTTAGAAGTGTCTTTTTAGTAAGAATGTAGATACATAAAAATGTGGAAGTCAGTGCATTAGATTTTTATGAAGGATGTTGGTCAGGGAGCTCACCTCTCCAGGGCACAGGCTTTGGTGGGCCACCTCTGGGCTTTGGTAGGTGATATTCAAAGGGGCTGTGGTCTATGATTGGAACTGGCTTAGCTTCAATTTCTAAACTATAAAATGGCAATAATGATATCTACCTTATTCATTTTTGTGCTTGATAGATTATAGAAATAGTATCTGTGTGTTATCTGACACAGTAAACAATGATTTATGTTCAATGGTAGACGACAGCTTCTTACAGGTTCCCATTGCTCATGGCAGTTACCAGGTGCAGGCTGTGGGGGCAAAGAGGAAGATCCCTATTTCTGTGAGAGTGAGTGAGGTGCAGCTGGACTTTCAAATGGGCTTGCCTCTAATTTATTTTTAAGATTCGGGAGAACGAAGATGTGACAAGGCTTTGATAGACCTTTAAAAGTTAAGTTTTAAAACATAACAGAAAAACATGTTCCATATAATTTGATTCTCACATTATTCCAGGATTTATATTTAATTGATATGATGTGGTTCAGGGAACTCTTTGAATAAACAAATACATTGTTCAGTGGGACTGTCAGCAGTGCTTGTGTGATATTTATAATGGTATTGAATGTTGAAAAAGAACACTGTTTGGTTGTTTTGCAGACAGATTCCATATGTCTTTCTTTTCCACATTGTATGGTTTAATACAATAGTGCAGTGGAGGGAAAAGCTTGATAAGTAGTTAGAAACAATAATATATAATGATAAAGACAGTTATGGCTGTGATAAAATTTCAGTTTAGTCTTCCATGTACTTTGATTTTGAAGGCAAATCATGACCAGGATTAAGCCTATGCTTTTTTTTCTTTAATTCATAATGCCAGAGTTTACATTACGTTCTTTTTTTTCAAAATTTCTAAATTTTTAATTGTTGTTGCAGTACAATTTTTTATCTTTTACTCCCATCCCAACCCACCCATGCAAGCCCTCCCCTCCTCTCTCTCATTTCCAGCCACTCTTAGATTTTATCCATGTGTCCTTTACACTTGTTCCTGTAAACCCTTCCCCTTTTCCCCTGACATTCCCTCTCTTCTCCCCTCCCTTCTGAACACTGTCAGTCTGTTCCCTATTTCAGGGTCTTGGGTTATATTTTGCTTGTTTCTTTGTTTTGTTGTTTAGGTTCCTGTTAAGGGTGAGATCATATGGTATTTGTCTTTCACTGCCTGGCTTATTTCACTTAGCATAATGCTTTCCAGTTCCATCCATGCTGTTGCAAAGGGTAGGAGCTCCTTCTTTCTTTCTGCTGCATAGAATTCCATTGTGTAAATGTACTATAGTTTTTGATCCCCTCATTTGCTGATGGGTGCCTTGGTTGCTTCCAACACTTGGCTATTGTAAATTGTGCTGCTATTGAACATTGGAGTACTTAGGTTTTTTTGGATTGGTGTTTCAGGGTTCTTAGGATATAATCCTAGGAGTGGAATTGCTGGGTCAAAAGGCAGATTCATTTTTACTTTTCTGAGAAAATTCCATAGTGTTTTCCATAGTGGTTGTACCAGTCTGCAATCCCACCAACAGTGCCCTAGGGTCCCCTTTTCTCCACAACCTCTCCAACACTTGTTGTTTGTTGCTTTGTTTATGATGGCCATTCTGACTGGTGTAAAGTGGTATCTCACTGTGGTTTTAATGTGCATCTCTCTGATAGCTAATGATATTGAACATCTTTTCATGTGTCTCTGGATCCTCTGTATGTCCTCCTTGGAGAAGTGTCTGTTCAAATCCTTTGCCCATTTTTTAATTGGGTTGCTTGTCTTCTTAGACAGAAGTCGTGTAAGTTCTTTATATTTTTTGGAGATTAAATCTTTGTCTGAGGTATCATTGGCAAATATGTTTTCCCATACAATTGGTTCTATTTTTATTTTAATACTGTTTTCTTTCGCTGTGTAGAGCTTTTTATTTTGATGAAATTCCATTTGTTTATTATTTCCTTTATGTCCCTTGCTCTGGGGGACATATCAGTAAAAAAGTTTCTGTGTGGAATATCTGAGATTTACCTTCCAATGTTCTCCTCTAGGACTTTAATGGTGACATGGCTTACATTTAAGTCTTTTATCCACATTGAATTTATTTTTGTATATGGTGTAAGTTGGTGCTCGAGTTTCATTTTTTTGCATGTTGCTGTCCAGTTCTCCCAATACCATTTGTTGAACAGACTGTTTTTACTCCATTTTATGTTGCTGCCCCCTTTATCAAATATTAATTGACCATACAGACTTGGGCTTATTTCTGGGCTCTCTGTTCTGTTCCATTGGTCCATGTGCCTGTTCTTATGCCAGTATCTGGCTGTTTTGACTACAGTGGCCTTGTAATAGTGTTTGGTATCAGGTATTGTGATCCCTCCTACTTTGCTTTTCTTTCTCAAAATTGCAGCAGCTATTTGGGGTTGTTTTTTGGTTCCATATAAATTTTTGAAATGTTTATTCTATATCTGTGAAATATGCCATTGAAACTTTAATAGGTATTGCATTGAATCTGTAAATTGCTTTGGGTAGTATGGACATTTTGATGATGTTAATTCTTCCAATCCATGAATATGGTATTTGTTTCCATTTGTTTGTGTCTTCCTTAATTTCTTTCTTCAGTGTTGTGTAGTTCTCTGTATACAGGTCTTTTACTTCCTTGGTTAGATTTATTCCTAGGTATTTTATTTTTCTTTTTGCTATATCAAATGGGATTCTTTTCTTGATTTCTGCTTCTGCTGTTTCATTGTTGATATACAAAAAATGCCTTTGATTTCTGGATATTGACTTTGTATCCCGCTGTTTTGCCAAATTTGTGTAATAGATCAAGGAGTTTTTTGGTGGAGTCTATAGGATTTTCTATGTACACTATCATGTCATCTGCAAACAATGATAGTTTTGTTTCCTCCTTTTCAATTTGTATGCCTTTCATTTCCTTTTCTTGTCTGATCGCTATGACTAAAACTTCCAATACTATATTGAATAGAAGTGGTGAAAGAGGACAACCTTGTCTTGTTCCTGATCTTAGTGAAAAAGATTTTAGTTTTTGCCCATTGAGTATGATGTTGGCTGTACGTCTCTTATATATGGCCTTTATTATGTTGAGGAATGCTCCCTCTATTCTCACTTTGCTGAGCGTTTTTATCATAAATGGGTGCTGTATCTTATCAAATCCTTTTTCCCCATCTATTGATATGATCATGTGATTTTTGTCTTTGCTTTTGTTTATGTGATGTATTACATTTTCTGATTTGCGAATATTGAATCATCCTTGCATCCCTGGGATGAATCCCACTTGGTCATGGTGTATCATCTTTTTAATGTATTGGTAATTGTGGTTTGCCAATATTTTGTAGAGGATTTTAGAGTCTATGTTCATCAGCGACATTGGCCTGAAGTTTTCTTATTTTGTTGTGTGTTTATCTGGTTTTGGGATTGGGATGATGCTGGCCTCATAAAAAGAATTTGGGAGTCTTCCATCATTCTGGATTTTTTTTGAATAGTCTGTGAAGAATAGGGATTATCTCGTCCTTAAATGCTTTGTAGAATTCTCCTGTGAAACCATTTGGATCCGGACTTCTGTGTGCCTGGAGGTTTTTTTAAATTACTGCTGCAATTTTATCTGCTGTTATTGATCTGTTCAGGCTTTCTGTTTCTTTTTTATTGAGTTTTGGAAGATTATATTTTTCTAGAAATTTGTCCATATCACCTAGGTTTTCAAATTTCTTGGCATACAGTTCTTCATAGTAATTTCTTACAATCCTTTGTATTTCTTTGGTATCTGTTGTAATCTCTCCTCTTTCATTTCTGATTGTGTTTATTTGGGTCCTCTCTCTTTTTTTACTGATGAGTCTGCTTAAAGGCTTGTTGATTTTGTTTATCTTTTCAAAGAATCAGCTCCTGGATTCACTGATCCTTAGAATTGTGCTTTTAGTCTCTATGTCATTTAATTCTGCTCTGATCTTGGTTATTTCCTTCCTTCTGCTTGCTCTGGGCTATCTTTGTTGTTGTTCTTCAAGTTCTTATAGGCGTGGGGTTAGGTTGTTTGTTTGAAATGTTTCTATCTTTTTTCGGTAGGCCTGTATTGCTATGAACTTCCCTCTCTGGACTGCCTTTGCTGTGTCCCAAAACTTATGTTTTGGGTTGTTGTGCGTTTATTTTCATTTGTTTCTAAAAACTTTTTTATTTCTTCCTTTATTTCATTCTTGACCCCTTGTTTAATAGCATGCTATTCAATTTCCATGATTTTGAATATTTGGGGTTTCTTCCCTTGAGTTTGGTTTCTAGTTTCAGTTTTTTGTGGTCAGAGAAAATGCTTGGTATAATTTCAATTTTCTTGAATTTATTGAGGCTTGTTTTGTGTCCTATCATGTGGTCTCTCTTTGAGAATGTTCCCTGTGTGTTTGAAAGGAATGTGTATTTTGCTTCTTTGGGATGAAGGGCTCTCTATATATCAGTTAACTCCATTTCCTCTAGGGCATTGTTCAATGCCACAATATCTTTGTTTATATTTTGTTCAGAAGATCTGTCCATGTTTGATAGTGGGGTGTTAAAATCCCTTACTGTAATTGTGTTGCTGTCAATATCTTTCTTGAGGTCCTCTAAGATTTTCTTTATATATTTGGGTGCTCCTATGTTGGATGCATATCTATTTACAATGTTTAAGTCTTCCTGGTGAATTCTTCCCTTGAGTATTATGAAGTGACCTCCTCGGTCTTTTTTTTTATGGCCTTTTTTTGAAGTCTATTTTGTCTGATATGAGTGTTGCTACCCTGGCTTTTTTTCCCTGTCCATTTGCTTGGAAAATTTGTTTCCAGCCCTTCACTTTTAGCCTGTGTATATCTTTTGTCCTGAGGTGGGTCTCTTGTAGGCAACATATGTGTGGGTCATGCTTTCTTACCCACTCAGCTATTCTATGTCTTTTGATTGAAGCATTTAATTCATTGATGTTTAAGGTTTTTACTGATAGGTACTTATTTATTGCCATTTTCATACCTGTGTTCCTCTCTCTCCCTCTCTCTCTCTCTTTTTCCTTCTTTTCCTTAAAGCAGGCCTTTTAGCATCTCTTGCAGAGCTAGTTTGGTGGAGGTGTATTCTTTTAGACTTATTTTTTTTATCTGGGAAGCTTCTTATTTGGCCTTCTATCTTGATTGAGAGTCTTGCTGGGTAAAGTAGCCTTGTTTGCAGACCTCTGGTTCTCATTACTTGGAATATTTCTTGCCATTCTCTTTTGCCTTGAATTGTTTCCATTGAGAAGTCAACTGTTAACCTTATTGGGGCCCCCTTGTATGCTGCTTCCTGTTTCTCCCTTGCTGCTTTTAAGATTCTCTCTTTGTCTTGGTATTTTGCCACTTTAATTATGATGTGTCTTGAAGTGGGCCTCTTTGGGTTCCTCTCGATTGGAACTCTGTGTATTTCCTGGATTTGTGTGACTTTTTCTCTCATCAATTTAGGGAAGTTTTTTTTCATTACTTTTTGAAACAGTTTTTCTATCCCTTGCTCTTCTTCTTCTCCTTCTGGTATCCCTATTATATGGATATTATTACGTTTCATATTGTCTTGCATTTCTCTTAATCCGTCTTCATTCTTTTCGAGCCTCTTTTCCTTTTCTTGCTCCTTCTGGGTGTTTTCTTCTACTTTGTCCTCTAGCTCGCTGATCTGATCTTCTGATTCATCAACCCTGCTTTTCATTCCTCCTGTGTCCTTCAGTTCAGAAATTGTATTCTTCATTTCCTCTTAGCCCTTGTTGATAGTTGCTATTTCCTTTTTCATGTTGATATAGTTTGCAGTGAGCTCACTGTAGCTTCCCTGTAGTTTCTGGTAGCTCATTGTGAGCTTATTGAGCTTCCTGACAATCATTGCTTTGAACTCACTATCTGATAGTTGAGCTGCTTCTATTTTATTTAGCATTCTTTCTGAGACTTCCTCCTTTCCTTTCATTTGGGGATTTTTTTTGTCTTCCCATTGTTTGTGACACTCTTGTTGTTAGCCTCAGCTTCTTAAATTGATCTGTTTCAGCTCCCTGGATTTGTGGTATTAACTTCTGTGGTAGAATACCTGTGAGTTTCAGTGGTGCAGTTTCCTTGATCTCCCGAGCTCACTGGTCTTTGGCTGTCATCTAAGTTGGCTCTGTGTTTGTCTTTGGGTTTAGATTGTTGTCGGGTCTTTCTTTGGTGGTTCCTTCCCACCAGCTGGTTAAATGAGGGTCACTGTGTTCACCACCTCTTGTATTTTGTTGTACTGGGCGAGGGCAGGTTGTTTTGTAGCTGGTTCTTCCATGTGTATAAGGTTTTGAGGATTCTTTCTTGCTCTTCTTCAGTTGTTTATACTGGGTACTGTCTCTACTGTTTAGTCGTATTTCCAGATAGGTCCTGGATTGAAATTGGTGTGGTTCCCACTCTCTCCTTCACCTTCTTCTGTTGTTATCTGTTAGTGGTTCCTTTGTTGTTGGATTTCCTCTTCCAATGGGTATCCTGGTGTTCACTGCTTCCACCTACTCTTTTTTTGTGATCAGTTGGAGGGGGAAGGCAAAATGGTTTAAGACAGCAAGAGAGTATTCTATGATATTTACAGTAGCAGTCAGTAGAGAAGAGATAGGAGATCCTTTGTCTATGTATAATGTTAACCATGTGTAATCTTCCACTCAGCTAGCTGATTTTTAGAAAGGATGGAAAGAAGATAAGACTCTTGTTGTGGAAGGAAGGATTGTGAGTTGGATCTGGAAAGCAGTGAGGTTGTGGGAGGTCAGATTCTGAGGTAAGGTGAGAGTAAAGGATAGTAAATAGGTGTAGTGTTTGAGAGAATAGAGTTAACCACTACAGTAATAGAGTTCAGGAAACTTTGAAGTGGGCTAAGATCCGTGGCGGGGGGGGGGGGGGATGTTCTGAAGTATTTACAATTCCATGGAACAGCAATTATTTACAATAATATTAGAGCAACAATCATATGACAGAATCTATGAGATCTAGATAACAAGAATTGGGAGTATAGAACCTTGAGTAGTGTGCTAATGGGACACAGGTGAGGTGAAGGACAGCAAATTAGCAATATACTATGAAAATGATATCAGGGGAAACCTGTCAGGTGATACAATATAACTAGCCTAGCAAAACAGACTATACGGAAAAAAGAGGAATGCAAAAATACTATTAAAAAAGATGTAAGAATAATGGAAAAATAACAATAATACAAATATGCAATAACTTGCAGGTTATCTGTAATAGCAGAGTGAAATTTGTCTCACTGTCACAACTGTTGTCATGAACCTTCTTTGGGTTCAATTCTGGTCCTTTCACAGATCCAGGTTTTTGTCTCACTTGTAGGTATTTAAAAAAATAAAAATAAAAAAGACCAACAAAGGAAGGAAGAAGAGAGAAAATTGGAAGAAAGAAAGGAGGAAGGAATAAAACAAGAAAGCAGGAAAGAGAGGAAAATAAATTAAAAGAGAATAAAAAGTAAAAAATTAAGAATTGTTAAAAAATAGAATAAAATTAAAAAGTCTCTTGGTTTCAAAGTGGCCAAACCGGTTTTTCTCGTCTTGCTGCCTGAAGCAGGCTGAGGGGTGATTGGTATGGCTTTTCTTCCTTTCGGATCTGCACTTGGTCAGCAGCCACCACTGTCTGGGAGCTAGTGTGGCTCCAGGGCCCTGCATCCTGGGTGTGGGAATCAGGTCTTTCCACAGGATTACTGCTGTGGACTGGGGTGTGGCGATGCACTCCCATGCACACACCCTTGGCCAAACTGCCTCACCCTTCCCAGTGCTATGGGGGTGCACAGGATCCTCCACACAAGCACAACCTTCTGTGCAAACTCAGGAGGCTGGAACAAATGCTGTAGGAGAATTCCCCAAACAGTGTGTGTCTTTTCACTCCTCTTGAGAAATTCCTCCTATTTAAGCCTGCCGCTCCATACTGTGGCCTGGCTTCTCCTGCAGCAGCCCAACTCTCTAGCCAGGCCAGTGACCATAGGAGTCAGGGTCCCTTGAGTGACCCAACCCCGCTGGGGTCCACAGACTCTGAGGGTGCTCACAGCCCTTGTGTGTTTGCTAGCAACTGGGTTTCTCCTGGTGCCACTCAGACCTTGTTTGGCTGGGGAGGGAGCAGTTGTCCCAGCTCTCTCCCAAGGACTCTGTGGCAAACCTGGCAGAGGGTGCTGGGCCTGGGGCTGCAGCCCCCCACACCCCGCACTGGTCCCTGGGACCCTACCGTGTGGCGGCACTACTCTCACTGACTGGTTTTTCAGTTCTGCCACAATCCTTGGTCCCCTATTTTCACATATGCTGAGGTACGTTGGTTGCTTGCTCCTCTACTCCATAGATTGGCCAGGATTTTCTCCTGTGTGCAGAGGGAAACCGAATGTGCTCCCTCCTACTCCGACACCATCTTCCTCCCTTCAGATTAAGCCTATGTTAAAGGTGTTTTGGAAGTCATTTTCAATTACAGTCTCTACACCATCTGAGAATCCAAGAATCACATCTTTGGCCTGAAATGATGTCAGGTGTGGTTTCAGGACATCAGTTGATTGAGAGTTTGGCAATATTGAAATGAGCATCCTCAGAGTATAGTGGGCTCAGCCCCGGCTGGCATGGCTTAGTGGACTGAGTGCTGGCCTGCCAACCAAAGGGTCAATGGTTCGATTCCCAGTCTAGGGCACATACCTGGATTGTGGGTCACTATCCCATAGGGGACGTGCAAGAGGCAAGCACACATTAATGTTTCTTTCCCTCTCTTCCTCCCTCCCTTCTCCTCTCTATAAACATAAATAAAATCTTTAATAAAGAAGAATATAGTGGGCTCAATGATTGATTCCAGCAGTTAAGTGATCAGATAGAAAAGTTCATGATAAATTTACTACAGTGATCAGACTCAATTAAAAAGCTGAAAAAAATGAATGGATGGCAGGGCCCAGTTTTTTAGTTTTATGTAGATATTTTTGCTTCTGAAGCCTGTCATTTTTATAAATTCATATGTGAAACAGTTGTGCATATATGTAGAAATATATAGCTGAGGCAATTATTCATGGAATTGAACTTCCCATAATTTATATTACTTATTAAAATTAGTAAGTAAAAATTGAGGTCTGAATTATTTAAGTACAGAAATGAGTATATGAATTTGCAAATCTATAAGTATGTAGAGTGTAGCCTATGATGAATTTATTCATCTGGTAAGACTAAGACAAATTTGTAGGTATATCATCCATGGAGCAATTGGTTTCTTTGGCTCTGTGGCCACCATCTGTATCTTAAACCTGACCAACCATATTGTGCATTTTTGTCATTTGGCTTAGGAGAAACAGGAGAGAGAGAGAGAGAGAGAGAGAGAGAGAGAGAGAGAGAGAGAGAGAGACCGTGAGTGCACAAGAGCAGGCTGCATTGGTGCATTGTAATTATTCTTACAGGTAAGACAACTGGAATTATATGCACTTCTAATATAAACCAAGAATGCCACCATCCTATATGAAGGATACATCTCTCAGGTTTTCTCCTACATCCCAGGATATACATTTTGCATCTCTTATCTCTTAAATGTGGAGTGTCATTAAGATAGCTTATGGGCCATTGCAATTTTTTCATTAGACTTCTGTTATAGGAAATTGCATCTATTCCTGTGTTTTTTGTTTCCTTTATTCTGCATATCTGCACCTTCCAGTGCTTAACTTTTCCCTGAACTTCAGATGCTGTTTTAGATTCACTTGTTTATTAAAATTTTCATTTAAATGTCTCAGGGCCCTTCACATTCAAAATGTTTAAATCTAATTTTATTATTTCATCTTAACCTCTCACTTCTAAATCTCCATCTCTGACAGGGCTCTCTCTATCTAGGTGCCCAAGATTACCCTTTTCTCCAATCCTCCCAACATTCAATCAATCAATCATCAGCGAAATCTCCATCTCCCCTGGAATCACTTTATTTCATGCCACCATCATTTCCCCATTGACCTCCTCCAAATTTCCCATGTTTCTTCCTGCTGGAAAATTCATGCAATTCTCCTGCCTACACTTTGCCTTCATTGCATTTATCTTAGGTTGTGGTCAAATATTTGTGTGCCTATGTGATGCTTATCTCTTTTCATAAATTTAAGGTCCATGAGAGAATGAACTGGACCCATTTTGGTTCACATTGTCTGATAATATAGCATATTGTAGAAGTTAAGTTCAAATTTATTGAATGAATACTTGAATCAATCTGTCTTCCTGCTATAGCTTCATTACCCATCTCTCTTGGGTCTTCCTCTTCTCTACTCCATTTTCCATGTTGCAAAAGAGAATGAACAATTTAAAATACATCTCAGCAAGCCATATTTCTGCATATAATTCAATGCATGGTAAAGTCTAAACCTCTCTACATATCTCAGGCTTTCATGATTTGATCCTCACCAATGTCTCCAGTTTCATTTATTTTATTTTTGCTGCTTGCCTCCTTCCTGTCTCTTATTCCATCTTCTATCTACTCTCCTCCTAGCCTTGCTAACTTCACCTTATCTTCCAGGTCTCAACTTAAATGTCATCTGTCAGGAATCTTTTTGTGAACCTCTAAGATGCTTCATGACTACTTTTTGTGCCTCCACAGTAATTTGTATGTGTAATAGGACACTGAATTATAGCTTTGAACTGCTCAGTGTCTCTCTCTCCACCATATTCTTGAGGATAAAGTCCAGTGCTTGGGAAAATTAGCTTATTACCAGATATGATTAAGTGACTGAGGGATGAATGCTAACCTCATAGTGATAGGATGCATGATGTTTCTGTGGCCCAGACCCTTGTCTCAGAGTGATGGTGAATTAGGGCTAATGTAGACTAATGATCACCTTGGGTCAGTGGGGCCTAGAAGGGTTCCTTTCATCCTAACTGGAATCTCCTGTTCCTGTTGAGACACCCACTTTAATAATTAATGAGAGAGAGGGTGAGGAGTAAGGGGAAAGTAATAAGTATACAATGAGGAAGGAGGAGGGTGGAGACTAGATAGAAAATATACAGCAATAACACAAGAGGCAGAAATAAAGAGCTAGTGGTGTTACCACTCACAATCATCTGAGTGATTTATGATTTAAAATGTTTCATAGTGACAACATTACTGTGTGATGGAGTTCCCTGACTTTGTTTCACTGGAATGTGATTGCTATGTAGAAATGACAAAGTTCTACCACAATCAAAGAGCCAGGTTCTGAGAGATCCAATATAGTGGAGGAATAAATGGAAGCTACACTAACCTCCTACCAGGACCAATCTAGAATTACAACTAAATTATAGAGAAATCACCCAGAAAAACCAATAGAACAATAGGTGGAGAGAAGCCTTATAACTAGAGACAGACAGAAGAAACTGCTACATCACAACGTGAGTGGTACAGAGTGCGGAGGAGGCATGAGAGGGCTGGTCTGCCTCCCATGGGCAACAGCTGAAGTGATGGAGGAAAATTCAGAGGCTGGGGAGTTCCCTCTGAGAAGTGAGGGGTCTAAACTCCAAGCTGTGTTCCCCAGCCTACAGCACAAGGACTGGGAAAGAAACCCAGACAACATCCAGGTGTGAAAAGCAGTAGAGTTTCTGCCTGCCAGAGAGAGACAGCCAGAGTCACAGAGAGCCTTCTGAAGGGTCAATACATAAAATTTCATTTGCAGCCACTTATCTTGGGCTCAAGCAAAGGGGGGATAAAGTGGACTAGAGATGCTGGAGGAGAGTCTGGGGATGGTGGCTTTGAAAAGAGAACTGAAGGAGCAGCTGTCAGGATCCCTGTGCTGATATAGTGCAGGAGCCATCTTGTTCAGGCAGAGCAGTCCCCTCCAAGTGGCATCAGCCTGAGGGAATGCAATAGCCCCACACACAGGAATTACTTTGCCTAACCCTGTGGTTCTTAAGCTTGACTGTTTATTGAAGATTACTAGATTAACAACAGAAGGAGATAGCCACAGCATGTGGATCTCTGGGAGCTTCAGATCAGTTGCCTAAGGTAGACTGGTACACCGTCGGACATCTCCAGAGGCAGATATGGAAAGAGAAAACAGTGAGACAAATTTTACCACAGTCTTATTCTGATTTGTGTTATTTTCTCTACTGTATAGCTTTTGAACATTCTCTTGTCCTTCAAGTTTGTGTGTATTATATCATTAGTTTTTATTATAGTTTATTTCAGATATATTTTGCTCCTCCTTTCTCTTACTCCATTTTATCTTCTTCTATTCCCTTCTTATTTGTGTTAAAAATTTTATTTCCTCTCCTGCTATGAATTGTTTCCATTACACACTCTGACTATATCCCCCTCCAGCCTCTCAAAACCATTTTTTTTTGTCATTAGTCATCTCAGATTATTTTTCCCATTCTTAAAATACCCTTATTCTCTCACCACCTTTATCACCCTTTGCTCATTGGCTATGGATATAGTGGTTGTTGTTGCATTTCTCCCATTTCATTTCCAGATCTTCACTATTTTTGTATTTCAAATCTCAAATTTTACTGTTCCCCTTGCCTACTACATTTTGCCTTCTTCTTACCTTTGGGTTTTTTTTTTTTTCATTTTAAATTTTAACTTTTCCTGTTTTAGCTTGATTTTTACTCCTCACTCTTACTGTATTCCTTCTAAAAAATCACTTGTCTTTCCTCCAGACATCTCTTAAGCTTTTCTTTCTTTTTTACCCCCCTACTCCCCTCCCACATATATTAATCTTTGCTCATTGGTATTGATAGTACTGTGGTGGATCCTTTTTAAAAATATATATTTTATTGATTATGCTATTATAGTCGTCCCATTTCCCTCCCTTTATTCACCTCTGTCCTGCATACCCCTCCCACTCACATTCCCCCCTGTAGTTCATGTCCATGGGTCACACATATAACTTCTTTAGCTTGTGCATTTCCCATACTATTCTGACCCTGCCCCTGTCTATTTTCTACCTACCATCTATGTTACTTATTCCCTGTACCTTTTCCCCCTCTCTCCCCCTCCCACTTCCCCACTGATAACCCTCCATGTGATCTCTATTTCTGTGTTTCTGTTCCTGTTCTAGTTGTTTGCTTACTTTGCTGTTGTTTTTGTTTTAGGTGTGGTTGTTCATAATTGTGAGTTTGCTGCCATTTTACTGTTCATATTTTTTTATCTCCCTTTACTTAGATAAGTCCCTTTAACATTTCATACAATAAGGGCTTGGTGATGATGAACTGCTTGAACTTGACCTTATCTGAGAAGCACTTTATCTGCCCTTCCATTCTAAATGAAAGCTTTGCTGGATAGAGTCATCTTAGATGTAGGTCCTTGCCTTTCACGACTTGGAATACTTCTTTCTAGCCCCTTCTTGCCTGCAAGATTCCTTTTGAGAAATCAACTGACAGTCTGATGGGAACTCCTTTGTAAGTTACTGTCTCCTTATCTGTTGCTGCTTCTAGGATTCTCTTCTTCATTTTTTACCTTGGCTAATGTAATTATGATGTGCCTTGGTGTGTTCCTCCTGCGGTTCAACTTCTTTGGGACTCTCTGAGCTTCCTGGACTTCCTGGAAGTCTATTTCCTTTGCCAGAATGGGGAAGTTCTCCTCTATTATTCATTCAAATAACTGCCCCACTTGTTGCTCTTCCTCTTCTCCTTCTAGTGCCCTTATAATTCGGCTGTTGGAACGTTTAAAGATGTCCTGGAGGTTCCTAAGCCTCTCCTCATGTTTTTTGAATTCTTGTTTCTTCATTCTGTTCTGGTTGAATGTTTCTTTCTTCCTTCTGGTCCACACTGTTGATCAGAGTTCCAGTTTCCTTCCCATCACTATTGGTTCCCTGTACATTTTCCCTTATTTCACTTTGCATAGCCTTCATTTTTTCACCTAATTTGCAACCAAATTCAATCAATTCTGTGAGCATCCTGATCACCAGTGTTTTGAAATTTGTATCTGATAGGTTGGCTATCTCTTGATTGCTTAGCTGTATTTTTTCTGGAGTTTTGATCTGTTCTTTCATCTGGGCCATTTTTTTTTGTCTCAGTTCAGCTGCACCTGCTATGTATAAAAGGCAGAGCCTTAGGTGTTTACCCATGTGGGGCAACCCATGTTGCTGCTTTGTGACGCTGTATGTGGGGAAGAGGTTGAGAGGGAACAATGGTGCTTGCTCCACTCTCTGCTTGCTCCACTCACTGACTGAAATAGTCACTTTCCCTTCCAACCATAAGCAAAGTGGGTCTTACTGGTGCTGATTCCCAGGTAGATTGGCCTGTGTACATTCTAGGACTCTGTGCATCTCTGCAATGAACTCTCCTGTGGTGCTGGGAGTTCCTCTTGCTGCTGCCTCCACCCTCACAGGTGCTTCCAAATGGTGGCTTGAGGCTTTATTTCCCTATGCTGGGACCCCAAGTTACAAGGTTTGTTTCACTCCCCATGTGTTCCTCCTGGGTTATCTTCATGTGAATGTGGGACCACCTGCTCCACCCACTGCTGCCTTGTCAGTCTGCCAGCTGCTGCCTTGCCAGCCAGATGCAGCCTTTCCCTCCCTGCTTCACAATCTGCCACCTCGCTGGGTCTGCCAGTCCCCATTTGCCTGCCCCAGTCCTCCACCACCACCACCGCTTTGCTGTGAGTCTTCTCTGCCTGGCTGCCTGTCTCCACCCCTCTTACTGGTCTGGATGGATGTTTCTTCTTTAACTCCTTGGTTGTCAAACCAATTTGATTTTCTGTCATTTCTGGTTGGGGTTTTTTTGTTTGTTTGTTTGTTTTTAAATTTTTGTTGTCCTTCTTTTGGTTGTGCAAGGAGGCACAGTGTGTCTACCTACACCTCCACCTTGGCCAGAAGTGCGTGGTGGATCTTTTACTCCAATTTGGTTCCTTTATTCTATTTACTTCTCCCTCTATTTTTTAATTTTTTGTTTATTTTTAAAAAATTCTGTTTAAACCTAATACTATATGTTTCCTTTCTCTTACTCAATTTCACCTTCTTCCATCCCTTTTTTACTTATGATATAAATTTTTCTTTCTTTCTCTGTTTGCCTTGTCCCTATTCCTTACTCTTATTATTGCTCCTCTCTCTACCCTCTCAAAATAATTTTTATTTCACATAGTCATTTCATGTTCATTATTCCTTTCTTGAAATAGTCTTAATCTCTGTACACCTTTATTAATACTGGCTCATTTACTGTTGATAATGTGATTGTGGGTGTCGATTAATATTGTGGGTGTAGGTTTGTTTCCTGGCCTGTTTAGTTTTGCTCTGGCAGCACCTGTACAATAGTGTACAAGAGGTGGTGGGCAGAGTGACTCTCAGTCAGCTGGCCAGAGGGAAGGACTGACCAAAGAATGACCTAACAACAACCAAAACCCAATTACAATCAGAGAGCCCATATAAACAGCATAAAGGGCATCCAAAGAGTATCAAGTTCAGGAGATCAAGGCGGCTGTACCACTGAATCCCATAGGTCTCCTACCATAGATGGTCACACCATGAAGACAGAGAGTCAAAGCAGATCAATCTAAGAAGCTGAAACCATAAAGAAGAGTCACCTAAAGTGGGGAAACAAATAAACAACCCCCAATCAAAATTAGAGGAGGAATCTCCAGAAAGAGTGTTAAATGAAGTTGAGGCAAGCAAATTATCAGACACTGAGTTCAAGATAATGGTTATAAGGATGCTCAATGAGCTCAGTTAGAACTACAAAGATCTCCAGGGAAGGTACAAGGAACTTACTGTGAACTACACTAGCATGAACAAAAATGTAGAAACTATAAGAACCAGGAGGAAATGAAAAAATACAATATCTGAAATGAAGAATGCAGTAGAAAGAATTAAAAGCAGGGCAAATGAAGCAGAAGATTGAATCACTGAGCTGGAGGACAAGGTAGAAAAAAAGATCCCAGAGACAGCTACAAAATGAAAAAAGATTGGAAAAAAAAAATGAAGAGGTTGTAAGGGAGCTGCAGGACAACATGGAATGTAACAATATCTGTATCATAAGGATACCAGAAGGAGAAGAAAAGGAGCAAGGGATAGAAAACCTGTTGGAAAAAGTTATGACAGAAAACACCCTTAACTTGATGACAAAGAAAGTCACACAGGCCCAGGAAGTGTAGAGGTTCCCAATCAATGGACTCAAAGAGGCCTACTACATAACACATCACAATTAAAATGGCTATATTTAAAGACAAAG